>NC_140620.1:25265509-25778009 GCF_057382275.1 Copadichromis virginalis | reverse complement strand
TGAGGGGTCTGTAAGAGTCACATCTCTGTTTGTCCTTGCCCGGTTTTGGCAATAATGTGATTGTTGCAATTTCCAATGATTCTGGTAATTTATTATTTTCTAAAGCTTCTTTAATCATATTTGTAAGTGGTGTCAATAATTTATTAGAAAAAGCCTTATAATAATCAACTGGAAATCCATCTGGTCCAGGGGTCTTATTATTTTGTAAACACTTGAGGGCTCGAAGAACCTCCATCTCAGATATATCTGCATCAAGCAGTTCTTTGTCCTCATTATGTAATTTAGGAAGGGTTATTCCATCTATAAATCTTTTTGCAGCAGTACTGTCGACCCCTTGCTCAGATTTATACAGATCTTCATAGAACCGTTTAAACTCTGCATTTATGAGTGCTGATTCATCAAGAAGTTTATCATCTTCCGTTAATATTGTCCGTATAAATTTATCAGATGTTTCTTTCTTAATTTGCCAGGCCAGTAGTTTACTTGTTTTGTTTCCAAATTCGTAGTAGTGATATCTAGTTCTGGCCATGGCTGCTTCTGCTCTGCTGGTGCATAAATTATCATATTGCAACCTTATTTTTGTTAATATATTGAGGTATTCTTCCTTTTTGGTAGCAATATATTCCTGTTCCAAGTTTTTAATGTCAATCTCCAATTTAGTTATCTTCTCTCTGACCTTAGGGTATGACATAACCATACCTCTCATATAGGCTTTGAGGGCTTCCCAAATATTGGCATGTGAAGAGGAGTTTGAATTGGCATCTAGGAATATTTCAATATTAGTGTTCATATATGAAATAAAATCAGAGTCTCCTAGCATATAATTTTTAAACCTCCACCTGTAGGTTACACTTTGCGACATATTGGTGGCCCAGGAAAGTTTAATGGGATTATGGTCTGAAAAAGTAGCTGCTAAGTAGGAGCAATCTATCACTGTTGCCATCATATTTTGTGGTACAAGAAACATATCAATTCTAGAGTGTGTATTATGTACTGGTGAAAAAAAGAAGTCCCTCTGGCCTGGATGGAGGTTTCGCCACACATCAATTATGCCTATATCCTTCATACCTTGGTTCAGTGCTGTTGCTGCCTTGGATAGTGAAGCTGTTTTGGGTGAGGACCGATCCAAAGAGGGGTTTAGGACCAAATTAAAGTTTCCACCCACAATATACTGGCCCTCAATTGTAGCCACTTTCATTATTAAGTTGTTAAAGAATAAAGGATCGTCGTAGTTGGGCCCATATATATTTACTAAAGTTATCTTATTTCTATTTATTTCACAATCTACAAGTAAGAATCTGCCATTTTTGTCCTTTTCAACTGAATTTAGTTGAAAGTTCAGATGTTTATTAATAAGCAGGGTAACGCCTCTTGCTTTGGAAGTATATGATGAGTAAAAAACATTGCCTACCCAATCTCTTCGTAATTTTAAATGTTCAGCGTCTGTGAGGTGGCTCTCCTGGATAAAAGCGACATCTACACTCTGCCTCTTTAAGTATGTCAGCATTGTTTTCCTCTTAATAGGTGAATTAATCCCTCTAATATTCCAAGATATACAAGTTAGATGACCCTTAATTTAAGTTGTTTTTTTTTTTTATATATAAATGTCTTGGACAGGTAATGTCAGGGTCCTGGGTCTCCTGACCCAGCGTTTCAGTTCTTTGTAATTTTTGTATTATTGTACTTGTGTGCGTTTCTATGGTTTCTAGTTTCGATCCCTTGCCCTTCATGTTTCTCTATGTCCCCTCTGTTCTGTGTAAGTCTGTGTCTGCATGTTTGAGTTCCCCTCTGTGTCTCTCGGTTCTTAGAGTCCTCTGCCTTATGGTTTATGTCTGTGTTTCTTAGTTGCAGTCTCCACTGTGTCAAGTTCGCGTCTCTGTGTGATCCTTCCTGTTTTACTTTGAAGGTCCGTGACTTATGTGAATGTGTCCTGCTTTGCTTGTCTCGTCAGTTCTAATTTCCCCCAGCTGTGCTCTCCTTCTGTGTCTCATTCTCCTCGTTACTTCCCAGTGTATTTAGACCCTGTGTTTCTCTGTGTCAGTGTTGCGTCGTACCCTCAACAAGCTGTGTGTGTTTTGCCGCCGTGTTACCAGTGTTTTGTTTCCAGCTCTAGCTCTAGTTCCAGTTCAGTATTCTGCTTCAGTGTTTTAGTCCACCAGCGTTTTTGTTTGTCTTTGGGTGAGTTTAGTTAGTAAGAGGTTTTCCAGCAATAAAGCTGTGCTTTAAGTTGAACTTCTGTGTCTGAGTCCTGCATTTTGGATCCACCACTCCTGCTTGCCCGCCTGCCACACAGCCAACCATGACAGGTAAGTGTCATGGTATTGAACTCTGGGGATTTCTGAACACATTCCTGCTTTTCTGAGTTTCGATGTGGTGAAATTCTGTACATGGGTATAATAGTAAGATACAGCCTAGACCAGGGAGCTATCTGAATAGTTGTGTAAGTATGAGTAAAATTTTTGGTAAGAGACCATACATAACCCCAAAACGTTAAAATAAAAACCTGCCTCATAAAACCCCTATAACAAAACCACATTAGGTAGGTAATTCAACTAAACAATAGTGGTGGCCCAGGCAGCTGTTAAGGTTGAAACTTTAGCCACTCTTGGTGAAATATTTACAGCAAAGTACTAAATTTTTACAGTTGGATACAGAACGTAACTGTGTAAGGGACAAATAAACTGGTTGATCAAGATGTAATCACACTCATCCAGTAGGGGATTGATATCATAATCATAAATGCACACAAAATCTGTACTTTTATGAATTCGTACACATTATTTTAACTGAGTAATGAGCAAATATTTATATTAGTTATCAAATACTGGATTACTATAAATATCTCCAATCCGTCTGACAAGTGGAGGATGGAGAGTTTCTATGTCAATGCTTGATGTTATAGTCTTTTTTTTTTCCCTTCATTTCACCTCCACCCCCAAATTTAACAGTGGAGGACTTCTCATCTGAGAGTACAAGGGCGAATTGCTTTGTTGAGATCACATTACATCACTTTAGTCTACTCACTCGGAAGATCTTTCAGATAACGTTGTGCTTCAGCAGGAGTGGGGAAAATTTTGATAGATCCCTGGTGCCTGATGCGAAGTTGCGCTGCGTACATCAGAGCATATTCAATCTCCTTCTCTCGCAGCCTCTGTTTCATGTCACGGAACTTGTCTCTTCTGCATTGCAGGTCTGCGCTGTAATCCGGGAAAAAAGATATTTTCTTATTCTCATATGTCATCTCTCCCTTACTTCTAGCCAGTCGGAGGACTTTCTCTTTGTCTCTGAAGTTCAGAAACTTAGCAATGAGGGGCCGTGGTCTGTCAGACTTCTTCCCGACGCGGTGTACTCTTTCAAGGGTAATGTGTGAGGTGAAGTTATCATTCCCCAGGATTTGTGGTATAAATTTCTCCAAAAATCCCACAGCGTTGCGGCCTTCTGCTTGCTCAGGGATGTTCAGTATCCTCAGGTTGGACCTTCTGCTGCGGTTCTCAAAGTCGTCAATTTTGTCTTTGAGTTGCATTGTAAATTTCTCCATTTTATCGACACGGTTGTGTGTATCTTTAATGTCGTCTTCGTTTGCGCTCACTCGCGCCTCCATCTCCTCAACCTGCTCGGAAAGCGCATTAAGAGAGGATTCAATTTTCGTCAGGGTTATTTGTATGTCGGCCGTTTTTTGTCAATATGTTTCGTGAGGTCCTCTTTAGTTTCTTTGATAGCATTGAGTAATTTGCTAATTGGCAATTCCTCCTCCCCATCTGCCATATTTCTTGTTGCCAATGTGTGCAGGTGTCCTGTAGTTTTGGCCGTTTTCTTTAGTTTTGAGTGTCGCAAATTATAACTTGCCATACAGAAGTTTCTTTAGTAACTTTGCCTCTTGCTATGGTCCAGAATTGTATGAAGGCAAGTCAGGATAAAGATAGATTCCTGGGCCTACCGCCGGGAGCTCACGAATACACGTCTACTCTCGTCCGCTATCAGCCATCTCTAATTTTTCATGTGTCTGAGCGAACACACAAACCCCTTGAGCATCCCTTGGACCACTGTGAGCAACAGCAGACGTGTGGACTGTGGTCACGCCAGCATCGAATCCATCCAAGTTACATGGTTTATTAAAATAATCAAATCACAGCATTTACATTTATGTTAGACTACTTTTAATTAACTGCTTTAGCCGACTTATAATTAACTGGACTGGCCATTGGGCATACCGGGCATTTGTTCGTTTTTACGGGCCAATGGTTTTGTTGTTGTTCTTTTTGTAACGGTATAAACAGTGAAAGGTGGTGGATTGGCCAGATACTGGCCGATGTGTAAAAACAACTAAATAACACCAGGATCCTTTTCTATGTAGCTGACAGCTGGTAACTGTGCAGGGGCGGGTCTAGCAAAGTTTTGCCAGGTGGGCAGGTAGGGCATTAACAGGGAAAGGAGGGCACAAAGAAATACACATCTCAAACACCGCTGTCACTCCTAACAGTGAGATACAAATCAATTAAAAATAAAGACATCTGTAGCTTTAATTTGAATAATAATATATGTGGCTTTGAGTTTTTATATGTAGCATTTTAAAACTGAACCCAAGTTTTGTCCAGATAAAAAATGAAAAGGATTTTAACATTTACATTTTCAGAAAGAAAGTGTTTGAACTCAATAATTTCATTCAAATAAATTTTACCTTTGAATGAAAACAGTCAACTCTTGAGCCACAGGGCGATCGTTGGGAGCTCGCCTTGTAATCGGAAGGTTGCCGGTTCGAGCCCCGGCTTGGACAGCCTCGGTCGTTGTGTCATTGGGCAAGACTTCACCCATTGCCACTGGTGGTCAGACGGCCCGGTGGCGCCAGTGTCCGGCAGCCTCGCCTCTGTCAGTGCGCCCCAGGGTGGCTGTGGCTACAATGTAGCTTGCCATCACCAGTGTGTGAATGTGTGTGTGTGTGTGTATGGGTGGATGACTGAATGTAGTTTAAAGCGCTTTGGGGTCCCTAGGGTCTAAGTGAAGCACTATACAAATACAGGCCATTTACCATTCCTGTTATGCAGTTGTAAAAACTTTTAAAAACAAGAATTCAGTTATTAGTCAAATAAACGATAAAATAATTTTCATTTTTTAAACAGATTTGTCCCAGATCTCTAAATTTCAAGTACTTCAGCTCAATACAGCAGAGGATTGGGAGACTGTCATGTGGTCAGATGAAACCAAAGTAGAACTTTTTGGTATGAACTCAACTCGTCGTGTTTGGAGGACGAAGAATACTGAGTTGCATCCCAAGAACACCATACCTACTGTGAAGCATGGGGGTGGAAACATCATGCTATGGGGCTGTTTTTCTGCCAAGGGGACAGGACGACTGATCCGTGTTAAGGACAGAATGAATGGGGCCATGTATCGTGAGATTTTGAGCCAAAACCTCCTTCCATCAGTGAGAACTTTGAAGATGAAACGAGGCTGGGTCTTCCAACATGACAATGATCCAAAACACACCGCCCGGGCAACAAAGGAGTGGCTCCGCAAGAAGCATTTGAAAGTCCTGGAGTGGCCTAGCCAGTCTCCAGACCTCAACCCCATAGAAAATCTGTGGCGGGAGTTGAAAGTCCGTGTTGCTCGGCGACAGCCAAAACATCACTGCTCTCGAGAAGATATGCATGGAGGAATGGGCCAAAATACCAGCTACTGTGTGTGCAAACCTGGTAAAGACCTATAGTAAACGTTTGACCTCTGTTATTGCCAACAAAGGTTATGTTACAAAGTATTGAGTTGTATTTTTGTTATTGACCAAATACTTATTTTCCACCCTGATTTACGAATAAATTCTTTACAAATCCTACCATGTGAATTCATGGATTTTTTTTTTTTTTTTTTTTTTTTTTTTTTTTTTTTGTTTTTCCCCACATTCTGTCTCTCACAGTTGAAGTGTACCTCTGGTGCAAATTACTGACCTCTGCCATCATTTTAGGTGGGGGAACTTGCACAATCGGTGGCTGACTAAATACTTTTTTGCCCCACTGTAAGAACAGAAGCACTGTCTGTCCAAAACACAGAATCCAGAAGTTCCATCTGCAGCTCTTTCCTCCAGAGTACATCCAATCGACTGGCCATGGTTGCTGCAATGAGCTCCATTCTCGGGATGGTAAAGGATTTAAGAGGAGCAACACGAGCCTTTCCCATAACAAACTCACAGTGTCGTTCTGAACAGATGTTTTCAAT
Organism: Copadichromis virginalis; assembly: GCF_057382275.1. Classification (NCBI taxonomy): domain Eukaryota; kingdom Metazoa; phylum Chordata; class Actinopteri; order Cichliformes; family Cichlidae; genus Copadichromis; species Copadichromis virginalis. The sequence goes on along the minus strand of NC_140620.1, from coordinate 25,771,802 downwards.
CAGCAGATAGGTCACTGTTCCATACCCATCCTCACTGGCATCACAGAAATGGTGCAACTGAGCACTCGTGATTTCTCCAAATCCATCAGGTTTCAGACAACGACTCACTTCAAACTTGCTCAATAGCTGGAGCTGCTGGAGCCATGTTAACCATCTTTTGGAAAACAGCTCTGGTACATTATCGTCCCAGCCGATTCCTTCCTGGCATAGATCTCTTAGGATTTTCTTAGCAGTTAAGACCACAGGACGTCACTTGGTGTTCGCTCGCTCTGTGGTAGAGTATCACTTTCTGTTCCTGCTCAAACACAGTGGTGTTTCTGAGTAGCTTATTTGCTTAGCAATTTAATTAACAACTTTTAAATACATTCTTCTTTCATAGTATAATCTTCACGTGCTTCATCCAAAGCACACTTTCTGTGTACTCACTACCTAATTTATAGCCAAAGTATTCACTCACTGTCTCTGTACTGTCTCGCTAGCTTAGCTTAGCTCGTAGCCGACTCATTAGCACCATGGCTACTTCACCTCTCCCTCCTGCACTTTCTTGCTCATTGTGTCAGATGTTTAGTTACTCCTCGGCCTCATTTAGCAGTAATGATATCTGTAACAAATGTAGCATATTTGCAGCGCTGGAGGCCAGGATTACTGAATTGGAGACTCTGCTTCGCACCCTTCATTCACCCGTAGCTAGCCAGGCCCCTGTAGCTGGTGCAGACGAAGATAGCGTAGGCCCCGCTAGCTGTTCCCCGGCAGATCCCAAGCAGCTGGGGAAAGAGGGCGGCTGGGTCACGGTGAGGAGGAAGCATAGTCCTAAACAGAAGCCCCAGGTACACCACCAACCCGTTCATGTGTCTAACCGTTTTTCCCCACTCGGCGACACACCCGCCGGGGGTCAAACTCTGGTAATTGGCGATTCTGTTCTCAGACATGTGAAGCTAGAGACACCAGCAACCATAGTCAATTGTCTTCCAGGGGCCAGAGCAGGCGACATTGAAGGAAATTTAAAACTGCTGGCTAAGGGTAAACGTAAATTCAGTAAAATCATAATTCACGTCGGCAGTAATGACACCCGGTTATGCCAATCGGAGGTCACTAAAATCAATATTGAATCGATGTGCAACTTTGCCAAAACAATGTCGGACTCTGTAGTTTTCTCTGGTCCCCTCCCCAATCAGACCAGGAGTGACATGTTTAGCCGCATGTTCTCCTTAAATTGCTGGCTGTCTGAGTGGTGTCCCAGAAACGATGTGGGCTTCATAGATAATTGGCAAACCTTCTGGAGGAAACCTGGTCTTGTTAGGAGAGATGGCATCCATCCCACTTTGGATGGAGCAGCTCTCATTTCTAGAAATATGGACAAATTTATTAAACTCCCCAAAATATGACTATCCAGAGTTGGGACCAGGAAGCAGAGTTGCAGTCTTACACACCTCTCTGCAGCTTCTCTCCTCCTGCTACCCCCCCCCCAAAAACCCATCTCCATAGAGACTGTGTCAGCTTCCAAAAAGACAAAAAACAAACTAAAAACCAGCAACAAACAACTTAAACATAAACAATTACAAAGAAAGAACAATACAGTATCCACATCTGAACCAAAGAGTAAAACGGTGAAATGTGGATTATTAAATATTAGGTCTCTCTCCTCCAAGTCTCTGTTAGTACATGACTTAATAATTGATCAACAAATCGATTTACTCTGCCTTACAGAAACCTGGTTGCAGCAGGATGATTATGTTAGTTTAAATGAATCAACACCCCCGAGTCATTCTAACTACCAGAAATCTCGAAGTACAGGCCGAGGGGGCGGTGTGGCAGCAATTTTTCACACCAGCCTATTAATTAAAGACCAAGACAGACTTTTAATTCATTTGAAAGCCTGATGCTTAGCCTCGTCCACCCCAGCTGTGAAACTCAGAAACCAGTCTTACTTGTTATCATATATCATCCACCTGGGCCTTACACAGAGTTTCTGTCTGATTTCTCAGACTTTATATCTAATTTAGTTCTGAGCTCAGATAAAACAATTATTGTGGGTGATTTTAACATCCATGTAGATGCTAAAAATGACAGCCTCAACATGGCATTTAATCTGTTATTAGACTCAACTGGCTTCTCTCAAAATGTAAAAGAACCCACCCACCACTTTAATCACACTCTAGATCTTGTTTTAACATATGGCATAGAAACTGAACATTTAACAGTGTTTCCTGAAAACCCTCTCCTGTCTGATCATTTCCTGATAACATTTACTTTTACAATAATTGATTACACAGCGGTGAAGAGTAGACTTTATCAAAGTAGATGTCTTTCTGAAAGTGCTGTAACTAAGTTTAAGAATATAATCCACCCACTGTTATCATCTCCAATGCCCTGTACCAACACAGAGCAGAGCAGCTATCTGAACGCTACTCCAACAGAGGTCGATTATCTTGTTAATAATTTCACCTCCTCACTACGTACGACTCTGGATACTGTAGCTCCTGTGAAAACTAAGGCCTCAAATCAGAAGTACCTGACTCCGTGGTATAATTCTCAAACACGTACCCTAAAGCAGATGACTTGTAATCTGGAGAGGAAATGGCGTGTCACAAATCTAGAGGATCATCATTTAGCCTGGAGAAATAGTTTTCTGCTTTATAAGAAAGCCCTCCGCAAAGCCAGAACATCTTACTATTCGTCACTGAAGTAAATAAGAACAACCCCAGGTTTCTCTTCAGCACTGTAGCCAGGCTGACAAACAGTCAGAGCTCTTTTGAGCCAACCATCCCTTTAACGTTAACTAGTAATGACTTCATGAACTTCTTCACAAATAAAATTTTTATCATTAGAGAAAAAATTACCAATAATCATCCCACAGATGTAATATTATCTACAGCTACTCTTAGTACCATTGATGTTAAGTTAGACTCTTTTTCTCCAATTGATCTTTCTGAGTTAACTTCAATAATTACTTCCTCCAAACCATCAACCTGTCTTTTAGACCCCATTCCTACAAAACTGCTCAAAGAAGTCCTGCCATTAATTAATTCTTCGATCTTAAATATGATCAACCTATCTCTAATGATCGGCTATGTACCACAGGCCTTCAAGCTGGCTGTAGTTAAACCTTTACTCAAAAAGCCATTTCTAGACCCAGCAGTCTTAGCTAATTATAGGCCAATCTCCAACCTTCCTTTCATATCAAAAATCCTTGAAAGAGTAGTTGTCAAACAGCTAACATCTGCAGAGGAATGGTTTATTTGAAGAGTTTCAGTCAGGTTTCAGAGCACAGCACAGAAACAGCTTTAGTGAAGGTTACAAATGATCTTCTTATGGCCTCTGACAGTGGACTCATCTCTGTGCTTGTCCTGCTAGACCTTAGTGCAGCATTCGATACTGTCGACCATAATATCCTATTAGAGCGATTAGAACATGCTGTAGGTATTACAGGTACTGCGCTGCAGTGGTTTGTATCATATCTATCTAATAGACTCCAGTTTGTGCATGTAAATGGAGAGTCCTCTTCACACACTGAGGTTAATTATGGAGTTCCACAGGGTTCAGTGCTAGGACCAATTCTGTTTACATTATACATGCTTCCCTTAGGCAGTATCATTAGAAGACATAGCATACATTTTCACTGCTATGCTGATGACACCCAGCTCTATCTGTCCATGAAGCCAGATGACACACACCAATTAGTTAAACTGCAGGAATGTCTTAAAGACATAGACCTGGATGGCCGCTAGCTTTCTGCTTCTTAATTCAGATAAAACTGAGGTTATTGTACTCGGCCCTGAAAATCTTAGAAATATGGCATCTAACCAGATTCTTACTCTGGATGGCATTACCTTGGCCTCCAGTAACGCGGTGAGGAACCTTGGAGTCATTTTTGACCAGGACATGTCCTTCAACGCACATATTAAACAAATATGTAAGATTGCTTTCTTCCATTTAAAATTAGAAATATCCTGTCTCAGAGTGACGCTGAAAAACTAGTTCATGCATTTATTACTTCCAGGCTGGACTACTGTAATTCATTATTATCAGGATGTCCTAAAAACTCGCTGAAAAGCCTTCAGCTAATCCAAAATGCTGCAGCAAGAGTACTGACAGGGACTAGAAAGAGAGAGCATATTTCTCCTGTTTTGGCTTCCCTTCATTGGCTTCCTGTTAATTCCAGAATTGAATTCAAAATCCTGCTCCTCACATACAAGGTCTTAAATAATCAGGCCCCATCTTATCTTAATGACCTTGTAGTACCATATCACCCTATTAGAGCACTTCGCTCTCGCTCTGCAGGCCTACTTGTTGTTCCTAGAGTATTTAAAAGTAGAATGGGAGGGAGAGCCTTCAGTTTTCAGGCCCCTCTTCTGTGGAACCAGCTTCCAGTTTGGATTCAGGAGACAGACACTATCTCTACTTTTAAGATTAGGCTTCAAACTTTCCTTTTTGCTAAAGCATATAGTTAGGGCTGGACCAGGTGACCCTGAATCCTCCCTTAGTTATGCTGCAATAGATGTAGGCTGCCGGGGGATTCCCATGATGCATTGAGTTTTTCCTTTCCAGTCACCTTTCTCACTCACTATGTATTAATAGACCTCTCTGCATTGAATCATATCTGTTATTAACCTCTGTCTCTCTTCCACAGCATGTCTTTATCCTGTCTTCCTTCTCTCACCCCAACCGGTCGCAGCAGATGGCCGCCCCTCCCTGAGCCTGGTTCTGCCGGAGGTTTCTTCCAGTTAAAAGGGAGTTTTTCCTTCCCACTGTCGCCAAAGTGCTTGCTCATAGGGGGTCATATGATTGTTGGGTTTTTCTCCGTATCTATGAAGCGCCTTGAGGCAACTTTTGTTGTGATTTGGCGCTATATAAATAAAATTGAATTGACTTAGCATTCCAAGAGGATCATACATAGAACTGACAATTGAAAGGATTCCTCTTCTGGTGAGCGGTCTGTCCTTGAGCACAATCTTGAACTTAAAAGAGTCTGATTTTATGCACCACTCCACGCCCAAAAGTCGCTCGATCATTGAGGAATCCAATTCCATGTTCAACTCTTTCATTCCTGTGGCTCTGTGACTTTCAGGAATTGATTCCAGCACTCCAGGATTGTTGGTGATCCACTTTTTGAGCAGAAATCCTCCTTTGGCACACAAAGAAACCACCTCGTGGTACATTAACACTGCTTCCTCATCAGTTTCAACGGACACAAGACAATCGTCCACATAAAAACAGTGCAACAACTTCTTCACAGCTTCCTCACTGTAGAGATGTCCAAAGTCATCCGCACACTTTCTGAGTGCAAAGTTGGCACAACTTGGTGACGAAGTTGCCCCGAAGAGATGTACATTCATCCTGTATTCAGATGTTGGTTGTTCCAGATCACCTTTAGGCCACCAGAGAAATCTCAATAGATCTTTATCTTCAGCTGGAACCATGACTTGATGGAATATGGATTCAATATCTCCCATAATTACAACTGGCTCCTTCCTGAATCTTGTGATCACTCCTATTAAAGAGCTTGTAAGATCAGGTCCTTGTCAGAGTTGGGAGTTTAAAGATGTTCCATGATAACTCACTCCACAGTCAAACACAACTCTGAGTTTCTTCTTGGTTGGATGGTAAACACCATGGTGTGATATATACCACAGCTTGCCATCATTGCGATTGATCTCCTCTTCCGGGACCTTTTCAGCATATCCTTTAGCCAGAAGCTCATTCATGAAGACTTTGTACTCAGTATGAAACACTGTCTCTCTCAAATCTCTTTTTTAGAAAGCGCAGACGTTGTTGAACAACTTTCTTATTGTTTGGCATACTGATACTGGCATTCCGAAAAGGTAATGCTATCTGGATATGACCACCCACATATTTGGCAGAGTTAGTCACTATTTCCAGAAATCTCTGATCCTCTCTTGACAATCAAACCTGCTCATCAACTTTGCTGTCAGGAAAGTCATTCTTGAACTGTTGCTGCCAAAGCTCCTCCAGCGTGACAACAGAAATTCTGTTGACTGTAACTTGTGGATGCTTCTGATCACCTGTAGCTTCAGTTTCCTGAAAGTGGTCCATTGATGGTCCAGCCAAGCCTTGTTCTTACGGCATACGGTCCTCCATCAACACTACACACCACTTCCAGAGGTTCCAAGGCTTTGGGAATGTTTGTTCCAATCTGAAGTTCTATTCCTGCATTTATTTGAGGCAAGGTTATGCGTTTTAAATGTGCCCATCCTTCAATATCTCCTGGTGTTGTAATATTTCCTTTATGTACAGGCATGGACTCCTGTGTGTACACTTTTGGCAGTTCCAGAAATTCGTCACCACAAAGAGCGGCAACCTCCAGTCCTGATAAAGTGTTGCTGCTCACAATTCTTTCCTGGCCCATGGTTCTGAGGAGGATGTTTCCTTTCCTTCCCTCAAGGTGAAGTCTGCGCATCAGACTCTCAGTGCAGAAAACTGCTGATTATTTTTCATTTCCATTTCCGCAGGCTTAGGTGTACTCTCCACAACTTGCATAGTGGTGGCAAAGCTTGTTCCTTTATTTCCAGGTCTGCCTTGATACTTGGCTTTACTCATTCCTTTTCAAATTCAAATTTTATTTGTCACGTACACAGTCATACACAGTACGATATGTAGTGAAATGCTTGGACAACTGCTCGTGACCTAAAGAAAACAAAAAAGGAAAAGGCTATGAATAAGATAGGAAATAAATATGAAAAATTAAAAAGGGTAAATTTAACTAGGAAGCAATAAAATATAAATTAAGGTTAAAAATGAAATAACTGTACAACACAAATTAGAATGAAGGGTAAATTTAACTGGGAAAGAATAAGATAAAATATATAAATTAAAGTTGAAAATAAAATAACTGTACAACAAAATACACAATATAGAACTATATAAGAATGTATGAAGAAATATAAATAAATATATACACAATAACAGCAGCTGTACAAGTATTAACTAGAAATGAAGAATATAATGTCCAGTGTTGTACAATCCACATTATGTCTTGTGCAGTGCAAATATGCTTGAAGTGAAAAAGAATGTCCTGTGTGTGTGTGTGTGTGTGTGTGTAAGAACCATATGTGTGGGTCAGTACTGTGTGGTGGTGTGATTGTGATTGAGAGACCGTATCGCCTGCGGGAAGAAGCTCCTCCTCAGTCTCTCTGTGTTGGTCTTCAGGGAGCGGAATCGCTTTCCTGACCTCAACAGAGAGAACAGTCCGTTGTTGGGATGGCTGAGGTCCTTCACGATCTTCCTGGCCTTGGTCCAGCACCGCCTGCTGTAGATTGAGTGCAGGTCAGATTTTGTTGATAAAGAAAGCGGAGAATCTTGAATATTACCGAATACAGGATCAGTTAATATTCTTATTTGCTTCTCCAAAAAGTCTGCAACATCCATAAATTTGGCTCTTCTTTTATGCCTTTCTTGCAGGTCACAAACATGGCTTCTCCATTTGTCCCTAAATTTATACGGCAATTTTTTAATAATGTTCCTCAGCATCCCTGAGGAACAAACTGTAGTTCTGAAGAGCTTTTACTTCCTCTGTTTTAATTGATGGCCATGAAAGTGCCTTGTCCAGATATGCAGCTGCGACCTTCTGTTCATCGCCATAGTGCTCCTTTAACAGTGATTTGGCCTTGCAATAACCACGATCTGAGTTCATTTGTTGACAGCTTCTCACCAATTCCTTTGCATGGCCTCTTGTGTACTGTTCCAAAAAATATAAACGATCGCTGTTTTTTTTCGTATTGCACTCAGCTGCATTCTCAAATGCTTTAATAAATGAATAATATTGAAATGGATCTCCATCAAAATGAGGTATTTCTCTCTTTGGTAAAGAAAAGAGGCTTTGTTGTTGGATTAAGAGTGTTGTTATTTCATTTTGTTTAGTCATTATTCCAATAACATCATTTTGTGGTTCCAGTTCCACCATACCATTTGTATGACAGTCATTTTGTCCATTTACATCAGATGGGTTTGAAGGAATAACTGAATATTGTCGAGGATGCTTATTTTGAGAAGATTCAGTCAGCACGGCTTGTTGCATGACACATTCCTGGGTTTTCTTTTCTCCTGTTTTGAGTTTCAGCATTAGTCAATGAATTTTGCTTTGCAGAAATGTGAGGTATAAATTCCAATGCATCAACATTAAGAGTTTGTTTAGATCTTTCACTGGAAATGTATGAATTCATTCCATCTGAAACTTTTAAAGATCCTTTTTTGCTTGTTATACTTTGAGCTTTAAGGACATTTAGTGTAGCCATTTTTCCAGCAATTTCAGTGTCCAATTTTAGCCTTTCCTTTCTTTTACGAAGACGTTCCTCCTCTTCTTCCAGTACATGTTTCTCATCCAATAATTTCTGCTTTATCATTAAAGCTGCCAACTCTGCCTCAGCTTTCATATGAACAGATGAAGTTGAAGATCTTGATGAAGAAGTTTTGTCGCTTTCAACATTTGAAACACTATCACTTGGCTTGATATCATCCTCCACTTCTGTCTCAGTATTTGATGCAACATTGTTTTCCAATAAATTGATTTGCTTTGGACAAACAGCAGGATTTGGTTCTCTTTGATTTATCCAGTTTTGAATTTCATTTAAAAACACATTGGTGTATTTCATGATGCTTGAAAACCATTCCTCTTGTTTTATTACTTCTTCCTCTGGCACCAAAGACAACACCTCAACATGTGAACTTGAAGCCTTTTCACACAGTGCCTTTAAATCCACCAAATACTGCTTAATTTGAGAAAGATTTTCATTGTGTTGCATGAGCGCTTTCATTTTTTGTATAAGTCCTTTCATTTTATTGACATATATTTTGCATTCATTTTGTAATTTTTCGATTTTATTCAACAATGCCTTTCCAGTCATTTTTCTTTCTCTCTTTCCCCCCCCCAAATCATTAGAGGAACAATCATCACCACCTGTTTGACTCATGATTTTCCCGTTTGTTTGTTCGATTTTTTTATTTATTTATTTATTTAATCTTCAGTGATCATCCATTAAAACATATATCCACTGGAAGCCACAATAGACTTTGACCATAAAATCCTTTCAACGTAACGGCACTTTAATTGTCCATTTGAACGTCATCCAAGCAGCATAATTAATAAGACGCAGCGCAGACATCATTCCAAGAGCGCAGCCAAAAACGTTGCACATTTAACCAACATTCATTCCATTCAGTGTCTCCTCTTGAACATCTCAGCGCTAATGCAATGTGGCTTCCTTTTCCACAACCAGACATGCACAGGTATTCTTACCTGCGCTCCTCAGAATTGCGTCAGGTGTGTCGGTGCTGCTGGGCTCACTCATTCAGATGCGCTGCACTTACTTGGCGTCTTTCAGGTTCCTTGATCTGATTTCTTTGATCCTGCTTGCGGCTTGGTTCTCCAGAATGCCGTTTTTTGTTGACTAAAGATGTAGCGACTTCCACAGTCGCTAGAGGCCGGGGATGGAGCCTGCCTATTTGCCTGACGCGCTGTCAACTTTACGCAATAATGCCAGAGGTGGAATTGTTTGCTTGTTTATTAAAGTGCTTTGAGAGTTTACAGAGTAATGTCATCGGCTCCTGATTCAGACTCTTACAACGTCACAGGCTCTAATATAACGAAGCGAAACATGTTGTGCAGCGGTCAACAAAAACTACGGCTACCCAGCCCTCCTCTCTGTCAAAATCAAAACCAGTGAATGACAGACTGACAACGCCCATTTATGTCACCGCTAGCACCCACGTGACTCCCATAACAACCAAACAAATAAAAACCCGGTGATCATCAAAATTCAATACATTCAATTATGGCTCCTACGAATATGGTTACGAAAGAGAATGATAGGATTGCTAGTACGATATTCAAAGAGTCCAGGGAAGGCAAACTACTTACACAAATATGTAATGACGCATCTCTTAGGGATTTATATAGGATCTTAAATCCTCAGACAATTCATTTTACAAGGTTTGACTCATTCTCTAGGATTTATATATCTTCCGAGATTGTAGCTTTAAGATATAATGATTTCGTAACTTTGTGTGGCACTGACCCCCCTTCCACTTATTGGAAATTAAATACGAGCTGTCTAAGTGACGGGGCACTAGTTTTGGAATTAAAGGTAGAAATTGAGAAAGTTTTGCAACTTAAAAAACTCACAACATCTGATGTACAATTGTGGGAGATACTGAAAGAACGGATGCGAAACTTTTTAAAATTTAAATGTACAGAAATAAATTATGCAAAAAATATAAAGTATAACGAACAAGTAAATCAATATATATCGTTGAAGAATAAAAAATTTAGACAAGAGGATGACGAGAACAAGATTGAAGAACTTATAAAGTCAGTATTGAAAAAGTAAACAATGAAATATTATTTAACATACAAAAATCTATGGGAGGTGATATAAATGGTAATAAAGATTATATGATTGGTGCTAACCAAAAGAAACGTAATAATGAGTTCATTTCTTCTATAAGAGATGAGGGAGGAAACTCCTTTGTAAAAGAAGTAGATAAAAGGCGAGTTATCAGAAGGCTATGTGCCCATATGTTCTCTCCGTTATCTACAAAAACAAGTGCAGCAAAATACCTGTTAAGTAAAATAGAGCCTCTGGACTCCATCCAATATACCCCACTTTTAGGAAATATTACTAAAGAGGAGGTAGAATGTGCGATCAGTCAGTTAAACATAAACAAAACCCCTGGTTTAGATGGGCTTCCGTCCGAATTTTATAAAATAGTTGTGAATGAAATATCCGAATTTTTAGCCACTGTTTTTAATGAAGGCATGCATGAGGGAACTTTGGGTGATTCCTTTTATAATGGATTAATGTGTTTGCTATATAAGAAAGGGGAAAGAGATAATATAAATAATTATAGACAATTGACAATAATGAATGTTGATTACAAAATATTTGCTAAAATAATTATGAATAGGTTTGAAGAGGTATTAGATAAAATTATAGAAAAAGAGCAAACATGTGCAATAAGAGGTCGTCTGATGTGGGATAACTTATGTACTCTGCGTGAAATAATTTATAGTAGAAAAGATACAGAATTTTTTATATTAAGTCTCGACCAAAGGAAAGCCTTTGATTACATCTCCCACTCTTATTTGTGGGAAGTAATGAAAGCGTATAATATGCCTGAAACCTTCATCTCTATGATTAAAGTATTATATAAAAAATCCCTTGTCCAGATAAAAGTAAACGGCAGACTGACCGAACCCTTCCGTGTCGAATGTGGAGTGAAAGAAGGATGTCCTATATGTTCTAGCAATAAATCCGTTACTTAAAACAATCAATAGTGATAGCCGTTTTACTGGATACATCCTAAATGACACCTACAAGGTGACTGCCCTTGCTTATGCGGATGATGTCTCTGTAATTATTAAAGATCAAAAGGAGCTACCAATACTTAAGGATTTGCTAACAAAATACGAACAAGCTTCTGGTGCTAAGCTAAACCAGGAAAAGACGAAGGAGTTTGGTTTGGACTAAACTTAAAATAACCTGTAATTGCTTTAAAAATTAACAAGGAGATGACGATTTTAGGTATTTGGATTACTAAAAATGATCCATGTCTTTTGAATTGGAAAAAGAAAGAGAGTGAAATAGAAAACGAAGTAGCTGAATGGGACAATAAAAATACAAACTATAAAGCGCGTGTGAATATTGCGAAAACACACGTAGTCTCAAAGTTGTTGTTTCTGGCTACTGTCTTTTCCCCTCCTCACAAAACTGTTATTAAATTAAGTAAATTGTGTACCAACTTGATTTGGGGGACAAACCGCGAAGTAACACAGAGGAAATTAATGTATAAAGGAAAAGAAAATGGAGGATTAGGAGCGCATTATTTTGATGATTCCTTTTCTAAAAAATGTATATGGCGCATTTGAGCGGAGCACCCACTGGATCCAAGGGAAGAAAGCTTTGTGGAAAAAAATGAAAGGGGGAGCCCGAACGGGAGTGCCATACTTTAAACTTGTGTTTGGGGATCTTGTGGATCAGTGGAAATTGGATGGCTTAAATATTTTACAATTAAACTCAAAACAGATATAAAATAAAATCAATCTAAAAAAAAATGAAGGTATGATACAATATAAGGCTGTGGAAAAAGAAGAAAATCAGAAAATAGTTAAAAACATATATGACAAAGTAATATCCGAGAACATGAGAGATACAGTGTGGCTTATCTCTGTCGGACGTCTCCCAGTAAGAGCTGTGGTTCTGTGGAGTTGCTTCGTTACTACTAAGAAATGCCCTATGGAGAATTGTGATGAAGACGAAACTCTTGATCATCTTTTGATATCGTGTTACAGGACGGTTGAAATAAGGAGGAGGATGGAAAAACTAGGTTTTAATATTGAAAATAATATAAAATCAGTAAGATACGGTTTGTTTAAAGAAAAGATGAGTGAAAATAAAAGAAGATTGTTTTGGCTGGCGATGTGCGTTATAAATGTACACATATGGAAAACAAGGGCTAAAGGTGTTATAGAACAAAAAGTGTTAAGTAGTTTCACCGTATGTAAAAACATTGTAACTGAGCTGAGAAGAAGAAAAACGAGAGATATGAAATTAGGAAATGACTTGCCGTGGGAGCTTTTATTATTGTAATATGTAAAATAAGATGCGAATAATTTGTGCATGGTGCTTGTATTATGTGTAATTGTGAATTTTGATATTTAAATAAAGTGATTTAAAAAAAGAAGAAGAAAGGGTGGCAAAGGACTCGGTAAAGGAGGCGCAAAGCGTCACCGTAAAGTTCTCCGTGATAACATCCTGGGCATCACTAAACCGGCCATCCGCCGTCTGGCTCGCCGTGGCGGAGTGAAGCGTATCTCCGGTCTGATCTACGAGGAGACCCGCGGTGTGCTCAAGGTGTTCCTGGAGAATGTCATCCGTGACGCCGTCACCTACACTGAGCACGCTAAGAGGAAGACTGTGACCGCCATGGATGTAGTGTACGCTCTGAAGAGGCAGGGCCGCACTCTGTAAGCAAGTGTACTCTCAGAGGTTGTGAGTGGCTCTTAAAAGATCCGTTAGTTGGTTGAGGACAGTCGCTGGATTTTCTTTAGCTTTCTCAGTCTTCTTGGCCTGGATGTTGGGCAGCACACCACCCTGAGCTATCGTCACTCAGCCCAGCAGCTTGTTCAGCTCTTCGTCGCTGCGGATGGCCAGCTGCAGGTGGCGGGGGACGATCCTGCCTACATATGCTATTCTACGTGCTTTTAAACCATTTAAAATTACAGCTCATAGTTTTATATGTAACTTATATAATGCTAAATTACTATTAAACAAACAGACAAGTATTTTAGACTTTAGTTTACTTCAGCCATATTCCATATAAAAATAGAGCCATAACAAAAGAATATGACTTTACGGACTTAACAACATTACTTCAGATATAGTACACCAACATCTGTTATATTTTGGCACTAAGGGAACACTGAATGACCTGGTGGTTTTTGTCCATAAAACTACTCATCTAAGATTACCACAAAGTAAAAGATCTCTCAGCAAAACTATGCAATATTTTAGGCACTACTTCCCCGATCAAATCAGTCAGCTGGGATTTTTTTTCTTCTAAACATGAACTACAGTTACAGAAACAGACATGGACTACTGGTGCCCCACACAACAACTCAATGTCCACTATGTGAAGCAGCCAAACACATGCCTTCTCCTCTCGGTAACCGAGATAAACTGGTGGCATATTGGTTTTACATATTTACTGTCCAGTCTCTCCTGGTGGACATGGCATACAGCAGCATTGTTTAATCTCATTTGAGTCATTGTTACTATGTTCATATTAGTATTGTACAGCACTTTAAAAACACACCTGGTAGACCAAAGTGCTATATAAATAAATAAATGATGATGATGATTGTTGACCTTAGCCATGTTTTTAGTCTTGTGAGAGCACTGAAGCTTCTTTCAGCCTCAGCCGAGGATACTGGGATGACTGAAAGCAGCCCGACAATTGTCACGATAATAAATACTAGTTAATCTATAACAGGGGCAGATCTAGAGAAATTTTTTAAGGTGGCAAAGAAATTAAATGTTGTGGCAAAATCAAAGCCTTTTTTCCCCCAAACACATGTAGGTGGTTACATATGGTTTAAATTATTTTTTGGAAAACAATCACATTGTCACATGCTTAAATTACACAATGTCAGAAATCTACATTGTCATGAACAAAAATTTAAACCTAATTTTTCATGATTTCTTGGATTAACCCACTGAGATCTGCAATACAACCGGCCATTTTTGACTCCTTTTGAGTTTACGTTTGTATTTCACCCTCAAATTGTTTCATTTTATTTTTTTCCCCTTGCCTTGTTTGGTGTCATTCTTTTCAGCTCAACTGGATTTAGTGGTTTTTCCTCACTGACATACTGCATTAGTATTACTGAAATCACATGGATCTTAAAATCCTAGTAGTATTTTTTACAATAAAGAACAAAAAACAAACAAAAAAAACGACATGTTGAGTAAATGTTTATAACTTGTAATGCAAATATAGGTTTAATATAAATATGACATTCTTGAGTCACCAACATTAGACATAAGTTTAACAGCCTCCGTAAACTAATAGCCTGGCTTGAGGCTGCTGTTTTCTCTGACAGTTCAATCAAAATTAGAAATGCTACTCTGGGAGACTGAGAACTTAATAGTAAATGGTCTGTATTTGTATAGTGCTTTATTTAGTCCTTAAGGACCCCAAAGCGCTTTACACTACATTCAGTCATCCACCCAGTCACACACATTAAGACACTTATGATGAATTCAACGTTGATGCCAACTGTAGTTTCTAGTATAGAAACAGCAAAAACATTTAAGTGCGAATACGACATTAATATAAAAACAATAAAGGAGCGAGCTCTTGATAGGAGTGAAGTGGCTCTGAAAAGAGCCGTTGTTGGTAGGAGAGCGTGCAGCTTAAGCTCTCTCTCCGCGGATGCGGCGAGCCAGCTGGATGTCTTTGGGCATGATGGTGACCCTTTTGGCGTGGATGGCGCACAGGTTTGTGTCCTCGAAGAGTCCGACCAGGTAAGCCTCGCTGGCCTCCTGCAGAGCCATAACAGCAGAGCTCTGGAAGCGCAGGTCGGTCTTGAAGTCCTGAGCGATCTCGCGGACCAGGCGCTGGAAGGGCAGCTTGCGGATCAGCAGCTCGGTAGATTTCTGGTAACGGCGGATTTCTCGCAGAGCCACGGTACCGGTGTTCCAGATCTACTGGCGTTTAGATCAACTGGCGTTGGTCGAACAGATGTGTGGCAGTCTTGCGTTTCAGTAGCTGCTACCGACAAACCAGCAAAAAAACGCCAAATGTGTCATCTGTGACACTTGTGAGGTTATCTCAAACACACTCCGTCAGTCTTGATGCTGTTGAACAACAAAATGTTTAAAATGTGGCGAGTTTATCTGGTGATATCCTCATGCGCGACGCGATCGCGAAAACAGCAAACAAGTAACACCACGCCGATGTTGTTCACAGGACAGCAAGAGTAAACGATCGGGAGACTGTTGTCGTCGTTATCGTTCCCCTCGCACGGTTTATTTCTCCGAATTCAGCGTTTTTGCTTCACAACTAAAGCGAACAGTTTACTTTGTGCACTAACATGGAGTCGAGTCAACCAGCGCCACCTCTGGCCAAGTGCCACAGCCTACAGCCAGATCAACCTGTGACACACATCTGCACCACGTTTGAATTCGTGTCATGCACATTTGTACCTTTCAATTGTCTCTGTTTGTGCGTCATGCAAATAAACCTTTGAAAAGAATGAAATGATATCATATATTCCTTATTGGCCTACATTTGTACAAAATTCCAAATTATATACACAAAGTCATAGACATCACCACTCCAATTGGTCATCATGATTTTGATATTCTCTTTTTCCATAACAATGAAATACCCCTTGGACAAATATGACACATCAATATTTCATTAGTGTTGTCACATCACATCCTGTAAGCATCGTCTGTCTGTGTCTTTTCCCTGGAAATTAATATTTCCAGCCAATTTAGGCAATCCATCAACATGGCTGGAGTTATATACAGTCTGTATAAGTGTGGTTAATCTAATGAACATTTGTAAGGAGACGGCAGTTACTTTGAATTCACAGCAGTTACACAGTGATTAGTAATAAACAGAGCCAGTGAGAGTGAGTGGATTTAAGAAAGTCAGTGACTCAGGTGTGTCGCTTGGTTTGTCATCTGTTTGTGAGACTGGAGGAGACGTAGAAATCCTTTGTTTTAAATCTTAGTTAGGAAGATGCCTGTTTGAAAACAAGCACTTTCTGTGAGGAATGCAAGAAGTACATCTGCAGAAAGCACACAGTTACATTCTGTCCATCATGTGGACAAAACTGAAAATGTTGAGCATTGAAAAACTGAGAACGTTGGGCAAGTTCAAAAGAAATGTGTTTGTAAGAACGAAAAACCAAATTGTTCCTAAAATAGTTATGGAAAGTCACTGTTGTATGTCTGTGTTCTACATGTTTATCTAATGGAAAATAAAGTTGCTGTTGTTTTATTGCCGTTTTTGGATAATTCTGAGTGGATTTACACAGTACGGGTCAAAATGACCCGCAACAAAATCAATGTCAATTGTTTGTTCTTCAACATAATACAAGGGTTAATTTCCAAAACTTGCTTATGATCTTCAATTTGTAGCAGATCCACTATCACACAGCAGCTGGAGCAGTCTCCAATGGAGGTCAGTCCACTACTACCATAGCCTACTACTAGATTAACTTGTGACACATCTGCACCTGCTGCTATGATCACATTGAGTAGAGGCTAAGTGGCTGCACTAACCCCTGGTACATCCAAATCTGCCCACAAACATGTTGACAGATGCAATGCCAGCAATGTGGATTGTCAACACTAAAAACAATCAGTAAGCAAAGACAACAGGGATCACTTTTTTCTGTTTATTTAGCACCCACAACATTTGTCCACAACACTGTGTGGTACCACTTTCCACAGAAGGTGCATTCAATCTGCAAGATTGAATGAGATTGTCAGGGTCATTGTCTGACTGTTTATTACTAATCACCTGCTGTACATTCACAGTAACTGCCATCTCCTTACAAATGTTTATTAGATTAACCACACTTATACAGACTGTATATAACAACCAACTCTGAAATGTTCGTTTGCAGAGGGAAGACACAGACAGACTATGCTAACGACATGTGATGTTACAACACTAATGAAATATTGATGTGTCATATTTGTCCAAGGTGTATTTCATTGTTATGGAAAAAGAGAATATCAAAATCATGATGACCAATTGGAGTGGTGATGTCTATGACTTTGTGTATATAATTTGGGATTTTGAACAAATGTAGGCCAATAAGGAATATATGATATCATTTCATTCTTTTCAAAGGTTTGTTTGCATGACGCACAAACAGAGACAATTGAAAGGTACAAATGTGCATGACACTGATTCAAACGTGGTGCAGATGTGTCACAGGTTGATCTGGCTGTAGGCTGTGGCACTTGGCCAGAGGTGGCGCTGGTTGACTCGACTCCATGTTAGTGCACAAAGTAAACTGCTCGCTTTAGTTGTGAAGCAAAAACGCTGAATTCGGAGAAATAAACCGTGCGAGGGGAACGATAACGACGACAACAGTCTCCCGATCGTTTACTCTTGCTGTCCTGTGAACAACATCGGCGTGGTGTTACTTGTTTGCTGTTTTTGCGATCGCGTCGCGCATGAGGATATCACCAGGTAAACTCGCCACATTTTTAAACATTTTGTTGTTCAACAGCATCAAGACTGACGGAGTGTGTTTGAGACAACCTCACAAGTGTCACAGATGACACATTTGGCGTTTTTTTGCTGGTTTGTCGGTAGTAGCTACTGAAACGCAAGACTGCCACACATCTGTTCGACCAACGCCAGTTGATCTAAACGCCAGTAGATCTGGAACACCGGGCCTATAACGGTGAGGTTTCTTGACGCCTCCGGTGGCCGGGGCGCTCTTACGAGCAGCCTTGGTGGCCAGCTGCTTCCTGGGGGCTTTGCCGCCAGTAGAGTTGCGAGCGGTCTGCTTGGTTCTTGCCATTCTTCGTCTCTTTTCTTTTAACTGTGCTAACAGCAGAAAATGTAGCAAACAGACGAGACTCGCTGCTCTTAAAGTGTGTGACTGGCTGTGACGCGGTGCCGCTCCGGCTCGTGATTGGTGAGGGGCTCCACGTGGTGCTCAGCACCGTTCAGAGGAGCACGGCCCCGCCTCAGTGTGTGCCTCTCATTGGAGAAAAGTGCATTGAATATGCGCGCTGCCGCAAGCCTCTCTGCGATTGGTGCGTGACGAAGCTGCGCGCGCTCTGCGGAAATATAAGCGAGGCTTTGAGCTGATCGGGCCACATTTTCTCTTAGTCTCGATACTACGAAGAGAAGAACCTGTCAAAATGAGTGGTTGCGGCAAGACCGGAGATTTTTTCCGGTCAAAAGTAAACAAGATTGCGTCAGGCAGCGGGTCGAGTAAAAACGACTTCCGTCGGAAATGGGACAAAGACGAGTACGAGAACCTCGCCCAGAAACGTCTGGTGGAGGAGAGGGAGTACGAGCGGCGAGATGGAAAAACTGCGCCGCCGGTCAAGCGGGACCTCCTGCATCACCGGGACTACAAGGTGGACTTGGAGTCCAAGCTGGGGAAGACCATCATCATCACCAAGACCACACCGCAGGCCGAGATGGGCGGGTATTACTGTAACGTGTGCGACTGTGTGGTCAAAGACTCCATCAACTTCCTGGATCACATCAACGGCAAAAAACATCACAGGAACCTGGGCATGTCGATGTGGGTGGAGCGCTCGTCTCTTGATCAGGTGAAGAAGAGATTCGAGGTGAACAAGAAGAAGTTGGAGGAGAAGCAGAAGGAGTACAACTTCGAGGAGCGCGTGAAGGAGCTGCGGGAGGAGGAGGAGAAGGCGAAGGTGTACAAGAAGGAGAAGCAGAAGGAGCGGAAGCGACGGGCGGAGGAGGACGTGGACTTCGAGGAGGACGAAGAGATGGCGGCAGTGATGGGCTTCTCTGGCTTCGGCTCGTCCAAGAAGAGCCACTGAAGCTCCGCCTCTCTCAGGCAGGAAGCAGGTTTCTGCCCCACCCTCTCTACATCAGGCGGAGGTTCGGACTTAGGCGGAGTGGCATTAATGTGGCTAGTTAATAGGTATGCCCTCATTGTCATCTGTTGTGATTTTATTTTGAAAGGATGCTTCCTGTTATGCTGCAGAGTGCACGCGAGAGTTCAATAAACAAAGTCACCTTTTGGTGTGATGTTCCGGTGAAAGCCAATGCCCCACGTGTGATTCCTCCGTCTAGACAATATAAGTATCTTCAATATTCATGCAGATTCCGCTGGGAGACCCGTCTCTGCTAACAGGTTATGGGCCCAGGAAAACATTGAAGCTACGCCAGGGGAAAGTTTACCACCAGAAAAGTCGCAAAGTACAGCGTGTTCGGTGAGGACTAGCATGCTAAGTTAGCACCATGAGTAAGCGTGCTGGTGAACCCAGTGGCCGATGGGCAAGGTTGGTTTTTGACGGAGATGAGGAGAATTATGAACTTTGGGAGACAAAATTTTTGGGACATCTTAGATTACAAGGTCTAAAAGACACAATATTAAAGTGATGAGGACGACGATAAGAATGCCCAGGCCTATGCAGAGTTAATACAGTTCCTGGATGATAAGAGTTTATCGCTCGTGATGAGAGAAGCTGCCGATGATGGACACGAGGCACTGAAAATTAAGAGATTATTATGCGGGAAAAGGTAAACCAGGAATTATCAGCCTTTATACTGAACTGACTTCTCTGAAGAAAGCAAGCACTGAGAGCGTCACGGAGTACATCATACGCGCAGAGACATTTATTACAGCCCTGAGAAATGCTGGAGAGACACTTAGTGATGGTCTGCTTGTAGCGATGGTGTTAAAAAGTTTACCAGAAGCATTTAAACCTTTTTCTGTTCACATTACGCAAAGTGAATCAGAAATCAAGTTTGCAGAATTTAAAACAAAACTCCGCAGCTATGAGGACACTGAGAAAATGCGCTTAGTGGAACAAGAGGATAACATCATGAAGGCGAGAGTGGAACCCAGCGCGAGACCAGCAGCAGCTGCTAATGACCACAGGAGAGACATGTCAGACATAGTCTGTTTTAAGTGTGGCCAGCGGGGACACAAGGCCAGAGCATGCCGCTACAAACAATGGTGCGGTCACTGTAGAAGCAACACCCATCGAGAGTCGACTTGCAGGAGACGACAACGGAATGATGAAGCACGCACAGCCTCGGAGGAGGGCGGCAACGCAGAGAGCGACGACACCTATGTCTTCCGGATGAGCGATGACTACGAGGAACCTCAACAGCGACATCAGGACCAAAGGCCTGATGGTGGATACTGGCGCAACATCACACATCCTGAATGATAAAACAGCATTCAAGAAATTTAATGACGACTTCCAGCCGGGAACACATTGTGTGGAATTAGCTGATGGCACCAGGTGTAAAGGAGTGGCTGAAGGCAGAGGAGATGCAGAGGTGTGCTTGATTGACAGCAGAGGGAGACAGTGTAAAACAACACTGAAAGACGCTCTATGCATTCCCTCATTTCCACAGAATATCTTCTCTGTGAGAGCGGCCTCCACGAATGGAGCCACTATCATCTTTAAGAAAGGAAGGAACGTCCTTCAACACAGAGACGGTACAAAGTTCTACATCCATGAGCACAACAGACTTTATTACCTTGAGACTGTAAGTGAGTATGATGATAAGTGTAATAATTGTTTTGATGTGCAGACATGGCACGAAATTTTGGGACATTGCAATCATAGTGACATTCTGAAGTTACAAAATGTGGTTGAAGGTATGAAAATCAAAGGGAAAACTGACAACCAAAGTTTGAACTGTGAGGTGTGTATTCAGGGAAAATTTGTCCAGACTAGGAATAGAAACCCTGACAGAAGAGCTGAGAAACCTCTCGAGCTGGTACATACGGATCTAGCAGGGCCGATAGATCCAGAATCACGAGATGGACACAGATATGCATTATTGTTTACCGATGACTTTTCCGGTGCAGTATTTGTATATTTTCTCAAAAACAAAAGTGAAACAATGCAAGCAACTGCAATCTTTTTGGCCGATACAGCCCCACACGGGAAGGTAAAGTGTATCAGGTCAGACAACAGCACAGAGTTCATGGCAAAGAGTTACCAGGTATTGTTAAACAAACATGGAATAAGACATGAAACTTCAGCCTCATATTCCCCTCACCGGAGTGGTACAGCAGAACGTGGCTGGAGAACACTTTTTGATATGGGGAGGTGCATGCTTATTGAGAGTGCCATACCAAAGGAATTATGGACGTATGCAGTTCAAACAGCGGCTATTGTGAGAAACAGATGCTTTAACAACCGGACAGGACAGACACCTTACTTTTTGCTGACTGGGCGGAAGCCCAATCTATCCAGAATGCGAAAGTTTGGGTGTGAGTGTTATGCTTACAAGCAAAACAAGGGTAAGCTGGATTCTAAGTGTACAAAAGGG
The DNA here is from genome assembly GCF_057382275.1 of Copadichromis virginalis. NCBI lineage: Eukaryota > Metazoa > Chordata > Actinopteri > Cichliformes > Cichlidae > Copadichromis > Copadichromis virginalis. The sequence continues at coordinate 25,750,253 of NC_140620.1, read as the reverse complement.
ATTTTTGTAGGCTACGACAAAAACAGCCCAGCATACAAGGTTTATTTCCCAGACAGCGCTAAAGTGCAAAAGTTTAGGCTGGTTAAGTTTGTAACCAAACACAATGAGGAAAAGCAAACACAAACTGATACGACATCTGAGGATGAAGACATACAGGTGAGGGAGAGACCAAACGTGAACAGGGAAAGCCCCAGTACCAGTTCACAGGAACCAGATACTGACAACCAACCAGAAGTGAACAGTCAGATGCCACTTAGTGATGAGACTGAAAACTCCAGAAGGTATCCTTCTAGAACAAGAAAGAAACCAGATTATCTAAATGAATATGAGTCAGGAGAAGACATTGATGATCAAGTGCTGACTAACATAGACTACTGTTACAGACTGTTAAGTAACTCACCCGTGACATTCAGTGAAGCTGTAAAGTCACCCAACTGTAAAGAGTGGAAAGCAGCTATGGATGAGAAAATGCAATCCTTAAAAGAGAACATCACCTTTACCCTAACAAGCCTACCTGAGGGATCAGAAAAATATAAAGCACGGTACGTAGCTAAAGGTTACAACCAGTGTTTTGGGATAGACTATGATGAAACTTTTTCTCCGACTGCTAACCTGACAAGCATAAGAGTATTGATGCAGTGTGCAATACAAGAAAACCTGATTTTGCATCAGATGGATGTAAAAACTGCATACTTGCATGCACCAATAGATTTTGAAGTTTATGTTGAGCAGCCAGACGGCTATGAAGTAAAAGGAAAAACAGATGAGAAACTGGTCTACAAGCTGGAAAAGTCACTTTATGGGCTTAAACAGTCAGGCCGAAACTGGAACAGGACATTACATGACTATTTGATAGAGAACGGTTTCATGCAGAGTCCTGTAGATCATTGTGTTTACACAAGGAAAACAGGAAAAGAAAAAGTGATCATGATCATATGGGTTGATGATATTATTATTGCAGCCAGTGATGAAAGGGTTCTGAAAACTGTGAAGGGAATGCTAACTGCAAGGTTCAAAATGAAAGATATGGGGAATCTCAAACATTTTCTTGGTATTGATTTTGAGCAAACCAAAGACTGTAAAAATGTCACAAGAGAGATATGTAGAAAACATACTGGAAAGATTTCAAATGCAAGACTGTAAACCAAGATCAACTCCTTGTGAACAAAAGTGGAACTACAATGATGATGCTGAGAAAATGAACAATGTCAGAATGTACAGAGAGGCAGTAGGTAGCCTTATTTACTTGACCTCTTGCACACAACCAGATTTGAGTTTTGTTGTAAGTAAACTGTCACAGCACTTCAAAGAACCAGCTGTGGAACATTGGACTACTGTGAAACATGTTCTAAGGTATTTGAAACAATCAAAAGACAAGACATTGTGCTACAGGAAAAGTGACAAAGATTTGAGAGTACAAGGTCACAGTGACTCAGACTGGGCTGCAGATGTGACTGACAGGAGGAGTACTACAGGTTACTGCGTAAGCCTGAATGAAGGAGGTACTTTGGTGTCATGGCGAACAAAGAAGCAGCCAACTGTTGCCTTGTCAACTTGTGAAGCAGAGTACATAGCTTTGGCAGCAACAACACAAGAATGTTTGTACTTGACACAACTGTTGCAAAGCATGTATGAGCATCAAAAGGGACCACCAAAGATTTTTGAGGACAATCAAGGGACTATTGCATTGGCAAAGAATCCTGTTAACTAACAGAGGTGTAAGCATATCGATATAAGGTATCATTTTGGGAGATCAACAGTTAATGCTGGAAATTTGATATTGGAATATTGTTCGACAGGTCTGATGGTGGCCGATGTTATGACAAAGCCAGCAACAAAGGGGAAGTTATTGAAGTTTGAGAATGTTTGGAGTGTAAACAAATAGTAAAGAAAAAAACTGTTTCTTTTGGAATGCATGTAAAGCTGACAATGTGAGTGCAAGTGGGGGTGTTGAGCTAGTTAATAGGTATGCCCTCATTGTCATCTGTTGTGATTTTATTTTGAAAGGATGCTTCCTGTTATGCTGCAGAGTGCACGCGAGAGTTCAATAAACAAAGTCACCTTTTGGTGTGATGTTCCGGTGAAAGCCGATGCCCCACGTGTGATTATTCCTCCATCTAGACAATATAAGTATCTTCAATATTCATGCAGATTCTGCTGGAAGACCCGTCTCTGCTAACATTATTCACAGCCAGACTTTTATTTTGTTAGTCCATTCAGATGTAATCAGCTGCTTCCTGCCGCTTACTGGATGCTGATTAAGTGTTTCTTGAATCCTGCAAGCAGTAAATACAACAGGTCAGAGGTCGGACAGGAAGTAGCTGTCAGCAGTGAGGTGTTTGATTTCCTCGGGTTTGTGTTTGGGCTTCTTCACAGAAAGTTTTGATTCAAACACACAAAACGTAAAACTTTATTTAAAGCACAGCTCAGACAGTTTGATCCCCGTCTGTATCAGCCCCTAGGCATGCTGGGAAATTCAAATTGTAATAAACAGTTTTTGTTTTTGTTTTTTTGTTTTTAAAAAAAAGAGAGACTGGAGGCAAAGCCAGAGCTAAGGCTAAGACCCGCTCATCGTGTCCACAGACAGGCAACTATGCGGAGCGTGTGGGAGCCGGCGCCCCCGTTTACTTGGCGGCTGTGCTCGAGTACCTGACCACTGAGATCCTGGAGCTGGCTGGCAACGCAGCCCGCGACAACAAGAAGACTCGTATCATCCCGCGCCACCTGCAGCTGGCTGTGCGCAACGACGAGGAGCTCAACAAGCTCCTGGGGGGAGTCACCATCGCTCAGGGTGGTGTGCTGCCCAACATCCAGGCTGTGCTGCTGCCCAAGAAGACCGAGAAGCCCGCCAAGGCCAAGTAAACGCAAAGCGCTCGGCTTCACCAACAACAAAGGCTCTTTTAAGAGCCACACACTTCTCTCTAAGCAAACATTCTTCTTGATGTTAATGTGTTTTTAGCAAGTTGTGTACTGGGAAATGTAGATTATGCATATTGATTTATTTTGAAATGTGCATTCATTCATGTCATCTTACATAGTCACGGACTGAAATCCACCTTCAAAAAAATACTGTGAGTGCTTAAGCAGAGTGTTTGTTTTATTCACAAGACCAAAATAGAGGGTCTTAATATAAAGTCAAAATAAAACCAAAGCAAAATGCTCTCTGTCTCCTGCTGTGTGGTTAAGGTTCAGTATCACTTAAGCTGCCAAAATGAGTGGACGCGGAAAAACCGGAGGAGTAGTTGGTTATGTAATCATGCCCCCGTATGCCCCATTATCGTTTGCTTCAAACTTCAGCAGTCTATGGGTGAGACTTAAGTACATCGGAAACGGGGACCCCCCAACCCGTGATTATGTTGCTGAAGAGCTGTTATTGCAAACATCATGGCTGAATGTGTAGGACATATACTCTTTCATTGCTCTGCCCAGTAAACGGGATTTTGAGCTGTGTTTCACCCAAGAGGCGCCTTTACGTCGCTTCTTAGAGATCTCTCTTTCCAACGCATCGCATCCGAAATGGAAAGACTGGCAAGTGGAGTCTTCTGTCCAGGTCGAGGTAGTGACTCTTGTTGTTAAATTCTGGACTGGAAGGATTCCAGACCAAGATATCGAACTATCTCTTAAAAGGTACTGCGAGATTCTTCAACCCCCAGTCAAGCCAGTGGATAAATTCGGATTCTGGTATGGAGTCCGAAAATACAAAGTTCGGATGCGTAGAGATGAAGCTGGACATATAATCTCCATCCCTAATTCCATCTCGTTGGGCCCCTATAATGGCAGGATTATTTATCCTGGCCAAACGGTGAGGTGCTTCATCTGCCAAGGTCCAGACCACCAGGCGAGAGAATGCCCCACTGTCAAATGTTGGAAATGTGGTGAGTTGGGCCACAAGGCTAAAATTTGCCAAAACGAAAGTGAGTGCTCCCTCTGTGGTGCGAAAGGGCACACCTTCTTTAAATGCCCCAAGTCTTTTGTGAATATACTTAAATCTTCCCAACAACCTCGACCTTCTGCCACCATGGATTTCCCTTCCTTGGAGGATCCTTCCCAAGTCTTGGATCCTCCTGTGAATGACCAGGTGAGAGAGCCCCCTCCCTCTCCTCCCCCTCCCTCCTCCGACAGCTGCCTCACTGTCACTCCCAGTTTCGCTTGGATTGGATAATCCACAAGTGGATGATCAGGATAACCAGTCTAGCCCTGTTCAAAATGAGTTACCATCTCCACTGTCTCAGTCAAGTAAAAAAAGTGACGAGAGTGATGAAGAGCTAGATGGTAACCTAATCATAGAGACATCGGATGGTGAGAATAAAAGCGATAGTGACGACGAAGAAATTGACAGCGAGCAGACACCTGATGACGACGGAGATAGCGAGGACCATGGATCCTTTCCTCTCACAGAGGCGGCATCTCTGGCTCTTGCTTCGCTGCCCGGGGAAACGAAAGTAAAACGGAAGACCTTCTTTAGTGGAAGTCACCCAGCCCTTAACGAGCTCGTCAACGAGGATACGAGAGGAAGCAGAAAAAGGAGCGTTTCTGCTTCTAGCTCTGGAAGAGATAAGCGGAAGGATAATAGACCAAGTCCTCAGTGCGTAATATTTCTGAGATGGTCTCTCCTTTAGTCAACCTATGAGTAACATCAAAATAATAACATTTAATGTCAGAGGTCTCCAATCAGATAAGAGCAGGAAAAGGAAGGTTGATTTCTTAAAAAGACTTGATTATGATATTTTGTGCCTTCAAGAGATGAGATTAAAGACACACGTAGATGTATGTGAATTAAATAAAATGTGGAACACTGCCCATTCAATAATATCGATAGGGGAAGACAGCTCTGACGGAGTGGGTATTTTCTTTAAAAAAGATACGGTGAATATAATCAAAAGAAGAGACATAATACCGGGACGACTCCTCCTTGTTGATTGCTGTTATTACGGGCAAAGGTTGCGTATTATTAATGTTTATAATGCACCCGAACGAACGAAAAAGATACAATTGCTGAAAAAACTGAAGTATTTATTAGAGATTGGTTTTAATATAATTCTGTGTGGAGATTTTAACATTGTTACTGAAGCAACTGACAGAATATCCAAGGTTGAATTTAGAGAATTGCGAGAAAGCAAATTGTTGGTTAAAGTTTGTAAGGAAGCAGCACTTCCTGATTTATACAGGCACTTGCATCCACATACCGTCCATTACACTATATTCGATTCATTAACTAAAACAAGGATTGATAGATTCTACATATCACATAATGTTCAAGGTCTGAAATATGACACTCTTTTAACAGACTTTTCTGATCATACGGTGGTTATGGCAACAGTATCGTTTTGTCCCCGTGAATTTTTGAACTATTGGAAATTGAATACATCCTTGTTAGCAGACGAGTTGCTTGTGTCCGAAGTTAAATCTGAAATTAAGAAAATATTACATCTTAAGATTTTTACTACTTCTTTCTCGGAACTCTGGGAGCTCCTTAAACTATGTGTCATTTTTTTTAATTTAAAGCGAGAGAATTAAACCATGCAAAGAATGTAAAATATAACGAAGATGTGAGTAGATATATATATTTAAGAAATAAGAAGGAGAAAGAAGAGGAGGAGGAAAATCAAATGATGTCTCTTAAAGAGGACATTGATCGAGTCAATAGAGAATTTTTATTTAATATGTTGAGACGTACTGACTTTCATGGGAATAGCGATTATATGATAATCAAAAGAAATGTCGAATGATTTTATTGTCTCAATTAAGGATAAACATGGAAAGTCAGTTTTTAAAGAAGAGGGGAAAAGACAAGTAATTAGAGACTATTGTGCGGAGATGTTTTCATCCATAGCTACAAACAGCGACGTTATTAACAATTTTTTGAGTGAGGTTGAACCATTAGATTCTGTCATTTATGAAACTTTGATTGGAAAAATTAAAAGAGACGAAGTGGAGTCAGTAATTAACCAACTTAGTACCGATAAAACACCTGGTCTGGATGGACTCCCCTCTGAATTTTACAAAATTGTGAGTAAAGAACTGTCTGAATTATTAACTCAGTATTTTAATGAAGGAATAGAAAGAGAAACAATGGGTAAATCGTTTTATGAAGGAGTTATGTGTTTATTATATAAGAAAGGTGATAGAGAAGACATTAACAATTATAGGCAACTGACAATAATGAATGTAGATTATAAAATCTTTGCTAAAATAATTATGTCTAGACTAGAGGGTGTATTAGATATTATCATTGAAAAAGAACAAACATGCGCAATTAAGGGACGACTGATGTGGGATAATTTAAGTATGTTAAGAGAAATTATTTATAATGGAAAGGATTCAGAACTCTGCATCCTAGGCTTAGATCAAAGGAGGGCTTTTGATTCTGTTTCCCACTCTTATTTATGGAAAGTAATGAAAGCTTATAATTTCCCGGACCAATTTATTTCTATTATTCAATTGAGTGCTGCGTTATATGTCCTTGCAATTAACCCCTTATTGAAAAGGATAAATGATGATAAACGGATTAAGGGATACGTCCTTGACAAATCCCATATAATCGCAGCTTTGGCGTATGCAGATGACGTGACGGTGATAATCAGAAACCAAAACGAACTGTCTTCAGTTATGGAGATATTACACCACTACGAACAGGCATTAGGTGCCAAGCTGAACCAAGACAAAACTGAAGGGGTGTGGCTTGGACATCAGTCCAGACAACCTAAAATGATGATCTCTCTATGTAGTGAGATTAAAATTTTGGGTATATGGATTGATAATACTGACTCTCTTTTACTAAATTGGAATAAGAAAGAAAATGAAATCAAAATGGAAATTATGAAATGGGAAAATAAAGATACAAATTATAAAACACGTATTAACATTGTAATAACACACACAATTTCAAAACTTCTTTTCCTTGCTGCAATACTTCCTCCTCCGAGAACAACCGTAATGAAAATAAGTAAGATGTGCATTAAATTTATCTGGGGATCCAATCGAGAAGTGACTAAGAGATAATTTATGTACAAGAGTAGGAAGCACGGGGGTTTGGGAGCCCCAGACTAAGAGATTGTCTTGCGAATCCCTTTTATTAAAATTACTCAAAGCGCAATTTCTCGGGGTGCCCCGTGGGTTCGAGGGAAGGAGGAATTGTGGCAAAAGAAAAGAGGCAGGGCCAGAGCGGGTGTTCCATACCACAGACTTATGTTTGGTGATTTATCAAGTCAATGGGAACATTATAGTTTAAATATTCTCCAAGATAATATGAAAAATATCTATAAAAAAATTAATGAAACCAAAAATGAAGGTGTAATTCAATATAAGTATGCAAATAAAGATGAAAATCTTTCAATAGTTAAAAATATACAAGATAAATTCTTATCTGAAAGCATGAGAGACGTGGTATGGCTCATCTAGCTCGGGCGCCTCCCTGTGAGGGCGGTGGTACAGTGGAGTTGTTTTGTTACCACCATGAAATGTCCTATGACAGACTGTGATGAAGATGAGACCCTAGAACATCTTCTATTGGATTGTTATAGGACAACTGAGATCAGGCAGAAGATGACAGAGATTGGCTATGATGTGGATGTTAATATTAAAGCAGTTAAATATGGTTTGTTTAAAGAAAAAATGGGTGAAGACAAAAGGAGACTCTTTTGGTTAGTAATGTGTGTAATAAACACACATATTTGGGAAACCCGTACCAAAGGAGTGTTAGAACAAAAGATGATAGGTAGTGATGTTGTGAGTAAACATATCATTACAGATCTGCGGAGAAGACGAACAATGGACCTGAAACTTGGGAAAGTTTTCCCCTGGAACGAATTGAAACTGTAAGTTTTAAAAGTGGTTTGTGGACTCAGATGCTCGATTGTCCTCCTTGTTCTCCTTTTTCATTAATGAGTGGTGTGTGATCACGGTTTTGTATATGTAATTGTAAGTGTATGTACATTTTATATGTAAGTTTGTTTACTTTAAATAAAGAATTAAAAAAAAGAAAAAAAAAGAAAACGTAATATGTTGACGATTTGTCACCTAGCATAAAATGGTATGCTTTGGGAGTGAGAATGTGTTGCAGCACCCGGCTTTCTTTAGACCGCAAAGGCCGGGTCCCGCTGTTTCCGGGCCGGCCAATAATAATGGTGACATTTAACGTATTTTAGCCGATAAATAAAAACTGTAAAATGTATTTATCACCCCCAACAGTCCTTTTGAATGTCTCCCTAATTCTGAGGTCTCAAGGTTGGCAATTATGGCCACAACACCTCACTTTTTTGCCACATGTATCGCAAACCACCACGATTCAGCACAGGAGGGAGGGGGTGAGTAGCTCAAATGTGTTGTTAGCATGTTAGCAGAGCGATGCTACTGTGAACGGAGGAGCTATTTTCTTGACGTGAGCTTCTACTCAGGGTTTTTTCTTCCAGTTCAGAGCAGAAATTTTTTGTTAAGATACTGGATGTTGTGTTTTTTCTCCACAATTTTAATTATAAGCTAGATACATTGCTGCTAACAGCAACAGGGATGAGTCAGTGAGTCCGTTGGGCTTGTGAATCATGATTCATTAGTCAGTAAAGTGATTCTGGAGTATTGAACGATTCAATTCAACAGACAGATCTGTGTCTACAGTTTGAAACAACTCACATCCAAAAAATGTGAAATGTGGAGCACTGCTTTCAAATGAAAAAGGTGGAAAACAATAACTCACTAAAAACCCCATTCAAAAAAGTAAAATTCTGATATTTTTCAGGATTTTCAAAATGTTTTTTAATGTAGTTTTAAAAATAAGTAAACTTCAAAATCAAATTAGGGATCATATTTTTATGTTATCAATAAAAATTTACTTTGCAGTTTACTTTCCTTTTATTGGTTCTGCTGAGGACGTTCCAGTAGAAACAACCTGACGGAGGAATGTGAGCTATGCAGTGATGTAAGGAGCTCTCTGATTGGTTAGAGAGAAAGCGCGTCACCAGAGTTACTTTAGGCTCTGGTTTCTTGTTGCGCTGCAGAGTACAGGCTGTTGTTTCTGCACGTGGCGTGTTATTCACACTTGTAAAATCTTCAGCTGTGACATATGAAGAATAAGACGTGACAGTAGAGCGACACGGAGTCTTTATCCTCACAGTGCAGCGGTGGATTCAGCCTGTTTAAGGTAACTAACAATGCTAATGCTGTCAGACAGCACTGAGCTGTTACATTCATACACAGTGTCACAGCAGTCTTTAAAATAGTGATTAAAATGCTGCCTGTAAACAAAGTGCCATCAGACAGGATGTCATCACTAAACTTTCAAACACATCAGATTAAAATGAGCTGACAGCAAATCGTTCCTTGTATTACTGCACAAGGAAAAGACTGGAGATGACAATAATGATTTAATGGAATTTGTTTTCATTACATGTGTGCACACTTTCAATCTGAATGTAAAGTTGTGTGTAGTGTAGTTTTAGAAAATGTAACAGACCAGCACACAACAAATGAGACAACAAGCAAGAAGGATTTAGAAGTTCACAAGTGTTTCTTTCTTAAAGAACAGGCTCTGGTAATACGTGCAGCAATGGCAGAGGCACGATTGTAAGGTTTATCTAGGCACAAACCTATTGCTGGAACAGCCGAGACAATTCTACTGCAACTAGCAAAGCACTGGACACAGGCATATATGCGAACAAAGAGTACCAGTGTGTGTGTGTGTGAGTGTGTGTGTGTGTGTGTGTGTCTGTGAACAACTACTAAGGATGAGACATTCTATGCATCCATCCATTCACTTCCGCCTATCCTTTCCTGGGTCGCTGGAGCCTATCCCAGCTGTCATAGGGCGAGATGCACAGAGACATAGACAACCATTTGCACTCACAGATTCACACCTATGGGCAATTTAGATTAATCAATTAACCTATCCCCGACTGCATGTCATTGGACTGTGGGAGGAAGCCGGGAAGAACCCCCGCAAACATGGTGAGAACATGCAAACTCCACACAGAAAGACCCCGGCTTGATGGTGGAATTGAACTCAGGACCTTCTTGCTGTGCGACAACAGTAAAGACCATGCTGCCCTGAGACATTCTATCAATATGCAATAGATTATATACCTCTAAGCATATATGATAATGATAATAATAATGGATTACATTTATATAGCGCTTTTCAAGACCCTCAAAGCACTTTACAATTCCACTATTCATTCACTCTCACATTCACACACTGGTGGAGGCAGCTACAGTTGTAGCCACAGCTGCCCTGGGGCAGACTGACAGAAGCGAGGCTGCCATATCGCACCTTTGGCCCCTCTGGCCAACACCAGTAGGCGGTAGGCGAAGTGTCTTGCCCAAGGACACAACAACCAGGATAGCGAGAGCAACCTCCCATTTACAGATGAGCTTCCCAACTGCCAAACCAAACAGTATTATATGTTTCTAAGTATAAATGACAACCCAAAAATATAACCCTGACAACGATCACCTCCGGGTTTCAGCCATGACCTAGGTTGCAGCAAGAGCATTTGACTTGATTATCAAAGTGCTCTCCTAGGAGTAGACAGGCTGAGAAGTTCAGTTAAATAGCAATATTATTTACGATTTTGAATGTAAGCAATAAAATCTTAAAATCAGTCCGATTTTTGATGGGCAGCAAGGATCGGGGTAATAGAATCAAACCTTCTAGTACCAGCTAAAAGGCGCGCCGCTGCATTTTGGACAAGTTGTAGTTTATGAAGAAGGGAGGACTGGAGGCCCAGGTAAAGGGAGTTGCAGTAGTCTAATTTTGAAATAACAAAGGCATGGATAAGTTCTTCAAGATCCATTCGCAGTATGTAATGCTTAACCTTAGAGATGTTGTCATCAGGATGATGACAACAGCAGCCTCGTACAACATCAAGTCTTACATGGACCGGCAGCCTTTTTTTTTTTTACTGTGTAAGCACTTTCTTACTACAAGACTGACTCTCATGTGCCTTTATCTAAGTGTGTTTAACCTGACAGTCACACTTTCACACTCAGGTGGATCCATCAGGTCCAACTCACAGTTCCGTTTCTTGTCCTTGCAGATTAAAGGTGTCAGGAATCAAACTGCTGTCCTGATCTAATCAGTAGACGACCCTCCTGAGCCACAGCTGCTCACAGGACAATCATCAGACCTAAAAGGAAAAACTATATATATAGTATATAGTATTTCACTGTAGTAAAATACAATAAATAATAACTAAGAATGGAGGGGCCTATGGAGATTGGACATCTGCTGAAGTATTGAACAGAAGAACAAAATATTGCACAAAAGCAAGAAAGCAGCAACATATTGCTTGTATGATTGTATGGGAGAGATCTGCTCACACTCTTAATTTGCATTAATTGTTCTGAGAGCCCACAGGAAGAAGCTGCTCTTTAGTCTGTTGGTTTTGCACCTGATGGATCTGAACCCTTTTCCAGAGGGCAGGATGTTGAATGGGTGGTGGTTAGGATGAAGGTGCTCTTTCATAATCGCCCTGGATCTGGAGAGACATCTAGAGCTGGAAATGGAGTCCAGGGAGGAGAGCGGACAGCCGATCACCTTCTCTGCAGTTTTGATGACCCTCTAGAGTCTCTTCTTATTGGCTGTTGTACAATCAGCGTACCGCACAGGGATGGCGTGCACCAGCACACTCTGGATTGTGGCACGATAGAAGGACACTAGTAGGTCAGTCTGCAGCCTGTTCCATCTCTGAACCCTCATGAAATGGAGGCGCTGCTGAGCTTTCTTCAACAGGGCTGATGCAAGATCAATTATTAAACTGTGCAAAAAGTCAACAAGTCATCTTTAGAGAGCAGATATTAAATCTTTGGGTCTTGAAATTAGCAGAAAGGAATTCACTTTATTACTCAGCAGCCATCTTTTTATCAGACATGAAGAGACTGTTTGTTCCCTGACAATCGTTCAGCAGGATTAAAGCAAGGAGACACAGAGATTTGCACATATGTGAAGGCACTACTGATTTTGGCTTAAACAGGAGCTACATTTGCTCCCATCCCCTCATGAAGAGAAGAATCAGGAAAGAATTTTACTTATAAAATTGTAAAAACCAGTTTCTTCACTTTTAGAAAGATTAAGATGTGAAATTAAAAGAAAAGGTGAAATGACCCAGTGTTAAATTTACCTCTGTCCCAACTGCGTTGATAGATTTTTAAATGTTTTATCAAATAGAAATGAGTTTGTTATTGAAAACACTGAAAATGTTTCTCTGTTAATTTTCTTGTTAAATCAAAGTTGAAGTGAATGACCAAATAACAGATTTTAGTTTTTATTACAGTTTTAGAAAGTTTGCCAATGTTTTTGAAGATGCGGTTTGTAAAATATAGATTATTAATATCTACATATATTTCGATCTATTTGTGTTATACAAAAATGACTTGCATAGAAAAACATACAAAAAATGTTTTTGTGAATTTGTGTGAATGAGGTAAGTTGAATAGTGTATGAAAGCAACATATAGAACCAGTTCATTTACAGAGTTCGTATCAACTAGATCAAGTAGACGTCAAAGGCAGGACGTATCTTGGTTTAGTGACTTTGTCCCTGAGAGTTCATGAAACTTGACAGCTGTACAGAAATTTGGCACTTTTCTAAGCACGACACAAAGTAAAGTGCACACAATCAGAGCGAATAATGCTGCTGCTGTCAGGCCAATTACAATAATCTTCCAGTCCTTTCTCTCTTCTTGTGGTGGTGAAGTTGGTCTCTGGGATGTGAGTTGATCAGCAGCTGCTGTAAAAGACATTAACATATTTACTTGTGCAGAAATAAAATAAGAACCATCAGGATGTTTGACATGAACAACTGTTGAAATCTCCCAATTCTTTGAATCTTTGGGCTGAAGGAAGGACAATACTCGGTGTATTTATGCTCAATCAACAATCATTTATTTCCATACAATTCAACACTTAAGAGCATAAGGACCATCATGATGGGGAGACATGCCTGAAGAGGGTCACAGCAAGTCTCAAAATGGTGACGGGTTGCTCAGCTTTTTATAGTCTCTAGTGGCCCCCACCTAGTCGTAAAAGACCAAACATTAACATTCTTTCTCTCTTACGGCGCCTAAGTTATGACCTCGGCAGTTGTTCCTCTGCTTTCTGTAAGGTGGGGGTGTGGAATGTGGTCTGTCTATCTCCCCTGTCTTAGACACAGAGTCTCCTGCTTACAACCTTCTCTTCATGATTCAACAATTAAGCATGTAATACATTCACAGCAGATCAAGGATACAGAGTGATGCACACTTATCTAATAAACTAATCAGTGAATATGTTCTTTTAACTCAAAAGTATAATGAGAACTAAACTACATACAGATCACACACTCTATATTAAAGGGTATAATATGATCTACAGCAGTATCATCCTTCAACTACTTTGATTACATATATAAGGTAACATATAATAACAGAATAATATCACACAACACATCATGTTTTTCAGTCATAAATCATAAACATGGCAAATAAAAGTTTAACAGACCATAAATATAAAAGTGATTGTTCAGTTTTGACTTGTTAAAACTTACCAGTGACGTTGAGTCTGCAGCTCGCAGAGCTGAAGCCATAATCTGTGTTTACTTGACACTTGTATTGACCAGAGTCCTCAGTCCTGAGTTTGCACAGCTGGAGTCTGATTCGTCCTTCTCTGAGGGCGTCTTTGTCACCCTGAACTCGTCCTGAAAACTTTTCATCCTGAGACTCTGAGACTTCAGCACCATTGTGGACATGATACAGAACTGAGAGTTTATCATCAGTTATCAGTTCACAGTAGATGTTTAGATATGTGGGGGATCTGCCTGTTTCTACTGTGAACGTCCACTCCAGTGTGATGTTGTGGTTCTCCTCTGCCTGACAGGAGGTCTGAGTCACATTCACTACAAATGATCCTGTTGAGGAGACAGAGAGAGAGAGGAGCAGACACTCTGAGAACTGGAACAAACCTGTTGTTGTGGTTTTAATTTGGAGTTCATGAAGTGAACTGTAACTAACCAGAGACACACGAGGTGAGGATGAGGACCAGCGAGATCCTGCAGTTCATCTTCTCCCTGTGAGGAGACAGAGGTGAAGAGTCATGAACACATGAGGTCAAAGTTCAGTTACAACAGGAACAAAAACAGGCAGATGAGAACCTGCAGGAACATCAAAGTCAAATTTAGATTTTCCTTAATCTTAATTATGCAAATTCTCATGACCATTGATCAACAACCACTGACCAAAACCCACTGATCAATGGCCATGAGTACAGTAAGATTAAGGAACTGACCTCCCAGCCCATTGTTCCTTCACTGAGCTGGTTACAGTCATTATGCAAATGTACTGTTTATAAGATCGGGGAAACCTGCAGTCAGCTGAGACTGAAGAAGTCACTTGGATGAGTGACGAAACGTTTCTCCCACAAAACGCTACGTCCAGATGAACAGAATCAACTTTTGGAGATTTACTTTCCTGGATGATTGAAAATGCATCAAAACAATATTTAAATATAGAAATAAAAGCACTTTTAATGTTTCCCGAAGCTCAGTATTTGAAACAGAGTTAAATTTCACTGCTGTAAAATTTTAATTACATACGTTTGAAACAACACTTTACAAATTGATCTTTAGGTTTAATGGCGAGAAACCCTCAATCTCACTGTAATAGCCGAGAGAGAGAAAAACAGCGGTGCAATTTAAAATCTTACAACACAACCATAAACGTTTACAACCTAAAATAACTTCCCAAACTTAACAAATGCAAACAAAGATCTTTCAGGGGGGTGCTTCTTCTTCTTTGTGTTTAACGGCGGTTGGCAACCAACGTAAAGGAGCAGAAGGGGGGCTGCTAATAACAAAATAAACTTTTATAAACTCCGTTACCTGCGTACCGCCAAAACAGTCAAAATCAAAATTAAACCCGGAAGTGTTAGTTACCACACTTCCGGGGGATGGTCTCCTCAAGTGTCAGCCAGTGTCAGCGAGCTAGTGAGTGATTGACAGCAGCCTTATCAAATCTAAGGCAAGATAACAGGCGTGTCAACATGTTGGCTCCAGTCTTCCAACATAAACCCGTTCGTGCAGTCTGAGTGTGCTTCATTAGCGTCATGAAACATGTTTGCTGTAACATCTCCGTGGCTCTGCTGGACTTTACTGTCTGTCTCCCTCGTGGGCTTTACCTGTGCGGGTGAGTTTTATTTTAAAATCATATCGATCTATTTCTTACCCGCTGTTAGATGTTCGAGCTGCTTTAGTTTCAGCTGCTCACAGAGAGGACGCAGGTCTCAGCTGTCACCAAACCTCTTCTGTCGTGTGAGAAAGTGGATGTTAGTTTTTAGATGTACTCACACACGTTTACATAACAGTTTGTATAATGAAGCTGTGAAGAGAAGAGTCTGCTGTAAAAGAAACAGTTTATAACTGCATTACCCATCCTCCCTTACAACCTCATTTAAGTTTGCGGTTGTAAGGCAGCAAAATGTGGAAGGGTTATAGGGGTATGAAAACTTTTTCAAGACATTGTATATGCAGGTATGTGTGTGTATATTGGTGTGTTTGTTTCATATCAGAAAGACTTTATTTATCTCCAAGGGGAAATTAACATACAACAGAGCAGCATGAAAGACAATAAGAACAGGCAATGAGAGTGAGATAATAAATACACAGAATATACAGTTTTAAAATTACGCAGTTTAAAATTAAAGTGACTGAAAGGTGAATAAATAACTGAGTAAAAGTGAATAAAGTGTCGGCAGTATAAGAAGAGAGTAGTTTCTGGTGTGGGAAATGCTCCTTTGGCTGGAGTTAAAAAGCAGGGTGGCTTTGGAGACAAAGGTGGGTCTCCTCCTCTCAGTCCTGCAGGAAGTGCAGCGGAGGCGTCGCCCAGAGGAGAGATATTGAAATGCGGGGTGAAGAATGTGAGAGGGGTCGTTGATGATGTTGGCTGCCTGTCTAAGGGCGTGTTGGCTGAAAACCTGTGCCAGAATTCTGACAGGCAGGCCAATGATTTTTGAGCACACTGATGCAGTGTGCTGCAGTCTGTTCCTGTTCTGAAGGCTGAGGGGGTGGAATCAGCAGGTGATGGAGAAGGTCATGATGCTTTCCAGGAAGGCGTAGTAAAAAGTCATCATGATGGTTGTGCTGACTTCAAAGGAGCTGAGTTTCCTAAGGAGGTATAGCCGTTGGTGGCACCTCCTGAGAATCTCCTCTGTGTTGGCAGAGAATCTCAGAAGGTTGTCAAAGATGGTTCCCAGGTATTTGTACTCCTCATCTACCTCCACTGGCTTCCCATGGATGGTGGTGGTGACTGAAGCAGCCAGATCCCTCTGCCTACGTTCAATTCAAGTTTGGAGCTGTCACGCCACTCTACAAACTCCTGAAGAGCGGGCCTGTGGTGTTGTGAGGGGCCTGACAGCAGTGACAGGAGAACTGTGTCGTCAGCATATTTAACCAGGTGACAGTTGGCCTGTGTGGATCTGCAGGCATCAGTGTAGAGGATGAAGAGCAGGGGGGAGAGCACACAGCTCTGGGGGGAGCCAGTGGAGGTGGAATCGAGACCTGAAAGAGAGTTGTTGACCCGAACTTTCTGAGTCCTGTTGGTCATATATATACACATATATGCCTGAAATAAAAGCTCATCATCACCTTGAGAGCATCTTGATGTCCCACAGTGTTCACACTAACTGATCAGCCACTCTTTCAGCTGTTCTCAGATGAACATCACTTTCCTTCCTACACCTTTGATTATAACTCTGTCTGCAGCCTCCCGTCTCAACTTTTCTGTTACATGGTCTGAATGAGTTTGGCCACATAGAGGGAAGCTAATAAAACAACAACAAATATATGTCACCCTCGATCTTTTTTTCTAAGAAAATGTTTGTTTGTTTACACAAAAATGCAGGTTCATATTCTGTATTTTGAACAATACACTGGCGTGTGTGCATGTGTGCAAGCTGTCTGGTGGGCCATGTAGCCTGATGTGCTGGACCCAGTGTGTACACTTCTCTCTCTCGTCTAGTTCATAAGCTCTGCCTCACTCTGATTGGCTGCTGCTCTGTGTTGTTTTTCTTTCAGGCCACAAAAAACATCACAGCTGAGTCTGGAAAGAACGTCACTCTGACATGTCGAGCTCCAAATAACAACATAGTAGTAGAATGGAGCAGAGCTGACCTGCAGCCAGAATATGTTCTTTTGTACCGAGACAAGCAGTTTATTCGAGATCACCAGCATCTATCTTTTAAGAACCGGGTGGATCTGCAGGACAGACAGATGAAGGATGGAGACGTGTCTTTGATTCTGAAGGATGTGACGACTGCTGATAGTGGAACATATGAGTGTCGTGTCTTCATGAGAGGAGCAAACCGCAGGAAGAGAGCTCATCTGAAGACTGATCCTATCACCACCATCAGCTTAAATGTTTCTCCAGGTGAGTGAGTAGAGTTGAGTGTGTGTGTGATCAGAGGTGAAGCTGCTTCCTGGTTGTTGATGTTTGTTTCTAAAGATGTTGTTGATGAGACTTTGTAGAAAGCAGCTGGTCTGAGTGATGTGATCAGAGTGCAGTAGATAATGTCTGACAGCAGTTTGAAGAGGAAATGGATTCTGTTCTGTTCTTCACTCATCACCTACCTGACAGCTGACACCTCACACCTGTTTCTCACCTGCAGGTCAGACACACACAGAGGATGGAGGGAAGGAGGATGGATCTGTTGGACTGATAGTCGGTCTGTCTATTTGCGCTGTGCTTCTTGTTGCTGCTGTTGTTGGTTTTTTGATCTACAGAAAACATAAACAACAACAGAATAAGGATTCCTACCAGCCTCCTCCTGAACAGCAGCCTGTTTGAAATGTGTTAGAGCTTCTTTTTTTCCTCACCTGAGTCTCTTGCTTCTCTTCCAGCTTCTCCAAGGTGACACTGAGCATTCAGGGTAAAGACATTTGAAAATGTCCTGAAATTAATTTCCATGACATCCAAGGTTTGATGTTAAGTATCTGAAATTAGACTAAACATTTATTTATTCCAAACAGATTTTTTTGTGCTTCAGGAAATTTAAATTATTTATTATAAGTGAAACAGGAGCAGACAGACAGACCACTGTGCCTTCAAGAAGTGCCAAAATAAGATTTTCATGAATTTTTGTATTTTCTTTTTCTTTGGTGTAAAACATCAACAAACATTTTCATATTTCATGTTTAACGTCCATTATAGAGTTTTTAAGAAGTAGAAAACTGTCCCAAAGTTAAAGTTGAGCCTTTAGCTCCTCACTCGCTCATCGACCTCCATGAACACCAGCTGAAGTCTTCATAAGTAGTTTAGTTTATCAGACTAAACTTGTCTTTATACTGTGAGCTGTAGCTGCTACTTCCTGCTCTCGACCTCCTGCTGAGCTAATATCAAACTATCTGCTGCTTCACTTTAAACACATAAAACACTCATGTTTATATCACAGAAGCTTCTAATGTTTATTATATTTAGCTTTAAGCACTGCACACTTTTTTACTTTATTATTGCACACTGTATGTAATATATTTATTTCTATGAGCAGGAATCTTGTTTAGTTTTCTTTCTGTAACAATAAATCTGTTTTTATCAGAAACTTTCTGACCTGTTGACTCATTTCATGCAGTTTTCAGGGATTTTCTGTTTATAATGTTTGTTTTTATTATAAACGAGCCTTCAGATGGTTGTTGTTGTTTTCTGGTGCTTCATGAATAATCTTGAACTGAAGCTGAATAATTTGAGCTGGACTCAAACAAACCTCACTGAGCAGATGTGTAAACTGGATCTAACTCCACTTTCTCTGGTTGGTTAACCAGCAGCTGCTTATCACAGGATTGGTTGATTGGGAGCTGAGGAGAAGCAGGAAGGAGGAGCCTGGCTTAGAACAAGGACTATGTTCAAGTGTGAGCACTACAGCTGCAGCACAACTGTGGACTCCACCCTGATTTGAGTTGGTGAAGGGAATTTCCTCTGTTTAGTGGCATGTCGGTTTTCTGAGAGCGACACAGAGTCTTTATCCTCACAGTGCAGCGGTGGATTCAGCCTGTTTAAGGTAACTAACAATGCTAATGCTGTCAGACAGCACTGAGCTGTTACATTCATACACAGTGTCACAGCAGTCTTTAAAATAGTGATTAAAACGCTGCCTGTAAACAAAGTGCCATCAGACAGGATGTCATCACTAAACTTTCAAACACATCAGATTAAAATGAGCTGACAGCAAATCGTTCCTTGTATTACTGCACAAGGAAAAGACTGGAGATGACAATAATGATTTAATGGAATTTGTTTTCATTACATGTGTGCACACTTTCAATCTGAATGTAAAGTTGTGTGTAGTGTAGTTTTAGAAAATGTAACAGACCAGCACACAACAAATGAGACAACAAGCAAGAAGGATTTAGAAGTTCACAAGTGTTTCTTTCTTAAAGAACAGGCTCTGGTAATACGTGCAGCAATGGCAGAGGCTCGAGCATCCTCCACTGCAACCACTAAACATCCAGGGTATGGACATTGAGGCTGTGGACAGCTACAGGTACCTTGGTGTTCATCTGAACAATAGACTGGACTGGACTCATAACTCAGACGCCCTCTACAGGAAAGGGCAGAGCAGGCTGTACCTGCTCCGGAGACTCAGGTCTTTTGGAGTGGAGGGCCCACTCCTGAAAACCTTCAGTTACTCTGTGGTGGCCTCAGCTATCTTTTATGGCGTGGTCTGCTGGGGCGGCAGCATCTCTGCTGGGGACAGGAAGAGACTGAACAGGCTGATCCGAAGGGCCAGCTCTGTTCTAGGATGCCCTCTGGACCCAGTGGAGGTGGTGAGTGACAGGAGAACGGCGGCTAAGCTGTCATCCCTGATGGACAACATCTCCCACCCCATGCAAGAGACTCTGACAGCACTGAGCAGCTCCTTCAGTGGCTGCGGCACCCACGGTGTGGGACGGAGAGACTTCGCAGGTCTTTCCTCCCCACTGCTGTCAGATTCCTCAACAAAGACTTTTGCAGCTGATCAAACCCACATGTGCAATAAGACTGTTGGCCCCTCTGGCCAACACCAGTAGGTGGTAGGGTAGTGTCTTGCCCAAGGACACAACGACCAGGATAGCGAGAGCAGGGGGATCGAACCGGCAACCTTCCGGTTACAAGAAAAAGTAAAAGTAAAAGAAAAAGTCACTTTTAAACTAAGAATCACAAAAATCGTGAAGCACAGAAAAAAGGCAACAAATTTGGACTTGACTGTGTCTGCAGAAGTGAGAGGAGGTACTTTTACCCTCCATGAACCATCTGACTCAATTTGCCTTTCCAAACCTTGGTCTCCATGGTCGCACTTCTTTGGTGAAGGAGACTCTGACTTCAACAATAACACTCAGGTATTCCTCCATTTTTAAACATACAAGTATTTTCAAAATAATCTTTTATTCAATATGACTGAAAACAAGTGACTGAGTCCATGAACTCAGCAGTAAAGTGTCTTCTTACAACCACATCTATCGCCATCTGGTGGCCTTTAGAGAGAATACAGCAGCTGATTAGTACTGGCATTAGTACAGGGTGGGATGTACACAGCAGAGATGGAGGAAATCCACTCTGGAGGAGCTGAGTGTAAACTCCACACAAAGAGCCCAGCAGGATTTGAATCAGCAACCTTTTTGCTCTGAGGGGACAGAAACTGGGTCTGTGCTAAAGCACCACCTCTCCAAACATGCTCTGACCTCTGTATGACCTCTGTGTGACCTCTGCTGTTTCACTGTTTAGAGACTTTCCCATGATTTTCAAAGACCGTTCCCATGACAACCTCAGGTTCTCAGTTGACCTCTGTCACCTCAGTTTTCCCTAAAACTAACATTGTCTCATTGATTTGAGATGTAACATCTGAACAGATTCAGGTAAAAGTGACCAGGAACAGCTTCAATGTGTAAACATCTGGAACATCTGTAGAACGATATAAATGTGTAAATCTGTCATTTTGGTCACTTTAGGAAAAGTCTTCAAATGTCAGACAGCATGTACGACTCATACAAGCTGTGACTGAGCACTCCGTTCATGTAACACATGCTGACCACAGTGATAAGCTTCCCTGAAGCAAATACAAAAGCTTCAGATCGACAAACTCGTTACAGCAATGATGTCATCACCCTATTCAGAGTGAACTAGAGCTGCTGTTAGAGAGAGAATGAAAGAGTGATGCGTTCACTGTTGGCACTAGGGGTCGTGCCTCACATGCAGCTTCATTTATGAAATTAAATACAAAAAGAAATACAAGTATAAATGTCAAATTAAACAAAAATATAACTACAGGGATCCTGAGTGTTTTATAGGTGACGTTCAAGAAGAATCTCTGCAAATCTAACTTTTAAAATAATTTTCAAACAAGAAGCTGCTGAGTGCCGAAATGATTGCTGGTGAGAGAATGAGGATTTTCAGTTTCAACAGTCGTGCTGTGTAAATGTGACCCGTCAGACTCATTTACAACAATCAGCCTTTTTAAGTCTATTTTCAATCTGAGTTCAAACAGTTATGATATGGAATGATTCACAATAAGGGAATATTTCATATATCGGTCCAGTCTTCATTCAATTAATCACAGCTTGAAAGTTTACTCTTATAAGTCAGCTTTCAGATAAATGTAGTGGTGCCAGTATAATAAAAGAACAACATTTGAATATAGAAAACAGAAATAAAAGCACCTTTAATGTTTCCTGAAGATCAGCATTTTAAAAACAGAGTAAAATTTCACTGCTGTAAAATTTGATTTAAATAAATAAATAAATAGCAGTGAGATAAATTTCACTGTTGACATATTAGATTGTCATTATGTTATTAAAGTGTGATGTCATGAAGTTTATTAGCTAACTGTTGTTTACTTGCTAATCTTAAATTCACATAAAAGAAAGATTTTCTTCATGTCTATTAAACAATGCTGTAGCGGGCACTTTAAGGAAACCTGAAGCCGTGAGTCACAACTGTACAGTGGATATGTGTGGAACCTCTAGCTGCGTTTCCGGCTAACTTCACTAAAGTTAGTTTGACACCGAAACCTCTGGGAGTGACTCCGCCTTTGGGAGGACTCACTCGTCTACCGGGGAGGCACAGCCAGTGTTAGCGAAACAGTGAATAATTGACAGCAGGCTTATCCAATAACAAGCGCGGACGTGAAGCATGAAAAAAGGAAAAAAAAAAACAAAAACAGCCGGCTCCACTCTCCGACATTAATTCACTCGTGCACTTTGAATGTGCCTAATGAAACATGTTTGCTGTAACATCTCCGTGGCTCTGCTGGACTTTACTGTCTGTCTCCCTCGTGGGCTTTACCTGTGCAGGTGAGTTTTATTTTAAATCCTATCGATCTATTTCTTACCCGCTGTTAGATGTTGGAGCTGCTTTAGTTTCAGCTGCTCACAGAGGACGCAGGTCTCAGCTGTCACCAAACCTCTTCTGTCGTGTTAGAAAGCGGATGTTAGTGTTTAGACTCACACACGTTTACATAACAGTTTGTATAATGAAGCTGTGAAGAGAAGAGATTTTATTACTGTATTAACTTTAAAGTGGTGTCAGATAAACA
Organism: Copadichromis virginalis; assembly: GCF_057382275.1. NCBI lineage: Eukaryota > Metazoa > Chordata > Actinopteri > Cichliformes > Cichlidae > Copadichromis > Copadichromis virginalis. The sequence goes on along the minus strand of NC_140620.1, from coordinate 25,727,735 downwards.
TGGACAAACTGCTGTAAAGGTTTATTATTGATTCATTGATTAAAAGTTCTTCTCAGAGTTTTTATTTGTTTATTTTTTAAAGACCATGTATCATTTTTGTACCACTTTACAAGTTTGTGCTACTTTGTGTTGGTCTGTCACAGAAAAACTCAGTGAAAACATTTGAGTTTGTGGTTGTAAGGCGACAAAATGTGTAAAAGTTCAAGGGGTATGAAAACCTTTTCAAGGCACAGTATATGCAGGTATGTGTATGTTTGTTTCATATGCCTGACATGACAGCTCATCATCACCTTGAGAGCATTTTAGTAAGTTTGGGCACACAGATAAAGGCTAATAACACATGAAATTTCACAAATATGTCATATATTTTATTAGGTGCTGTAACAAAGTGGATGAGCAGTTGCAATGCTCTCCCTTTGTCCCATGTGAGTTGACCTTTTTTTTTTTTTTTTTGCACGTTTCTCTGTTTCTATTTATTTGCTTTGATTTGCCATTTGTTGAGTAACATTGCTGCACTCACTATCCCGGGTTTGTCTGTTGCCGGCAAAACAAACATTCTGCAAATTGAGACAAATACCCAGTTACATGTTTCTTTATATTTTATTTCATCACAGATTAAGTCATTTGTTCATACTTTGTTGTTTCTTTCCAGTCTTCGTGTGGGAAACGCCGCCTTCTTCTGTATAGGGTTTATTGCCGGTTGGTGCAAATGGTGCATTATCGCCACCAACTGGTGTGCAGGTGGGAAACGCCTGCCTAGCATTTTGTTGTTTTAAGTCCTGCTGATGTGACATCAAGCGGAGGGGTTTCTTTTTCCATAGAAATGCTTCATTTTGTTTGTTTCAAGTTCTGAAGGGGTTTGTTGAATCTTGTTTATGTAAACGGAGCCATTTAGTTACGTAAATGTGTCAATTAGAAGTGTGAGGAGGTTTTGTGTCTTTTTAATCATCTGTGTAGAGTTTTAGATCCCTCAGTTTAAGTGAGAGGTACAGGCTGGGCTAATTGGAGGGAAATTGATGGCCCTATTTAAAGCCAGATTCAGAGGAGAGGTGAGCTGTGTTACCAGGTCCATGAACTGATGGGTTTTGTTAATCGAGTTACTTTTGGGGAAAGTTTTGTTAAGTTACGTTACACATTACGTTACACATTAAACGGAGTTCATTGTAAATAAATTGCTCACCTCTGCAAACCTGAAATTTCTGTGTAGTCTGCTTCGCTACAACCTTCCCTACAACCTTCCCTACAACCTTCCTTGACATTCGAGTCGGACTACCTCAACATGTTTGTTTGATTCATTTCTTAATGTGAGAACAATCAGGACACAGTTTGTTTCACAGATGCAGGTTCATATTGTGTGTGTGTGTGATGAACATTTAGCCTAATGTGCTGAACCCAGTGTGTACAACTCTTTGCTGATTGGCTGGTGTAGAAGTGAACAGATCAAACTTTCATCTGTAACCTCTCTGCTCTGTGTTTCCTTTTCAGACCACAAAAACGTCACAGCTGAGTCTGGACACGACGTCATTCTGACATGTCGAGCTCCAAACAACAACAACAGAGTAGTACAATGGAGCAGAGCTGATCTGGAGTCAGAATATGTTCTTTTGTACCGGGACAATCTGTCTATTCCAGAGTACCAGCATCCATCTTTTAAGAACCGGGTGGATCTGCAGGACAGACAGATGAAGGATGGAGACGCGTCTGTGATTCTGAGGGATGTGACGGTCAGTGACACTGGAACATACGAGTGTCATGTCTTTGTGAGAAAAACACTCTCATGGACATCCATCAGCAGCACCATCAACCTTCATGTTGATCCTCCAGGTGAGTGAGCAGAGTTGAGTGTGTGTGTGATCAGAGGTGAAGCTGCTTCCTGGTTGTTGATGTTTGTTTCTAAAGATGTTGTTGATGAGACTTTGTAGAAAGCAGCTGGTCTGAGTGATGTGATCAGAGTGCAGTAGATAATGTCTGACAGCAGTTTGAAGAGGAAATGGATTCTGTTCTGTTCTTCACTCATCACCTACCTGACAGCTGACACCTCACACCTGTTTCTCACCTGCAGGTCAGACAGGAGGACACACAGAGGATGGAGGGAAGGAGGATGGAGTTGGTAGAAGTCATCATGGTCGACTGATGGCTTCTGTTTTATTACTTGCTGTGATCATTCTTGTTTTTGCAGTTGTGATCTCTAAAAAACACAAGAAAGATCCTCCTCTTCATCCTCCTGATGAAGAAGCAAAGAAGGAAATGGTCTGAAGCAAAGCACCATGGAACAAGAGAGAGAGCGAATACATTAAACTAGTTAAAAACGTTTAACTATAAAAATGACATATTTATACGTATAGATAGATAGTTGTATGAGGGTAACATCACGAGGAGAACAAACAGAGTATAAACCAGTGTGTTTCACACTGAATGTGTTCAGGTCGGAGCTGCTGTGTGGACTATTTTAGTTTAATATCAGAAGCTGTTTGAGTGACATTTCATTACCCAGATGGTAACAGCTCCACACCATCTGATAAGTTTTGGTTGGAGATTTATGTAAAGCAAAGAAACTTTGGTTTGGTTGGTTCCTGAAGTGTGTACCTCTGGTGCAAATTACTGACCTCTGTCATCATTTTAAGTGGGGGAACTTGCACAATCTGTGGCTGACTAAATACTTTTTTGCCCCACTGTATGTGGGAATCAGTAACTCAGAAAGTCTGTTTGACATTAAACATGCGGGTCAAACTCAGTTTAAATGTTCTTCTGTGTTTCAGTGTTTCACAGTCTTTGTAAGTGTAGATGGACTTCATCTAAAAGCAGACAGAGACATGAGGAAAGTTTCTCAGGTATCAGGAAGCTGCTTCCACCCCGTGAGCTCCAGATGTGGCCTCAGAATTTCATCTTTTGTTTTTGTGGCCCACATTGGCTGTGATATAGACATCAGTGTGGATTATACGATGATGTTATGACTGATGGATGAGAAACAGGACTTCTGTATTTAAAGTCTGTACTGTACATATTTGTAGGCTGAGCGCTGACCTCATCCACAGAGCACTGAGGTGTGAGAGAGTAACTGAGAGTCAAAGCCGTCTGCACTCTGAGAGGATGATGACTGTACAATTACTTTTTCTGTGGGTTCATTGGTGCTGAAGTTCAGTACAAAACATCAGAGGAATGTTTGCAGCACTTTGTTGAATCTGCTGTGAAGAATTATAGCAGCTCTGAAAGTTAAAAAAAAAAGAAGAAAAAAAAGACCAAATTCAGTACTAGGAAGGTGTACATGATTGTAATGAAATAAAACTTGTGAACTTGTTTGTATATTTTTGTGGTGTTCAGTGTGTGACAGAGATTTTCTTGTAAAGAGCTGAGCACTCCTGATCCTGTGTGATGTGTGTGAAGTGTAGACATTAAGTTTTCAGTGCTGCAGACTCAGAGGTGGGCAGCCTGTTGTTGCACTTTAATGTGGGTAGATGGCAGCACAGACCACTTCATCTTGGCTGGATCAAATTGAAAACTCACGTCAAGTTTCTTATTAAAGAATAAAACTTGGAGAAAAAAAACAAATGTTTGTATGTGAACAACAACCTGATTTCAAATCTGTGGGTCAGTGAAGAATAAGTACTGAGTATGCACAGAGAAACAGAAGCACAGTCCAACTCCCCTGGAGGGCGCGCTAACATTAACACGTGTCTGCTGAAAACAATTTCACTCAAAAAGACACATTGCAGATGAAGGACGTTTATTAATGAAGTAAAGTATCTCTATCATAAAACAAACCACATTTGAACCTGTTAAAATAGAGAAATGTAAATTCATTCATATCTCACAGTGACACAGACAGCTGTAACATCAAACATCACATAAACAGTGATTCATTCCTCTATGAACTTTAAATAAACACATTAAAGAGATTTTGTCTGAGTCCTTCTTTCACTTCAGTCTGACTTCATGAAAACTTGCTGCTGAGCACTTTAGTTATAAAGCAGAGGTTAAAATGATCGTCTGAGTCTCCAGGATTCTCAGGCTGAATGAGGACACATGTTACAGATGTTCTCTTTATGACTCCTGAGACAAAAACTGACCAAACGTTCCTGCAGGTTTTACTTTGTGGCTGAAGTCGACTCATGTTTGTTCTTTGTTATCTCAGACAGGTGTGTTTGTTAGCCACAAGAATTCATGTTTCCATCAGACAGAAACAACCAATGAGGGGCAGACACACACTCACATTTCAGATCTTCTGAGGTTTCCTTCATGAGGAGAACAAACAGAATATAAACCAGTGTGTTTACAGTGAATGTGTCAGGTCTGAGCTGCTGTGTGGACCAGTTAGAGAGCAGCAGCTGGATCCCAGTGGTTGGACTGGTGGACGACTTCAGTGAGGAGTAGATGACATTTGGCTCTGGTAGAAACTCTGCACACACAAACACACAGGAGGAGAATATAAGCACAAAGCAGAGCCTCTCTGTTCTCTTTAGATATAGCAAAGCATCAGGACATGTCAGTGAACGCATCACAGTTACAATAATGTAACTTATTGAACTTTGACACATTTTGTGCTGGTGTGTCAGATCACAGCATCTGCAGAGACACACGATCTTGTTTTGATACATTTTAACTGCAGGATGAAAAATAAACTGATTAAATAACATCAAATTGCTCCATCTTAACAGGTTACTGGCACCAGAATATTTAGTGGAACTGGTGCTTGTGTCCCAGTCAGTGTGTACATCCTGAGATGCTGCAGCCACAAACCCGTTCACTGTTCCCAGCTCACACTTAAAGACGACTGAATGTTTGCTGTGAGGACTCCTCGATCCTGGGACGACCTGCCTGAAGAAATCTGGCTCGCCTCATCAGTGTCGTCTTTTAAATCCTTGTTAAAGACTAATATATAAACTTTAACTCATCTTATTCATCCAGCTGTTGGAAGTTATTCACCACATGACGCTTGAGTCTGTGTGGCCGTAGTTTGATTCATATTTTACTCTTTGCTCTTTCACTCATCGTCTCTGGGAAGCACTCGTAACGATGGTTTGAAAAGTGACACAAACTTAAAAGTAAAGGAAAAGTTTGATTGTGAGCAACAGATTTATGGTGTTTGTACTAAAAGAAGAGCAGCTGTACCTCTCAGCTCTGACTGTTTTTCCTTCTCTTTGACTGACGTCTTCAGTTCTCACTGCTGAGCCGACTGCAGCTGCATCTGCACAATAAAACACACACACAGGACGTCAGTGCACGATTGACTTTACCCAGAATCCTCTGCAGGAGAAAATGGAAGGTACTCATGTTTAGCTGGACAGAGAAAAGTTACAGGAAGTCGTGATGTCGCTCTGATGTTGTTCAGTTTGTCCTGTACAACATTTTTCTGAAGTCTCATATAAAGACGTCGCTTCTCTGTTTTCTTAACAAAGTGGATTTTCTACAACAGTTTCAATGATAAGAAACAAAATGAATGACATTAGTTATGGAGCCTTTGGTAAATATTCAGAGAACAAGATGGAAAAACAATCAGTTACAGGAGCAAACATCATGCTGGCTTGAACACATATTTGTTGTTGAAGCTTCTCAGTATTTGAATCATGAAGATTTGTTAGTGTTTTTTAATAAGTTCATCTTTTAAACCATTTTAGCCTCGATTGTCCTGTTAAACACTATTTAAACTTCTGTCTCTATAATGCAACAAAGAGTCAAGTTTAGCCTCTCTGCTAACTTCAGGCTAAAAACACTGATGACCTCCAACGCTGCCCCTCAGCCTCCTGGTAGAGGCTCCTATGGACCCAGCAGGGTGACAACAACACCCCATCAAAGGGACAAAGACACTGAGCAGCATGCAAAGAAGCCCACTCACTATAAACAGCATGTAACTAATAAGAACTACAATGGGATCATTGATGGAGCTGGACTGTTGTCAGAGTGCAGCTTAGAGGAGATTCTGAGTTTAGCAAAACCTCCTCATGGCTTAAAAAGTCTAACAAGTGTTAAGATTTCCTGTGAATATTACTGTGAACACTGACACGCTCACCTGTTTTCAGTGCAGCTCACTTTGTTATTGTTACTCATATAGAATTAAATAAAGTATTCAAATAAAAAGTGTAAATATAGACTTTAATTAGCCAGTTTGTTATGCTGCACCGAACAAACGCACTACTCTCACATCTGGTGTGAGTGACGGCTGTGACGGGACACGAGCTCCAGCTCAACCTCTGACTTTACTGATGAACGAGTGAAAGTGAATTCCTTTGTTTAGTTTATTATTAGAATATGTTTGTTTGTTAGAAAGTGTTATAGATGCTATGTTATGTCCTACAGAGCAAATATTTCATATTCAGCCTTCATGAAGCGACCAGTTAAGTATTAAATCTTCTATAGCAATAATTCATCTTTGACGTTACATTATTTATATCATTTCAATGTATTCTTCATTTCACACATTTACATTGTTCTAAATATAATGTTTAAATAATTTTCATATTATTGAAGTCAGGATTATAACAGAAGGGTCACAATCATGGCTGCAGCAAATATGAAGACGAGGCTCAATCAAATACAAACAATATTTAAAGTGAGTTACTGACTCTTAAACTTGTAACTTTATTCAGTAAAAACTGTTTATTCTACCAGTGTTGTAATAAAATAAGTTGTACCATCAATAAATAAACAGCTGCTGAGGACTCGTTGGTGTAGCGAAGGACTAATGTCCTAAAGAGTAATATAGTACACACTCCTTCCTGAGACGACTGACATTTCCAACACTTGCACTGTTGACTCTGTGTTGCACACTGCTCAAAATAAAGGGAACTCAAAAATAAGAATCCCAGATCTGAATGAATGAAATATTCTCATTAAATACTTTAGATAGTTGAATGAGTGGAAATCCAATGTAGCAACCCATGGAGGTCTGGATTTGGAGTCACACTCAACGAGGAAAAACACTCTACAGTAATGTCCTTACAACAAGTCAAAGTGAAGCTCGACAGTGTGTGTGGCCTCCACGTGTCTGTATGACCTACAACACCTGGACATGCTCCTGATGAGGTGGTGGATGGTCTCCTGATGGACCTCCTCTCAGACGTGGACTGAAGCATCTGCCAACTCCTGGACAGTCTGTGGTGCAGTTGGTGGACGGAGCGAGACATGACGTCCCAGATGTGCTGGGTTGAATCAGGTCTGGGGAACAGCTGGACCAGTCCACAGCATCAATGCCTTCGTCCTGCAGGAAATGCTGACACACTGCAGCCACATGAGGTTCAGCATTGTCTTGCATTAGGAGGAAACCAGAGCTGCCCGCACCAACATATGATCTCACAGGGGGTCTGAGGATTTCATCTTAGTACCTAATGGCAGTCAGGCTACCTCTGATGAACACATGGAGGGCTGTGCAGCCCCCCCCCCCAAAAGAAATGCCACCCCACACCATAACTGACCCACTGCCAAACCATCATGCTGGAGGATGTTGGAGGCAGCAGAAGGTTCTCCACGCTGTGTCCAGACTCTGTCACGTCTGTCACATGTGCTCAGTGTGATTCTGCTTTCATTGCCAGGGGCAAACTTGCCATCTCGGTGTTCTCTGGCAAATGCCAAACGTCCTGCACGGTGCTGGGCTGTAAACACAACCTCCACCTGTGGACGTCGGGCCCTCATGCCACCCTCTTGGAGTCTGTTTGTAACCATTTGAGCAGACACGTGTACATTTGTGGCCTGCTGGAGGTCATTTTGCTCTGGCAGTGCTCTTCCTGTTCCTCCTTCCACAAAGGTGAAGGCAGCGGTCCTGCTGCTGGGTTGTTGCCCTCCTACGGCCTTCTGATGTACCGGCCTGTCTCCTGGTAGCGCCTCCATGCTCTGGACACTACACTGACACACAGCAAACCTTCCTGCCACAGCTCACATTGATGTGATCCTGGATGAGCTGCACTACCTGAGCCACTTGTGTGGATTGTAGACTTTGTCTCAATCTATCACTAGAGTGAAATCACAGCCAGCATTGAAAAGTGACCAAAACATGAGCCAGAAAGCATCAGCACAGAGAAGGTCTGTGGTCACCACCTGCAGAAACACTCCTTTATTGGGATGTCTTGCTAATAATTCCCACCTGTTGTCTAATCCAACAGTGTGTGGCATTGATTGTCAATCAGTGTTGCTTCCTAAGTGGACAGTTTGATTTCACAGAAGTGTGATTGGCTTGGAGTTACATTGTGTTGTGTAAGTTTTCCCTTTGTTTTTGGAGCAGTGCATTTATTCTGTGTACTATTGTATTTATGTATTATCATTCTTTTCTATCCTTACTAGGGCTGTGCGATATGACCAAAATCTCATATCCTGATATAAAACATCTATCGTCCGATAACGATATAAATCACAAAAATGTAACATTTTCTGTAAATTCTGTGAATCTCGGGCAGCTCGACTTGCTTGAAGTGTTTCCAGCTGCACGTCGTGTACCTGGAGTCGAGTGTTTTAACCGATGAAACGATACATTTTTAGACATAAGTTGTAGCTGTTTTGCTTCTCATCCGTAAACACTGCATACTCTTTCACGTGATTCAGTTTATTTTGAAAAGTCTCAACAGGATCTTGAGCTTTATTGTGAAAGGTTTATGTGGAACATAAACAAGCGGACACACGATGGTTTTACAGTTGTTGTTGCTAACGACGACGCATAAAAACAGGCGCTTGTGCGTCCGTAGTGTGGTTATATTGAATATAAGAGAAAGAAATGAATATAGCCACTACAGCGACCGTCAAAACCATGAAAAAATATTGACGTAAACAGTTTATTTTGCGACACCACGAAACAAACGATAGCGTAAACTGAAACGATAGACGTTTTTATATCGTCATCTGATATATATGGTTATATCGAACAGCCCTCATCCTTACTCTCTCTATCCAAGCACAATACTGTTGAACTTATTCTCAGTTTATCTTATCATGTATATTTGAATTTGTTATATTTTCATGTCATTTTACAGTGTTTTTCACCTTTGAAGGAGGACGATGTTTTGTCCCACTGTTACCTGAGTGTGTATTGTTTGGTTGACAATAAAACTCGACTAAAGCAACAGAGTACTGGTACAGTACTAGGTTTGCTAGTACTACATTACTGTATATTGCTCACACAAACACACAAACACACACACACTCTTCATCAGCAGCAGACAGTCTCTTTGATGTTGATACATTTATCCATAACTGTGTGAAAACAGCACATGTGGAGGTGCAGGGAGGGAAACCCCGGGTTAACTGAGTGAGTTTTATCAACTCATATCAGCTTCATATGACAGAATATCCTGATTACCAATGTTAGCGTCAACTAATCTGAATAACAGAAATATACCCTGGGTATAATAAACCTGCTCTGTAGTGCAGGAGATTCTACTTACAGAGCAGACACAGCACAGATGTTTCCTTCATCGTCCTTCTCACTCATTTCAGCTTTTTCTCATTTCTGTCTCTGACACCAAGTAAAGTCGCCCTCTTCCTCCTTCCTGTTGGTACAAAGAGAGTCGAGGTCAGATACATTAGAAATATATACAACTATTAACACACTGTAACGGTTACTCTCTTCTAACACGTGGTATGAACGCCCTGTTACTTAAAGTTGCTACAAAAACACACAGATAGTTTTTTTTAAAGAATATTTCCAAGATGGACGTCTGATCGACATCATGAATGTTACACCAGTGTCCATTTGATGAACCTCTTCAGCATCACCTGCCTGTCACCCTGTCAGACTTGTTACGACTCATCAAGCGACGTCACCGACCAGCCAATCGGTGACATCACAGTTTAGTACCTGCTCAGATCGCTTGGAAACCCGGCCGAGCAGATACTAAAGAAATACCAGGTGGTGGATGCAAAGCCTGGATGTCACCATGTGGCCCTCTTAAAAATGTATTTAGGTACTTTAAATATACACAACATGTAAACTATAAAAATAATAAATAAAAGTTATAATGCTACTTATGTCAGCTGTAACTCTCATCTGGACTCTAATTTTACAGTTTTGTTTTTATTATTAAGTGTCAGTGCACTTATGTTAACGACAGTGAATCCTTAAGCTGTCATCATCGATTTTCACCTGTCAGTCTCATTCTGTCCTTTCTGAAAGTCTTCAACAACTCAATTATGATGTGACTGGAAACACAATGAAGACAAAATATTAGATATAAAATAACTGACTGGAATATTAATTCTGTTTTATCAACATATATAAACACATTTAAGGATCTGACTGCAATGTTTAAAAAAAACAAACAAACAAATGAACAGTTATTAATAAATATAACAAACATACAGTCTTTTAGAAAGTAGAGCCGATCAATGCATTTATGGATTATTGGAGTTTTTACAAAACTGATCATTTAAACAGAAGTCATTTCCAATGTTTCTATTTATTTTTATGTGTATTGTCTTTACTTATATTGGTAAGTAGAGTTCAGTGAACATGATTTATGACGGGTTATATAAAATTTAGAAATTAACTGTTTTGCAAAGTATCTCAAATCCTGCGTTATTTGACACGTTTCACATATACACCAACAAGTCATTTACAACAATGTAAATACGGCCAATCATTTTAATGCGGAAACCAGGAAACCAGTTCGGGGCACAACCGTATTTGGCACCGTTACCGTCCCGAGCGAACGTCTTCACGGCGACAAGATGGGTAGCGGTGTTCGTACGTCGCTCTTCGGGATTCTTCTCGTCTGTTATTTCGCGTTTGCGTCAACAGGTGAGTATGTAACTCTTAGATTGCTGATGAATTGATTTGCCGTTATTGGCATATTAAACACACGCAACCGGGACGTAAGCGTGATTAGCGAAGCTCGCCGGTTACCGGGCTTCGAGCGCAAGTTAGCTCGCTAGTTGCGAAGTAGAAGCGGCTCTGTGTGGTGTGAGCTTTCTGTGTGTTTTGCTTAGTCTTAGTATTTGTGTGCAGTTTAAGTGATCACTGTTAGAGCCACCGAGACTTGCTGAACATCGTTTTTCGGCTAAAACCTCACATAACAGAAAACATTCACTTGGCTCAAAGCACGGCTACCTGCCGAGCTAGCGACAGCAAAGCGACACGTCAAGTTAGCATAGCGGTACAAATCAGAGTAGCGGGCAAAAGCGGACTGGTCCCGGATTACTTTCACGTCATAACAGGGATTTTTAATCCGGGAAACCTGAAGTTGGTACTAATATAATGCTATTAGCATGTGCAGTGCTCTGCTACGGGAGAAAGTTAAGGATAAAAAAGCTCGAAACAGGCGTTTCGACACGGTGTCGCACTTCCGTAACGCGCGCTATGCTAGCGATCAGCAAAGGAGGAGAAACGCTACCGCGAGTCTTAATGTTCGCGGCGGGTAACAGGTCGGCTGGCTTCACCCCGGCGCACAAATCACAGCTCACTTGACCGCGTTATCTCAGGAGAACAACCAAGCCACTAAAGAAGTACTAAAACTCGAGGAGACGCACAACTGGAGCACTGTTTGCGCGCACTGTGTGTGGATTATTTAACCATCAGAGCCTGGTTAAGGAACAGTCATTTTTTGTCTCGCATCAAGTACCTGCTGAGAACATCACTGTAGTGAAGTTTATCTGAGTTTTCCCCATCCAGAAACTGGATGACAGCGAAGGTCATGGACAAAAGAAAATAGGTCCTGTTGATATTTGGGCTTCGTTCCGCCTGTTCCAATAAGAAGTCATCCCTCACTTGAGAATGCACTCAAACTTTAACATTTCCGCAGCAATTTGCTGAAACAACCTCTGAACCAACAACAAGGATGTAAGACTTCCTAAAACTATAACTTCTTTTTCTAGGAGGTTTCACTTTATGGCAATGTAACGACATCCAACTGTAACTTTGTCACCAAATTAAAACATCACTACTTGACTAGCTGGTTGTAAAGAAAGCGGAGTAACCTGGATCCTGACCAGTGCGCGCTCCCGACGCTGGGGAACGCTCCGTCGGTGATAAATGGCACAACGCTCAACCAGAGCAGCAGCCATGTTTCAGCGCTACAACCAGACGTGAAACACGACCTTCTTATGACTCTGCGTGTCTGTGTTTTACTTACCCCGACATGCAGAGGCTCTAAAAACATACTAGCAGCTCCTTTGTGCCTGATCCCACACGTCAGCAAACACGAAGACGGTGAAAGCTGCTGATAAGCTTCGTTTTTGTCGACGTCACGATTAAAAACAGGCTCCAATATCCAAAGTTAAGCCCACGTCGATTTCGAGTAAAGGGCATCATTGTTTAAAGCTCCTAGCAAAGCTGTTTTCCACCGTCCACGAACGATAACACAAACGTTAATAACACAAACAGCTTCTCTTCTCACGGAGAGAAACCGTGTAGCGAGCTCACAAAGATTGCAGCGGAAGCGCGTTCCCTGTGTGCCTGCAGAGCGAGCCGATGACCGATAGGGGGCAGTGTACAGTATGGTACATACTACAGCGCGCCCAGGTTGGCACGGAGTCGTGGGCCTGATGTCTGAACTGGGAGCTCATTGCATCATTTAGTCAGCCCCGTCACCTGCATCTATCTGATACTGATTTCTCAGAGGGAGCAGTGTAGTAGATGAAGAGCTGATGGTGAAATCAGGAGCAAAAACTAACGAATGTTGGTTGAATTGAATGTTGGCCTGGTCAACACAAGTTCAATTCAATTTTATTTATATAGCGCGAAATCACAACAACAGTCACCTCAAGGTGCTTTATACTCTAAGGTAGACCCTACAACAATACATGTCCAGGAAGTTCATGTCGTGTTCACAAAGATGATGATTATGTGAACAGAGGTGGACCTACAACATGGCTTCATGTCTACAAACCCACAAAGTCTTACAGCAGTAAGGATGCACCCGTGTCATCCATGTGATCTGCGTGCTCAGAGCCTGGCTCTACAATCACCTGGACACAGAGAAACCTTGATGTAGATGTTTGATGAGCTAAAGTCCACAATATTAAGATTATGTGTATATTTTACTTTAACGATCCCTGTGGGGAAATTACTCTTTCTGCATTTGACCTGTTCACTCAGTGAAGCACTGAGCAGCCACTGAGCAGGCGCCCGGGGAGCAGTGTGTAGGAACGGTACCTTGCTCAGACATACTTCAGGGTAGCCGTTCAGTGGACTTGAACCCCCGACTTTCCGATCATGGGGCGACCACTCTGACTGACAGCCTATACAGACATAAACTTATTATCATAATTTCGTTCTGTGGTCACCAGAAAAACAACCTGAAATAATAACCTGAAAAACATTGCATATTTCTGAGCATAAGAACAAAAACAACAAATATGCAGCTGTTCAAAGGTGTTTGCAAAACATCTTTTTTTTAAAAACAAAAAAATCCTTTCAAATTGTGTTTTTGTTTGATTTCTAACACTGGGAGCTAAACACAAGTTGTTCTGTTTGCACTGAGATATGTTTAGACTTTGTTCTTTATCAAGAATTTATCGCTTTGTTGTTCGTCTGAATTCTGTGATTCCTTAACAGATTTTAACAGGTCTATGGTCACGTTTGTGTGATTCAACCAGCATAAACCAGAGAGCAGTTGTGTCTGTTCCCCACTCTGATTGGCTGATGTTGAAGTGACCGCTTCCTCTCTGCTCTGTTGTTACATCTTTCAGACCAGAAAACCATCACGGGTCAGTCTGGACAGAACGCCACGATGACATGTCGAGCTCCAAACAACAACTTCACACTTGTACAGTGGAGCAGAGCTGATCTGGAGCCAGAACATGTTGCTGTTTACAAGGGTGGACAGTTCCTTCCAGATCACCAGCATCCATCTTTTAAGAACCGAGTGGATCTGCAGGACAGACAGATGAAGGATGGAGACGTGTCTTTGATTCTGAATAATGCAACGAGTGCTGATAGTGGAAAATACGAATGTCGTGTGTTCAACAGAGGAACTATGCGCAGGAAGAGAGCCCTGTCAAAGATTCCTCCCATCAGCATCATCCACCTGAGTGTTGTTGATCCTCCAGGTGAGTGAGTAGAGTTGAGTGTGTGTGTGATCAGAGGTGAAGCTGCTTCCTGGTTGTTGATGTTTGTTTCTAAAGATGTTGTTGATGAGACTTTGTAGAAAGCAGCTGGTCTGAGTGATGTGATCAGAGTGCAGTAGATAATGTCTGACAGCAGTTTGAAGAGGAAATGGATTCTGTTCTGTTCTTCACTCATCACCTACCTGACAGCTGACACCTCACACCTGTTTCTCACCTGCAGGTCAGCCAGGAGGACACACAGAGGATGGAGGGAAGGAGGCAGGAGGGAAGGAGGATGAATTTTTTGGACTGAAAGTTGGTCTTCCTGTTGGCGTTATTGTTGCTGCTGTTGTTGTTGTTGGTGGTGTTTTAATCTACAGGAAACTTAAACCACAGAGTCAGGGTTCATACCAGCCTCCAGCTGAACAGCAGCCTGTTTGAAATGTGAAAATAAGATTTTCACAAGTTATTAAATGTTATTTTTGTTTGGTGCAAAACATCGACAAACAGTCCAACAGAGAAACAGAGTCAGGATTCGCCTCCTTGAACTCTCTCAGAGGGCTTCCAGCTGATCTGAGTCTCCTGCTGCTGTTCCAGCTTCTCAGAGCAGAGACAGACGAGGACATCCTGGATTTGTTGTTCAGCATCTTTGTGAACGATTTCATCACGTTGTGTTGAACAGTTTTAAAGATGGATTCATTCCAAAAGAAGATTGAACTAATGTCGTACTTTTCCTTCTTTTTCTTTAGTTTTCTTGAATTTCAGACGTGTCCTGTTTCTACTGTATGTGTAGCTGTTAGCTCGTGACCTCTGCTCCTGCTGAGCTGAAGCCTCAGACTGTTTCTGTAGTTTAAATAGACGAGACATCTATAATATATATTTGTATATATTAAATTACACGGAGCTTTTATTTATTTCTGTTTATTTATACACTTTTAAAATTATTCCTGGTACAGATTTTATTGTTTTACGTTATTATTGATGAAAAAATGAGTTGGTTTTTGTATACATGAATTCTCTTTTATAAAAAATATTTTCTAACCTGTATTCCAAAACGTTGGTTCTGTTCGTCTGGACGTAGCTTGTAAATGTCCTGTTTATAAGGTTGGGGAAACCTGCAGTCACTTGGATGAGTGACGAAACGTTTCTCCCACTGAAAACACTACGTCTAGGTGAACAGAGTCAACTTTTGGAGATTTACTTACCTGGATGATTGAACATGCATCAAGGCCCTTTCTCACCTGTACAGTCTGTTTTTGTTCTGTAAATAAATTTTCTTAACCTGAATGTTGCTTCCTGTTGCTTCATGAGTAAATCTGAAATGAAACTGAATAATCTGAGCTGGAATCAGTCAAAAGTGAGTTTGTGTGAAATCATCTTTGCTTCTGCTTTTAAAGTGAGTTTTTTTCCCCAACTATCGCCATCTGGTGGCCTTCAGAGAGAATGCAGGCATCCATGTTTTATACTGTGTCTACAATGTATCAGTGTGGTGCTATTAGTATAAGGTGGGATGTAGATTTTGTTACATTGTACCTGTGAGCACAAACTACACACATCAATAGGCAGGTCATGTACTTACATTCATGCTGTGCTACAAACCCCTCAAAGTGCTTTTAATTAACCGCATATTCATAAAGCAGCTTATTCTGGGCACTTCATCTCCCTCACATACACGACCAACCTAGAATCTTCCACTCCAGAGTAGCTGAGTGCAAACTCCACACAGAAAAAAAGAAGCCCAGCAGGATTTGAACCTAGAACCTTCTTGCTCTGACAGGACAGCAACAACCTGCACCACCTATGGCAGAAACTGGATCTGTGCCAAAGCAACATCTCTCAAAGCGCACTCTGACATCTGTATGACCTGTGCTGCTTTCTTTTTCACTCTAGGGAACCTTGGACTTTTGAGTCTTTGTCCTTCGTGGGGTTTACCTGTGCAGGTGAGTTTGATATCAAAATCTTATTAATTTCATATGACAGCTGAGTGCTGTTGGCTGCTCACAGAGAGGACGCAGGTCTCCTGTCACCAAACCTCTGCTGTCATGTGGCAAAGCAGATGTTAGTTTTTAGATGTACTCACACACAAACAGTTTGGTGCAATTAAGTTGTGAAGACAAGATTTTTCTGTTCATAACTCAGCTGTCACCAGCAGAGGGAGGAGTCGAGGCAACAGCTGATCTAGAGAAATCTTCTCAGGGTAGCAAAATCAAAGTCATTTCTTTACACATATTACAGAATGTAACATCTGCATAGGGCAGCTGTAGCTACAACCGTAGCTTGCCTCCACCAGTGTGTGAATGTGAGAGTGAATGAATAGTGGCATTGTAAAGCGCTTTGGGTGCCTTGAAAAGCGCTATATAAATCCAATCCATTATTATGTATCATATACATGGTTAAAATACATGAAATATACTTGCTGCCTACTTTATATAAAAAAAAACTTTATTGTTTTCTTTAACACTCATAATTAAACATTTCACTTAAATAAAAAAGGTGAACTGTTTAGCTTATATGATAAATAAACATACAATGCAGAAAGCTCAACCCGTTCTCACTCCCAAAGCGTAACATTTTACGCTAGGTGACAAATCGTCACCATATTACGTTTTCGGCTACCCACCACGTTCCTAAATGACGACCTCGGAAAAAGAGGAAATATGAGAACCGTCTGGACTGAATCTACACATGTTCGCTCTTTTTCTTCAAATCGCTTAGAAACACGCTATTTAACTTCATTAAAGTCCTGGTTAAGGTCAGGAATAAGGTTATGGTCAGGGCTAGGGATAAGGTTAGGTTTAGGGCTGGAATACAGGGCTGGAACGTCTACTCCCGCGGGAGCGTCATTGCACTGGATTCCAGCCATAACCCGCCGCGTACCATAAGAACGCCGAAGGTCTCCTTTCGCGTTCCTCAGGAACGCCGCGGGACGTGACAAAACGTCGACATGTTACGCCTCGGGAGTGAGAACGCTCTGCAACTGATCTAAAAAAACAAAACAAAACATAAAAACCTACTGGGGAAAAGTTATTTTTTACTGTAAAAACCTCAGCTGTGTTTATTGGTGGTGGTAGGTAACGTCCGTGCTGCATTCACATCATCTAGTAGATCTTCTGAGGGTACTTCATGTAGATTTGGTAACCAGCTACACTGGATCCAGGTTTCAAGCTCAGTTCCTCTCGCACTCAACGATCCTTCTTCTACTGCACTTGGGGCTTTGTACCCAATCTCGGGTGGGGGTGATGATATGTCCCCCCTGACCTGGCGTCCTGGCTCCCCCTTGCCATAGCATTTGTGTTGTACCTCATCAATCTCTAGCTGTGCGAGCAGTTCCTTCTTTCGAATGTTGGAACACTGAGCTACTGGTTGTTTCACCATCCATGTGGATGTTGGGTATCGAAGAATCCATAGGTCCCTCATCCTGTCCATGTACCTCCTTCTGCTGGGGTTACTTGTGTAGTAGCGTTCTAACAACACCCTGTTTTCATCTCTTGCACACCAATGTCTTCTTGTCCAGTAGCCACTTCTCATCAGGGTGTCCTGGTTCAAATTTGTGAGATGCTTGTTTTAGTGTCACACCAGTCCATGATTTCACTTCTCTAATCATTCCTCACATGCTCCATGATGTCCTCTTATAATAAAGCATCAGACTAAACCAAGTCTGCAACTCTTGAGGTCAAAAATGTCCTCCTGTGTCCAAACTATGCTCATAAAGCACGCTGTCACATGCTTTCAATTTTATATAAACCCTCCTACAAAGCATGAATGTTTACAGTAAATGTGCACGACAAACAAATAGAAGCACTCAGAAACCATCTAGATAACTTTTATGTCAAAGGTCATGGAACATAAAATCATTGTGCATCATCTTATAATAAAAACATTTAAAAAGTTTGCTGACTTTATGCAAAAAATAAGGTTTCAAATTCTCCTGCAGATTGAAAATCAAATCAACCTTATGCAAAAGTTCAATAAGGAAGATCTGTAGTTACACATCTGTCTGCTTTCCAGGTGTTGGCACTGCTTTTCAAAATGGTGATAATGTGACAGACATCACATCTTCTTAAGATATCACACACAGAAACAATGAAGGGCAGAAGGTTTGATCATCTTAAAGAACTGAAATAAACTGAATAAAGAGGGCGAGCTGTTAAAGGAGTCCTCTGCGGTTTCTATATTCCAGCTGTGGCCACAGCTGTTTAACCTCTGCATCCTCTATCAGCTGTCCTCCAGATGCATTTTAGGACCTGAGACATACTTCCAGCTTCCAGATAGGTAAAGTACATCCTTACCAGAAGCTCGGGTCTCAGAAGGAAACTTACAGTCTGTTTGTTCTACTGTAACATTAAAGGTCAAAGGTCACATGAAAACTGTCATGCATTGGGAAAACTAATGCTCCACTGCTGCCACCTGCTGGTTGCTATCATGAAGTGACTGATCTTCCCATTTACACACAGTGCATATATTCGGCGGCCACTTTATTAGGTATACCTTGCTAGATGGATGGATGGATTGTTGTCACGTTCAAGAAATTACATTAGTTACATGGCACTTTATCCTGCAGGAATCAGCCTCAGCCGACACTGTGGTTATAAAGTGATGCACACAGTCAGTTAGAATACTTCAAGCAGGCTGTGGTGTTTAAACAATCCTCTGTATGGGGTCCAAAGTGTGCCATTAAAATATCTCCCACTACACCACCAGCACCCGGTTCTCCCTTCTGCAGAAGCAACAGGATCATGCTTCTGCAAAACTCCTCTGTGATCTGTGTTGTAACTCTGAACTTATCCATATGATCCTGTTTCTGATTGAATTCTCTAAAAAGTTAAATTTTCAACAGATTCTGGTTTATGTGAGTCATCTTCTTCCTTTTCGGAGCAGAATGTCAGGGATATAAAAAGGTTCTCAACTTCACTGGATCCACTTCATCATGTCTGCATGCCAATCGGTAGTGATTTGACACACACGCACAATGACTGATCAATGGTCATGAGAATTTGCACAATTATGATGAAGAAAAAGACCTCCCTGCCCATTGTTCCTTCAGTGATTCTAGTTTCAGTCATTATGCAAATGTACTGTTTACGTACTGTTTATAAGATTTGGGGAAACCTGCAGTCAGCTGAGACTGAAGAAGTCACTTGGATGAGTGACAAAACGTTTCTCCCACTGAAAACACCACGTCCAGATGAACAGAATCAACTTAATTATAGAAGTTTATTTTTACAGTACTCAAAGAGAACAGTCACAGAGCAAACATGTTGCTGCAAACACCAAAATGTCTACAAATAATTTATTACAGATTTGTAATAAGATTTTCTTCAACTTTATCTAGTAGCTGAATTTTGTTTAACCCTTTTTTATTCATGGATTTTCAACAATGATTTCCTGAATCTTAGCAGAAAAGCCAAAGACTGTACAAACATGGCTTCTGCCTGACTCAAGGAATTAAGCTTAGACTTTGAATTTGAGAGGATTGTTGTGAAAAACAAAAACACACCATCATTTACCATTGTTCACGTTTTTATTCTGAAAGGCCTGGTGAAGAATTTTCTATTAAGTATGAAAGATAAATTAATTTTTTATGGCACCATCTTCTTCTTCTGCTTCTTTATTAAAGAAAGAAGAATATCTCTCCATTTGAACTTTCTGGCCCTCAGTGGTTGTATGAGATTTCATTTCATGTTCATCTCCTTTGTGAGGAGAACAAACAGAATATAAATATATAGAATTTAAATATAAATGTGAGAACCAGTTAGAGAGCAGCAGCTGGATTCCTGTTGTTGGACTGGTGGACGACTGCTGGGCTGAGCAGAGCCTCTCTGTTCTCTTTATATACAGCAAAGTGAAAGAATAAGGACATGTCAGTGAACGCATCACAGTTATAACACAACTTTCTGTTTTGGGTCACATAAATGTTGAACTTTGGACACATTTTCTGCTGCTGCATGAGCAGTACATGACAAGTATCAGATCACACAGCATCTGCAGAGACGACCAGCGTTGTTTCTGATACGTTTTAACCACAACTTGGCTCGGAGTGAAATCTAAATACTGCTGCACTCACTCTGAACCCTGATGAAGAAAGGAGTCCCCAGAGCAGAACCAGGAAACACTGAAGAGATTATATGTCTCAGCTGGCTGGAAACTCCTGTTCCCTTGGAAAGGCTGGAGGAGGCGGCCTGGGAGAGGGAGGTCTGGTCTGTTTTTAGGCTGCTGCCCCACTGACCCGGCTGTGGATAAGCTCACATTTTACTAGAATGAGGATGTGTGCGCACTTTTTTTCCTACTCTCTCACTTTGAACTTGAGTTTGTTTGTTTTAACTTATTTTCCTTTCTCACTTCCTGTTCATAGTAAAGGAAAAGTTCAATTCTGATTAACAGATTTTTCATCTTTGTACTAAAAGATCAACAGCTGTACCTCTGTAGTCTTTGACTGTTATCTTGTGTTCGATGATGATGTCATCCATAAGTGACGTCTCCCCTGTCTGAAACACACACAGAGGACATCGGTGCAGACAGTGCAGTCCTGTCACTGACATAACCTCACAAGTATCAACAACACAAAAATAAATCACATTAATTATAGAAGTTTATTTTTACAGTACTCACAGATTTAATTTAATTTTAATTTAATTTAATTTATTACAGATTTGTAATAAGATTTGCTTCAACTTTATTTAGTAGCTGAATTTTGTTTAACCCTTTTTTATTTATGGATTTTTACTGACTTTTACTGACTGACTTTACTGACTCAAGGAATTAAGCTTAAAGTTTAAATTTGAGCCGTCTTCTTCTGTTTGTCTACCACCACTATGTCCGGTTGGTTAGCCACCACCATTTTGTCCGTCTGTATCTGGAAGTCCCACAGGATCTTAGCTCGGTCATTCTCCACCACCCTTGGGGGCATCTCCCATTTTGACCTCGGGACTTCCAGGTTATACTTGGCACAGATGTTCCTATACACTATATATATATAGAGAGGGGGTTCAGTCTAATATGTGTGCTCCAGTGAGACATTAGACTTCAGTAAAACTATGCAGTTACCTAATTATGCCCAGTGTTTAATCTCCACTGAGAGCTAAAACTCAGTTTTAAAGCTGTGTGCTGGTGAGCGTAAACTGTGACTATCACCATGTTACATGGGCGCTACAGAAACATGAAACAAGGCAGAATTGTTATTAAAATGATTGCATTGTTGTCCGAAGACATTACTGCTACTAACACATCCATATCTGCCACACAGAGCTCTACATGTACTGCTCATTTAGAACAAATGACTGTCAGCAAACGAGGACACAATCACACAGCCCACTGTCTTTGTTAGATGCGCGCCTGTTTCAGCAAAGTTCACAAACTCCCTCCAACACAACGTCCGGCCCACTGTGCGGCTCCACCAATGAGATCCGAGGGCCCGCGCAGTGGTATTAGCATACAGCCTGTATAAAAAGCGCCGCTCTCGGTCACGGAGCTCATTCGTTACTGCAGAGTATCGAGGAGAGAAAATGCCTGAACCCGCCAAGTCCGCGCCCAAGAAGGGCTCCAAGAAAGCCGTGACCAAGACCGCCGGCAAGGGCGGCAAGAAGAAGAGAAAGACCAGGAAGGAGAGCTACGCCATCTACGTGTACAAGGTGCTGAAGCAGGTCCACCCCGACACCGGGATCTCCTCAAAGGCCATGAGCATCATGAACTCGTTTGTCAACGACATCTTCGAGCGCATCGCAGCCGAGGCATCTCGCCTGGCCCACTACAACAAACGCTCCACCATCACTTCCAGGGAGATCCAGACCGCAGTGCGCCTCCTTCTCCCCGGTGAGCTGGCCAAGCACGCCGTGTCTGAGGGCACAAAGGCCGTCACCAAGTACACGAGCTCTAAGTAAACTGACTGGATCTCACACGTCAACACAACGGCTCTTTTCAGAGCCACACACTAAACTGACGAGCAGAATTCCAACTATTAAACATGCAGCTCACTATGTTACAACTACTGTAATCGCGGATGTGCACCTTTGTGTCACTGGGTGCTATCAATCCGCTGTACCGACCCCCAGTCAACAGAAATGTGTTCCGGTTTTTACTTTGTAGTCACTTTGTCTTTCTACGAACACAATTAATGCGACTTTTTATTTAACACTTGGTTTTAGTTCAAAGTGTACTTCTCTTCTTCTGATATGCAAAGTTGAGCAGTCATTAGATTAAAATGCTTTGGCACAAAACTAGCATCAACAAAGCATTTTAATTGTTTTTTCCTCACTTGTGGTGCCCCTGGATGGATGACACTTAGCATTTGCCTATACTGCCTATGCCACAGGCAGGCCCTGCTGTGTCCTTCACATCCAGCTTTCCTAGCAATTCCCAGAGGAATTTCCATCAAAGCTTTCTTCAATCTAACTCCTAACTTGATGGCTCCATAGCCACCTTTTATATAATGCAACTATTGTAGTAAGTGCTGTGCATAAGATGGAGGAGTTGTACAGGAGGTAGGAATGATTTCCTGTGGTGTTCAGAGGGGATTTTTGGTCATCTCAGACTCTCACTAAACACACTCCGGTGACTGGTCAGCACATGATGGTGTGGGTCAGGGGTATTGTTCAGGATTTGACTTATGCACAAAAAAAATTGTGGTCACATATTTTTCAGTAGGTGGGATAATAACAGAATCCTCCAGAAAGAGGAGCAGAGATACTGGGCATGAGACAAGCTTTATTAGTGCCAGAGCTGGGAAATGCACCCACATGGGCAGAGCAGGATAAAATAAATAACAAATAATAACAACAACCTTATTACGATAATAATAAATAGAATAGATAAGGATAAAATAATTTTTGACTAATAGCGAAAGAGAGTGATTAACAGTGAGATGGCTGTGTGTTTTTAGCAGGTATTGAGTATTACACATTGAGATACTCAGTGATCAGTTTGTGGATGTGTGTAGTCACGTGTTCATTCACTGCTGTTGTTTATTGTAGAGTCAGTAACTGTAGAAGGAAACTGAGTCAATGCAGACTAAGAGATCAGAGCCAAAGTGTGGAAGCGAGCTGCTGTAAGGTCACTAATGAAGCTTCTGTACAACAATGTGAGTGAAACTGTGCTTTGGTTAGAAGTGAGCAGCTGTCACACAGGTCTCGCTGCTCCGTGGGCCTGCAGCAGCATCGGTGTGTTTGCTGGGAGCTCGCAGCGTCACTTTGTCCCACAGCTGCGCTCACCAGATGCTGCTTTTAACTCGGAGTGCGTGAACAAACATGTGTATCAGCTGGAAAAGGCTTTTTACGGAGCTCTGCTGCGGCTCCACCGGTTTTAGCAGAGAAAAGAGTCCAAGAAGCCGCCGAGCAGCGCTGAGCTCCGCACCGAGTCGCCGAGCTTTGGGAGCTCCACGAACCGAGAGCAGAGAGCACGAGAGCCAGACACGAGGCCTGCACGAGGAGACACAAGCCCGCTGTGGACTGCTCCACTGTCGACCTGCAGTGCTGCTCACACACTCACTTTGAGCTCTTTGATCCCGAGACACGAAACACAAAATGAAGCTTTGCGAGACACGCGAGAGCTGCGCGCGCTGCCTTCACTCTCCACGGTTCTCATGATGCGTTTAAGTGCAGCGTGGCGCTTCCGACTTGCCATCACTGTACCGTGAATCTCGATCAGACGCGAAAGAGGAAAATGTCCGAGGAAGCTCCCGCACCTGCTGCCGTCCCGGCCAAGGCGGCCAAGAAGAAGAAGACGACGGCTTCTAAGCCCAAGAAGGTCGGCCCCAGCGTGGGCGAGCTGATTGTGAAAACCGTGGCCGCTTCCAAGGAGCGCAGCGGCGTGTCCGCAGCCGCGCTCAAGAAGGCTCTGGCTGCCGGAGGCTACGATGTGGACAAGAACAAGGCCCGCGTCAAGACTGCCATCAAGAGCCTGGTGGCGAAGGGCACTCTGGTGCAGACCAAGGGCACCGGGGCCTCCGGATCCTTCAAGATGAACAAGAAGGTTACTGAGAGCAAAGCCAAGAAGCCCGCAAAGAAAGCCGCTCCTAAAGCCAAGAAGCCCGCCGCGGCCAAAGCCAAGAAACCGCCAGCAGCTGCTAAGAAGTCGCCCAAGAAGGCAGCAGCAGCAGCTAAGAAGCCCGCAGCCGCTAAGAAGTCGCCAAAGAAGGCCAAGAAGCCCGCAGCGGCGGCCAAGAAAGCGCCCAAAAGCACCAAGAAAGCAGCAAAGAGCCCCAAGAAGGTGCTCAAGAAGGCTCCCGCACCAAAGAAATCCCCCGCCAAGAAGGCCGCCAAGCCCAAAGTCAAGAAGGCGGCCACAGCAGCCAAGAAGAAGTGAGCTGACACCGCTCTCACACTCAACAACGGCTCTTCTCAGAGCCACCACAGCAACACACAAGAGCTCCTTCCTCTCACTCACTCACCACTCTGTCATTCACAATAACGTCCTATTATTAAAGCGCTTTTTTTCCTACATTGTCCTCATTACAATTACAACTTGGATTACTATCATAACTTTTGCACTGTCCACTTCCTGCTGTGACAAAACAAATTTCCCACGTGTGGGACTAATAAAGGTTATCTTATCTTATCATGGTGCACATTAGTGCTGTCTAAGCAAGTCTGCAACTACAAGAATACAAATATTAACAACTCTATTTACAATCACACCTTCGTAATACAAGCATCACACCACTTTTACTGTGAAACATCATACAAGAAATAAACTTAAGTTAGCAACTACATTTTAAAGTATTCTATTAAACAACACATAATACATTCATAGATGCATGTTATTATTCACGTATGAAATATTGAGTTTTTTAAAAGCCTACACTGGCTGTTGTACTGGAAGTACACTGTATATTTTAATGATACCTAGCTAATATAATCCACTTGAAAAGCTCTAATCTACAACTTTACCTGACTAAATCTAGTCCAGTTGAATTGATATTGTGTGATTTCAAGGACACATTTTACTCCAAGCTGAGCCCGTACTGCTATTTATTTTACCATGGAGCTCTGTAGCGTGAAGGATGAGGGGAATTAAATTATTTTCAATTCAATTCAATTTTATTTATATAGCGCCAAATCACAACATAAGTCGCCTCAAGGCGATTTATGTTGTTATTTGGCGACACAACTCCTATAATAACACAATAAAACCATTCTGTTAATAATTTGTAGGTTTAAAAAACTATATATTATTTCAAAATATAGTCTTGAGTTTACTTCTTGACCTCACCGATTCTTTGGATATCCCAGCTGAAGAAGAGTCCGGGGCTGCCCTGTGTCCCCCTCCACTGTCCTCTTCCCAGGTTAGTAACTGTGGCTTCTTGTTCTTGGCTGAGGCAGATTTCACTCACTTTATAACAGGCAGACCCCCACTGTCAATGCATTTTTCATACTATACAGTTACACACCAAAGTTTATAGCTGAACCAACTGATTTGGCACGTCAGAGGTCAGGGTTCAGCAACTTAATGTCATTCTTGGGAGCTTTAAGGTCGCATGAAAAGCTTGGAGAAAAAAAATCCACTATTGTCCTTAAAACAGGTTGACAAAGTCATTCTAACAAAACCCACACTTAGGAATCATTTCCTGTTCTTCTGATCACCAGCTGCCCCCTATTATCTAAGTAAACCTAAACACATTCTATTCTTCGAATTGTTTTATTCTACTCACAATAGACACTAAACCCTAAGCGTAGATGTGACTTTGCAAAATGTCCCAAATTCAGCAGCAGTGCTGAACACGTCGCAAACAGCTGCACATTTTCCTCCACCTGTCCCTCTCCACCTCACGTTGTTATATTTTCCTGTGTTTAACAAGGTTTGAACTGCGTGTTGTCTGTTTCCATGAGCTTAGAAACTGTTTTAATTATAAAGAGTGTGAACCATGATGAGTGTCCAGTCAGTTAAGCTATTAGTGACATCCAATGTATTCTTAATTAGTAAGATGAGCAATGAGGTTGAACACGACCCCACACCACAACGCAGGAGACAGAGCTTTTTGCTTCAGTTTTATATCAAGACCTAAAGTTTGTTTTATTCACAAAAGAATAGACTAAACGCACACAGCTCTAGTTTTTTTTTTTTTTTTTGAAGGTGGATTTCAGTCCGTGACTAAGATGACATGAACGTACACTTCAAAGTAAATCAAGCTGCATAATCTACATTTCCCAGGACACAAGTTGTTACAAACACTAACAGAAAGAAGGATGTTTGCTCAGAGAGAAGTGTTTGGCTCTTAAAAGAGCCTTTGTTGTTGGTGAAGCCGAGCGCTTTGCGTTTACTTGGCCTTGGCGGGCTTCTCGGTCTTCTTGGGCAGCAGCACAGCCTGGATGTTGGGCAGCACACCGCCCTGAGCGATGGTGACTCCCCCCAGGAGCTTGTTGAGCTCCTCGTCGTTGCGCACAGCCAGCTGCAGGTGACGTGGGATGATGCGAGTCTTCTTGTTGTCGCGGGCTGCGTTGCCAGCCAGCTCCAGGATCTCAGCGGTCAGGTACTCGAGCACAGCCGCCAGGTAAACAGGAGCGCCGGCTCCCACACGCTCCGCATAGTTACCTTTACGCAGCAGCCTGTGGACACGACCCACGGGGAACTGAAGCCCGGCACGGGATGAGCGGGTCTTGGCCTTAGCTCTGGCTTTGCCTCCGGTCTTTCCGCGTCCACTCATTTTGACAGGTTCTTTTCTTTGTAGTATCGAGACTAAGAGAAAATGTGGCCCGATCAGCTCAAAGCCTCGCTTATATTTCCGCAGAGCGCGCGCAGCTTCGTCACGCACCAATCGCAGAGAGACTTGCGGCAGCGCGCAACATCAATGCACTTTTCTCCAATGAGCAGCACACACCGAGGCGGGCGGTGCTCCACGTGGAGCCCGTCACCAATCACGAGCCGGAGCGGCACCGCGTCACAGCCAGTCACACAGTATAAGAGCAGCGAGTCTCCTCTGTTCGCTACATTTTCTGCTCTTATCACAGGGAAAGAAAAGTGAGGAAGAATGGCAAGAACCAAGCAGACCGCTCGCAAATCCACTGGCGGCAAAGCCCCCAGGAAGCAGCTGGCCACCAAGGCCGCCCGTAAGAGCGCCCCGGCCACCGGAGGCGTCAAGAAGCCCCACCGTTATAGGCCTGGTACCGTGGCTCTGCGCGAGATCCGCCGTTACCAGAAATCCACCGAGCTGCTGATCCGCAAGCTGCCCTTCCAGCGCCTGGTCCGCGAGATCGCTCAAGACTTCAAGACCGACCTGCGCTTCCAGAGCTCTGCTGTCATGGCTCTGCAGGAGGCCAGCGAGGCTTACCTGGTCGGACTCTTCGAGGACACCAACCTGTGCGCCATCCACGCCAAAAGGGTCACCATCATGCCTAAAGACATCCAGCTGGCTCGCCGCATCCGCGGAGAGAGAGCTTAAGCTGCACGCTCTCCTACCAACAACGGCTCTTTTCAGAGCCACCTCACTCACACCAAGAGCTTGGTCCAGTAGTAGTAGCAGCTCATACTCGCACTTATATCTTCATGCTCTTTCTATTCTAGAAACTACAGTCGGCATGAACATGGAATTCACCGACTTCCATTACAAAACGTTTTTTTTTTTTCTTTTTTTAAAAGCATGAATTGTTGTATGCTGTTGTAATGGCTTCCTCCTTTAATTATTCACGTATTATTTTCTTTTTTTTTTAAACTTTATTTACATATAAAATGCACATACACATACAATTACATATACAAAACCATGAGCACATACAACAAGGAGGAAAATCTGAGTCCACACAGCGTTCACAAGACTTACAGTTTTAATTCGTTCCAGGGGAAAACTTTCCCAAGTTTCAGGTCCATTGTTCGTCTTCTCCGCAGGTCTGTAATGATATGTTTACTCACCACATCACTACTTATCTTTTGTTCTAACACTCCTTTGGTACGGGTTTCCCAAATGTGTGTTTATTACACACATTACTAACCAAAAGAGTCTCCTTTTGTCTTCACCCATTTTTTCTTTAAACAAACCATATTTAACTGCTTTAATATTAACATCCACATCATAGCCAATCTCTGTCATCTTCTGCCTGATCTCAGTTGTCCTATAACAATCCAATAGAAGATGTTCTAGGGTCTCATCTTCATCACAGTCTGTCATAGGACATTTCATGGTGGTAACAAAACAACTCCATTGTACCACCGCCCTCACAGGGAGGCGCCCGAGCGAGATGAGCCATACCACGTCTCTCATGCTTTCAGATAATATTTTGTCTTGTATATTTTTAACTATTGAAAAATTTTCATCTTTATTTGCATACTTATATTGAATTACACCTTCATTTTTGGTTTCATTAATTATTTTCCAAAGCTCATCACATTTCAGTGCTTTGTACTAGATGATATGATAGGCCAAGTGCTCTGACGTATAAAGCGTAGACTCCTATTGTTTAAATGTGCTATAAAATACTCTAAACTACACATGTTATTATTGGTTTGCAGAGGCTGTTAAAATGTTATCTAACGTTAACATGTTGGTGACACAATTTCATCCTAATGGTACTGACATATTCATAGGGTTCATTTTTGAGACAAATATCAAGATCTGCACAAACTGACAGAAACACTGAAGCAGCTACCCATTTTATTCTTGTCATCTATGTCCTATTGTCAGGTGACAGAACCAACACAGTGTCCTATAACTGAAGTAATGTTAAGTCCTTAAAGTCATATTCTTTTATTGTCATGACTGTATTTCAAGCTTTTTTTTATTTTTGTATGATACCTGATTTATATGGAATATGACTGAAGTAAACTAAAGTCTAAAATTCTTAGTCGGTCATTTGTTCAATAGTAATTAAACATTAAGTAATTCACAAACTATGAATTGTACTTTTTAAGTTGTTTAAAAGTATGTAGAATTGCAAATGTAGGAAAGTATATTTCTCCTTTTTTTTTTTTCTTTACCTGGAAGCATGTCAACGTAGACAATCTGGCAAAACTTCTTGTTTGCGATGTGGGTCATTTCATCACAGAGCATTAACAGTTGCCTTTGATATTTTGTTTGCAGTTTAAACAGACATGTTGGTGAAAATAAAATTTCAGGCACACATCAGGAAGAGGCTTCAAAAGCTTCATAGGGCTTCATCCACGCATGTCCACCCTCTACTACAGCGGTCCCCAATCCCAGTTGACGTGGGCCGGTGTCCCTGTAGGTTTTAGATGTCCTTGATCCATCACAGCTGACTTAAATGGATAAATTACCTTCTCAACATGTCTTGAAGTTCTCCAGAGGCCTGGTAATGAACTAATCATGTGATTCAGGTGTGTTGATCCAGGGTGAGATCTAAAACCTGCAGGGACACCGGCCCTCGTGGACTGGGATTGGGGACCCCTGCTGTACTAGATCAAAGGTGGGTTGGTTATCTTAAAAAAAGAAAAGACATACTACATAAGCACTAGTGATGTGTCGGTTGCGAACGAAATGGCTCTTAGAGCCGGATCTTTGACGTGAACGATGCGAGCCGGCTCCTTATCGCAAGATGTGGGTTGTTTTCTCTCTCTCTCTCTCTCTCTTTCACTTTTCTTATGATTGTGGGTTGTGCTTTGCGCTGGGAAGGAGGGGAGGGCGGTAGTCACAATCTCAGTAGCACAGGAACAGATCAGGAGGAAGAGAGGGGGAAAGAGAGCCACGGACAACAACGTCACATTAGAAAGGTATAGTAATCATCCACAACTATTTTCAGTTGCAGATGATAAAGGATTCAGAAAGTTTATTCATGCAGGTCCATATGACAGAATATATGCATCTTTTTGTTTTCATATTAGAATTTATATTTAATTGTGTTGTGGTTTGCAGTGTTTGGTGTTGTTTCACTTTAAATTTGTTTAAAAGGAAAAAGATGAAAATGTAAATAGTTAAAAGTTGAACTGAATAGTTGGTTTTTGTAATATATGATTTATTACATTTTATTAGGAGTGAATAAATAAAAGTATATTTACGATGGACCCTAGAGACAAAGCACATACGAACTCCAAAACACGTACAAAACACAACAGAAGTGCTCCAGGATGCTCGGTGCAGTGTTGAGCTTTTGTTACCTAGTGGCTACACAAGCCAGGAAGTACTAACGACCGGATTTAGTGTGTGGTAGTAACAGGTAAATGAACTTTTTTTTAAAAATTACTTGAATATATATGAGTGCTTGTGTATAAATACACAAACAATACCCATATGCTTTCATTTCTGTAATTTAAGTGATCTAGGTAGTTCTGTTTCGGAAGTTCAATTAACACTAGGAATATGCTTTGGAGTTTGTACATGCTTTGTCTCCAGGGGCCACTGCACACATATATAAATTAAAAAAAAAAACTTTATTTTGCAGTAGTAATTCCTTTTGTGCATAATTTCTTGTTATTGTTAATAAATTAAAGCAACAAAACAACCTGAAGAGCTGGCTCTTTTTAGTTAGCCGAGCCAGAAATCCCATCACTAATAAGTACTTCTGCTTTAAGCGGATTTGTGGCAGAAAGGCATTTACAAATAAACTGATTAATCAGTGAAATCTTTCAGTTTTCTTTTGGTCTACACTCCTGCTATAGCTGAGTTTAATGAAACAGTGGTATTGAATAGGTCTGTAACTTTAAGTTCAGTTTGTGGCTCTGTCAGTTAAGGAGAAAGGAAAGCACACATGATAAACAGCTTAATTTTATAGACTCTAGAAAAATGAAGAGTTAATTTTAGGAATCTCAGTTGGTAATTGTTAAGTTATAACGTATTACTTCAGAAGTTGCTGAGGATACTGGCAGATATTTTGATAACTTTCAGGACTTGCCTGAATCATGATTTTAAATAAAAATAAAAAAAAACCCCAACAAGATGGCAGAACAAAGCTCTGAAAGTGAAAGTGGGTGGCTCTTAAAAGAGCCGTTTGATGGATTGGGGTGAAGGAGTTTAACCACCGAAGCCGTACAGAGTGCGGCCCTGCCTCTTCAGAGCGTACACTACATCCATGGCGGTCACAGTCTTCCTCTTAGCGTGCTCAGTGTAGGTGACGGCGTCGCGGATGACGTTCTCCAGAAACACCTTGAGCACACCGCGGGTCTCCTCGTAGATCAGACCGGAGATACGCTTCACTCCGCCGCGGCGAGCCAGACGGCGGATGGCCGGTTTGGTGATGCCCTGGATGTTATCACGGAGAACTTTACGGTGACGCTTGGCGCCTCCTTTTCCGAGTCCTTTGCCGCCCTTGCCTCGTCCACTCATGGTTATTGTTTCTTCTCTGAACGAACAAAGTCGAATGAATCTCAACCCCACGGAGCCGTGTTATTATCTGTGCTCGGCGGACGTAAAAGAAAACAGACGGTTCGCTGGACCGCTCGAAGCTCAGTGGCCCCGCCCACTCTTCTACTCTCTAAATGTGGAAATGTTGTCTTTTGTTAATGACAAATTAAGTCTAACGGAAGGGAGGCTCGCACCAAATCGCAACTTTCAACCTCAGCTTTAGTGGAAAACTACTGAGGAGGGGGACACAGGGCAGCCACTGACTCTTCTCCTCCAGCTGGGAGGGCCTTAACACTACAGAACTCCATATGAACATGAATCAAAATGGTTATGAAACGAGTAATGAAATAAATACATGGTAAAATAAATAGCAGTAGCTTGGAATAAAATGTGTCCCTCCACTACAACAGCCAGTGTAGGCTTTAAAAATAACAATAGAACTCAATATTTCATACATGAATAATAATATGCATCTATAAATGTATTATGTGTTTAATAGCATATTTTAAAATGTAGTTGATAACTTTTAACAGTGAAGCAAGAGCATGGTGCTGCATATAACAGACAGGACCACAGACGGGTCTAGAAAATGTGCAGCAATTTTATTTATTTCTTCTCTTTAGCTGATAGTTGGTGGGGCCCAGGTACACTGTAACTGCATCTGTACCAGTTTTTCTGCACTCCAGCCTTTTCGCACAGTGGAACAAATTCTCTTAATTCCAAATTCCATAAAAATGGAAAAGGGTTACCTTAAACGGATCATGTTGCTAATTTGTAAGTTCATAAGCATTTTTTCTTTCCATTTCATAATCAATTCTACTCCAGGTCAAAGATATGTATAGGAAAATTTCCCTAATATATCATTTATAAGAAATACCCGTCTAGCGAATAATTGTATAATATAAGTGCATGGAGGTGGGACCTCACAGCAGAAGCAGAAAACTGCAACAAGATGAATACAGACGACTGAAACGATACAGACACGACCATGCAATGAAAAGCTGCAACATGAATGTTGCTACTAGTTTTGTGCCAAAGCATTTTAATCTAATGACTGCTCAACTTTGCATATCAGAAGAAGTATACTTTGAACTAAAACCAAGTGTTAAATAAAAAGTCGCATTAATTGTGTTCGTAGAAAGACAAAGTGACTACAAAGTAAAAACCGGAACACATTTCTGTTGACTGGGGGTCGGTACAGCGGATTGATAGCACCCAGTGACACAAAGGTGCACATCCGCGATTACAGTAGTTGTAACATAGTGAGCTGCATGTTTAACAGTTGGAATTCTGCTCGTCAGTTTAGTGTGTGGCTCTGAAAAGAGCCGTTGTGTTGACGTATGAGATGCAGTCAGTTTACTTTGAGCTCGTGTACTTGGTGACGGCCTTTGTGCCCTCAGACACGGCGTGCTTGGCCAGCTCACCGGGGAGAAGGAGTCGCACTGCGGTCTGGATCTCCCTGGAAGTGATGGTGGAGCGCTTGTTGTAGTGGGCCAGGCGAGACGCCTCGGCTGCGATGCGCTCGAAGATGTCGTTGACAAACGAGTTCATGATGCTCATGGCTTTGGAGGAGATCCCGGTGTCGGGGTGGACCTGCTTCAGCACCTTGTACACGTAGATGGCGTAGCTCTCCTTCCTGGTCTTTCTCTTCTTCTTGCCGCCCTTGCCGGCGGTCTTGGTCACGGCTTTCTTGGAGCCCTTCTTGGGCGCGGACTTGGCGGGTTCAGGCATTTTCTCTCCTCGATACTCTGCAGTAACGAATGAGCTGTTTGACCGAGAGCGGCGCTTTTTATACAGGCTGTATGCTAATACCACTGCGCGGGCCCTCGGATCTCATTGGTGGAGCCGCACAGTGGGCCGGACGTTGTGTTGGAGGGAGTTTGTGAACTTTGCTGAAACAGGCGCGCATCTAACAAAGACAGTGGGCTGTGTGATTGTGTCCTCGTTTGCTGACAGTCATTTGTTCTAAATGAGCAGTACATGTAGAGCTCTGTGTGGCAGATATGGATGTGTTAGTAGCAGTATTGTCTTCGGACAACAATGCAATCATTTTAATAACAATTCTGCCTTGTTTCATGTTTCTGTAGCGCCCATGTAACATGGTGATAGTCACAGTTTACGCTCACCAGCACACAGCTTTAAAACTGAGTTTTAGCTCTCAGTGGAGATTAAACACTGGGCATAATTAGGTAACTGCATAGTTTTACTGAAGTCTAATGTCTCACTGGAGCACACATATTAGACTGAACCCCCTCTCTCTATATATATAGTGTACAGGAACATCTGTGCCAAGTATAACCTGGAAGTCCCGAGGTCAAAATGGGAGATGCCCCCAAGAGTGGTGGAGAATAACCGAGCTAAGATCCTGTGGGACTTCCAGATACAGACGGACAAAATGGTGGTGGCTAACCAACCGGACATAGTGGTGGTAGACAAACAGAAGAAGACGGCCGTAGTGATCGATGTAGCGGTTCCGAATGACAGCAACATCAGGAAGAAGGAACACGAGAAGCTGGAGTTGGTTAAAAAATATCTAAACTTTGTTGCTGTTGTTCTAAAGGAATAAACAATGCAAAGAATTATTTCTTAAATTGCAGTTTTCTTGGTGTGAACCTCAAAGGCTTAATGCTTGAAGTGGTTACTCTCTAAGGATGTAAGCTGTACGGAGTACTGCACATGTAGCTTTGAATGATTCTTAATGAGGTATTGCTCATAGACTGTTTTTTTTCTTTTTACCTTAGTATTTAATAAAAACTCGGTAAAATAAACAAACAAACAAACAAACAAACACACACACACACAGAGTCAGTTCTAAAATTATTGATCAGTGAAAACATTAAACATAAGTTTTGAACATAAGAACTGAGCTGACCAAAGTTTGTTTAGTTGCAGAAGTTCTTTCAAGCACTAAGCTGCCAGATTTAGCACCTTCTTCCTTTATGTTCTCTCAGCATTGTTGGTGATCAAAACATTGACATGTGTCACTGTGTGGCAGAGTCTGTCAATGGTTGTTCAGAAAAATAAAAAATCACTACTGAGAACTCATAAATGAGAAGCGTGGGGCGCTGGTTTGGCTTACAGGTTGAGCAGGTCACGATATTCTGTAAAGATAAATGCAGGACAACCTTTGGTTAAGATTGCTGGTTTTAGGAGTTATTTTGTTGCAGAAGTGATAGTGTTCTCTTCTTGCATTGATGATTGCACGGTTGATCTGGAGCGTTATCATTTGCAGGTTCAGTGGAAATAGTTCCAGTGATTCATTGTATATGTTGCAGTAGTTGCAAAATCTACAAGGAAGGTGCTGCAGCTCCTGAGGTGGTTTATTACAGGCAGCTTTAGGAGTTCCTGTCTTGTGTTTTAAGTGTTGTATTTAAGGGTTTAGTTAAGATGCAAACGTTGTGATCTGCAGTTGTAGGTATTGCTATGGTTTAAGGTTTATTTAATTGCACACAGCAAATCCAGCATGTCCAAATTAACACTGTCGGATTTGATTTCAACACTATTAAAGTGTCTATATGGGTCCACACCAGAGAGTGTTAATTTTTTTATTTTTTTAACTTTTTTCCTTTTTATTTTCACAAATAGTACATAATTACATAACATAATACAGTGTACAATTCAAAACCAAAAAATAAACAAACAGACAAACAAACATAAAACAAACAACAAACTGATAACTAAAACACACAAAAAAAAAAAAAAAAATATATATATATATATATATATATATATATATATATATATATATATATATATATATATATATATAATTCATTCTGAAAAGCGGGAATGTTACTGTTCTGAACTTCTAGAAATTTCTTTTGGAAATAAACATTTACTAAAAAGATGCAATGGTTTTTGAAAACATTTATTCTGAACTGTGCACCACAATTTCAAAACATTTTCTGAAAGATGTAACAGTATACATGTTCTCACTTTCATTAGAATTTTGTTTATCAAAAGGTCTGACATGGTAAATGCAAATAACAGCATTCTCATCACTTATTTCTTCAATACAATATGCATGTCCTTCATTCATCCCTTTGTGGAACTTCAACGCACTTCTGCTCTCCCCCATATTCCATCTTCACAAGCATATCCTGTGCGGAGATTGAATAAAAATTAGTTGACACTAATTAATGGCACAAATAATCCAGTAAACAATTGCAGCACAGTAAAAAAAAAAGGAATCCTCTTTGAGCCATTACTTGTGTAAAGTATTTTCCCAAAAGACAAAGACACAGGCAACAGGTAATACTGAACTAAATGTAAAACCTCAACCTTTTTAATTTTTACCTAAACCGTGTGCACAAAACTCTGGAGGGATCTATGCTAACGTAGAACCCAGTCAGGATGCCTGCTACTGCTGTTTGCTCGTTTTTGTTTTTTTTATGGGCGATCGTTTTCAGGCTTCAAGTAGCACCATTATACCAACGTTTCACATTCTACACATTGTTTTAGGTGTATTTGACCAAAGATTTGACTGAAAATTCACATGCAAGCTTTTTTTCAAGGCTGTGGTATTTGCCCGCAAACAATACCTTTCAGCTAGCTAAAACAGAATATTATGCTATCAGCGAGCAACATGGCTAATGCCTTTCACACAGCTTTGTCTCAACTCCAAAGAGCCACAGAAGTAAAAGCTCATAATAACAATTGAAACAATCTTTGAAAAAATGACTTACCAAGCATGGCAAACAACTCAAATATGTAGAGCAAAATGTTCTGAAACGGCTTCACTTCAGCTTCGATTGGAGCCGTGCTGGGGGCGGAGTCTGTGAATTTACTCTGTTGGTGTCATAGCCCCTCTAGGAGTTCAGAGTTAAGAGGTCAAGAGTTAATGTTTCCATTGTAACACCTCCAGATTTGACAGAGAAACACTCATTTTTAACACTCGATTTTAACTACTGTCATTTTACACCTCAGAGTTACATTAAAAGAATGTGACTCTGCTTAGAGTAAAATTAACTCTACTTTTGCAAGAAGACTATTAACACCAAAACATTTAACACTTTTGAATTTGCTGTGCAGGTGTTGTTAGTTTATGTGGAGATGTTACTGTTTGTTTGCATGGTTTGTTTAGCTGGGTTTATCAGTGTTACTTGTTGGCAGAAAAGAGCAAATGCATGGCAGTAAATTTAAATACATTATTTTCTCTTATCGTCTTATATAACCAAAGTCCAGTCTTCTACAATTTAAATGAGGGTGACACATCTTGGCAAAGTTCAGAGTGATACATATTTAAATGTAGGGTGTAGGAAACTTTTTTTTTCTGGAGAAAAACACCATGTTTACAGCTTTAGTGGAGCAGCTGAAGAAGACTGGACTCCAAGCTGCTCCAGCTGATCTCTGCTGGACCTGAAAATGTGGCCTGTGATGTTTGTACTGGGAGGAAGCTGAAAGCCATCAAGTCCTGTTTATCTTGTCCAGCCTCTTACTGTGAGAAACACCTCCAACCTCACTATGATGCAGCTCCATTAAAGAAACACAAGCTGGTGGCCCCCTCCAAGAAGCTCCAGGAGAACATCTGCTCTCGTCATGATGAGGTGATGAAGATTTTCTGTCGTACTGATCAGCATCTGTTAAGCAGGTTTATGTTTTGAGTAGCATTTCTGTTTTTATCGTTTTTTTGGTTTGTTTTTACTGTTTTGTCATCATTATTGTTGCTTTAATTTTTACCAGGAAAGAAACAGATGCAGGGATGCAGTCGTTGTGGATCTACTTTTACCAAACATCTGCAGCATTTTTACATTTAAAAGAGGTCCAATAAGGATTTCTTGATGATCTCTTTAATTATGTCTTTAAATATTTAAATGTTCACAGTAATATAACATACTTACTGTGTCATTAAAATATATGAATAGACTTTATGTTGTCATCATAAGTTGGAAATCTTGAATTGCTTATTCAATCAAATATTTGAATCTAAAAGTGTTATGATTTATTAATTTATTTTATTTCATATGTATTTTATTTTTTAAAACCTCTCCACATCTTTCAGAATGGAAACACTGATACAGACAGTTTGCAACTAGCTTGATACTCATGTTTGTGCAAATGTAGTCACATGATCACGCTGCTCTAAACCCGTGTAGTCAGTAGATGGTGATGTTGGACTGTGTTTGTCTTTGTGAATGCTGTAACGTCAGAGTTAGGATGTACTTAGTTTAACACAGAAATATGTGTACGAGTTTTAGTTTAATTAATTATAACTGTTATATAAACCTACAGACGTGACATGAAACTAAATGTTATTTCTTGTTTTTTATTTCCTCTTCAGAGCAAAGCTCAATGCACACTCACAGATTACAAAGACTGTAAAACCTGTGCTGTGCCCTTCATTACTGTGCTGTGTAAATATCTGAGCCAACGAAATAAATGACTGCACTGCATTTGATTGGCTGCTGCTTGTTCTGATCGACACCCCCAGAAAGACACAACACAAAGAGCTGCAATACGTACCAGTTATCAATATTCTGATTGGCTGACCTCCATTCCTATTGTCTCTGCTTTCAACCACACAAATTCCCTCACCACCACCTGTCCCCCTTCAGCTAGAAGTGCAAGTTTTGTACCAGATTTCTCTTAAGAAGAGCTGCAAAGTGGAAGCTCACAATGTGTGAATTTGTGACTCGAGAGGGAGAAGTCAGGCTTTCAGGGCCGAGAGGCCAGCATGAAAGTGAACCCACAAGCAGACTCAAGTCACGGCTGTTTCAACCTCAAGCTGATTTTATTAAATACAGAGAGAGAGCTGTAAAATGTTACAAGGAGGAAACGTCTGAGAGGCTGGATCCATTGTAACAGAGGAGACCGGTATTATTTCCAGTGCAGGTGAGTTGTATTGCAAGGAGAGTAAAGAAGATTGCTTCCTTGGCAGGCTGGTGAATCTGGGTTTTGGAGGGAGGGAGACCTTCTTTTCTGGACTGATGGATGGTTACAGTGAGCAGGAAAGCAGGCAGGTGGGTTTCCAGATTCTCCACAGGAAGTTGGGAGAAACGGAGCGACAGAACACAATGTGACAGAAGAAATCCAGATAAGCGTGGAGGTGAGTGGATAATGAGAAGGTGAAATTAAACAGAGGAACACTTGGAGCAAGCAGAACATGGAGGCTGATTTAAAACTACTGTTTAGATGACAATCTGATAAATACTCTGAGGTGGTCCTTAAAACTTCATCGCTGATTGCAGACAATGAGCCGCATGTGGAGAGAGGCAGATGTAGACCCAGAACTTCACCTGGAGGAAGGACCTGAGCTTTGAACAGAGTAAGAAAACATTCCCCAAAACACCACCGACACCCCGGATCATGACACCAGCACTTGTATTCACTGATCTGAGAGGCTGGAATCACAGAGTTGTGGTTCCAAGTAGTAAAAATAATAAATAAGAGTAAAATTTGAATTGCAAGTCTGCAGCTCTCAATATATCTGTGAAAATATCAGTTGATTGCAAATATTTTTTCCTGTATCTGCGAGTTTAAAAGACAAGAATGTGAAAACATTTTATAAGTGGAAAAAAACCCCCTGTTCTACACATTCTGACTTTTATTCTGTAAATGTTCACATTTTGCAGCATATTTAACTTGATATTCAACGGTGTAAAACACAAAAATACTTGCAGTAAAGATAAAGTCACTGGCTCTGTGTCTGAAAGCCAAATGTCTCATATTTGAAGGATTAATAACTGTGTGATATTTAATGATTTTTGTGTCTGAATGTGAACATTTTTGAAATGAAAAACAATTCATGGTATAATATGTGCCATGGTGTTACAATGTGGCAGCTTTTTTATTTGCTCATCATTTGTATATTATGAATGTAAAAACTGATCTGCTTCCTTTGTTTATGTTCAAAGGGTTAAACAGTGTCTACGTCAAACTGCTCCACTTCCTGGAATGTGTCAAAGCCTGATAACTCCTCCCTCTTCTTCCTGAAACACTGTAAATGTATTTCCTTGTTCCCTCCCCTTTAGATCTGCAGTTTGAAGATGGGTATAACAAACATGTTGTAACGTTTCAGAGCCGACAGGCTCCATTCACTACAGAAAAGTATGTTATGAGATCAGAGGTCAGAATGCTTTCCTTTCTGCCAGAGAGAAACTGAGAGGAGCAATGGCACAGAAAGGAGTTCAGCTGGACAAAGAAACAATTTCTTGTCCCATCTGTTTGGATCTACTGAAAGATCCGGTGACTACAGCCTGTGGACACAGCTACTGCATGAACTGTATTAAGAGTTTCTGGGATGAAGAAGACAGGAAGGGAATCCACAGCTGCCCTCAGTGCAGGAAGACTTTCACACCGAGGCCTGTCCTGGAGAAAAACACCATGTTAGCAGCTTTAGTGGAGCAGCTGAAGAAGAGTGGACTCCAAGCTGCTCCAGCTGATCACTGCTATGCTGGACCTGAAGATGTGGCCTGTGATGTCTGTACTGGGAGGAAGCTGAAAGCCATCAAGTCCTGTTTAGTCTGTCTGGCCTCTTACTGTGTGAAACACCTCCAACCTCACTATGAATCTCAAGCTTTTAAAAAGCATACACTTGTTAAAACTTCCGTGAAGCTCCAGGAGAACATCTGCTCTCGTCATGATGAGGTGATGAAGATTTTCTGTCGTACTGATCAGCAGAGTATCTGTTATCTCTGCACAATGGATGAACATAAAGGCCATGAAACAGTCCCAGCTGCAGCAGAAAGGACTGAGAAGCAGAAGGAGCTCGAGGTGAGACGACTAAACATCCAGCAGAGAATCCAGGAGCGAGAGAAAGATGTGAAGCTGCTTCAACAGGAGGTGGAGGCCATCAATGGCTCTGCTGATAAAGCAGTGGAGGACAGTGAGAAGATGTTCACTGAGCTGATCCGTCTCATCCAGAAAAGAAGCTCTGATGTGAAGCAGCAGGTCAGATCCCAGCAGGAAACTGAAGTGAGTCGAGTCAAAGAGCTTCAGGAGAAGCTGGAGCAGGAGATCGCTGAGCTGAAGAGGAAAGACGGCGAGCTGGAGCAGCTCTCACACACAGAGGATCACAACCAGTTTCTACACAACTACCCCTCACTGTCAGCACTCAGTGAGTCTACACACTCATCCAGCATCAATATTCGTCCTCTGAGCTACTGTG
This sequence comes from Copadichromis virginalis, assembly GCF_057382275.1. Taxonomy (NCBI): domain Eukaryota; kingdom Metazoa; phylum Chordata; class Actinopteri; order Cichliformes; family Cichlidae; genus Copadichromis; species Copadichromis virginalis. The sequence continues at coordinate 25,687,452 of NC_140620.1, read as the reverse complement.
AGGATGTGACAGCAGCTGTGTCAGAGACCAGAGATAAACTACAGGACATTCTGAGAGAGGAATGGACAAACATCTCACTGACAGTCACTGAAGAGGATGTTTTACTGTCACCAGCAGAGCCAAAGACCAGAGCTGGATTCTTAAAATATTCACATGAAATCACACTGGATCCAAAGACAGCAAACACACATCTGTTATTATCTGAGGGGAACAGAAAAGTAACATTTATGAAACAACAACAGTCTTATTCTGATCATCCAGACAGATTCACTGCATGGCCTCAGGTCCTGAGTAGAGAGAGTCTGACTGGACGTTGTTACTGGGAGGTGGAGTGGAGAGGGGGAGAAGTTGGTGTTGCAGTCGCATACAAGAATATCAGCAGAGCAGGGACGGGCAATGAATGTGGATTTGGAAACAATGACAAATCTTGGGCATTATATTGTTACACAAACAGTTATACATTTATTCACAACAATGTCCCAACTGTCCTCTCAGGTCCTCAGTCCTCCAGACTAGGAGTGTACCTGGATCACAGAGCAGGTATTCTGTCTTTCTACAGCGTCTCTGAAACCATGACTCTCCTCCACAGAGTCCAGACCACATTCACTCAGCCGCTCTATGCTGGACTTTATATTTGGGGAAATGGAGCCACTGCAGAGTTCATTAAAGTCAAATAGACCTTTGAAATTGTATTCAAATCAATGCAGCACTTTTTCTCTGTTGAATCTTTGTGAACAGATCAGAGTGACATGAGAGAAATTTATTTCAAAACAGTTTCCACTAGACCCCAAAGTAAGTAAAGTAAGTAATTATCATAAACATAATCAAGCAATAATTCAACAGTTTTAGGGTTTCATTGCTTAAACGACAATAACACTGGAACCTTATTTATTTTTATTTCTTAAAGATTTGGATTTTATAGGTGGCCAGTAATGTAGTTTAAATAGAACAAACTACATATTATGTAGTTTGTTCTATTTTCTGAATTGGCAGGATTTCTCTTCCTTTCTGTTGTTTATTTACTTCCTTTACATAGAAGAAAATATTGTTTTAATACAAGAAGACCTGCACAAAAAGTAGTTCATGTCTCTCAGTCAGTCCAGTGTGTGATGTCTCGTGAACTGAGTAAGATTGATGGAGGGGAGTTTGTGGCAGAAATTAACTGATAGATTAAACGTTGTGAATAATTCTCAAACTGCTTTGACGCTGTGTTGATGAGAGTAAATCTAAGTTTCATAGTCTTTTAAAATCAATAAAATGATGAATTCTGCGATGGTTTTTATCTTGACCTACAGAAAGCTTTTCATACAGTAGATCTGATATGATCTACTATTCAGGAAACTAGAGAAATATGGAATAAGATGTTTAGCCTATTCCTGGTTAGAAAATGGACAAGTGTGAGTGTAACAATCTAAAACCCAAATTATTCTACAATGCATTTGTATACACACTAGAGAAACTAAAGGCAAGCAGTGATGGGAAATATTGCACAACTAAAATTGCTGCTATTGTGTGCAGTTAATTTGCAATATCATCTCTCATGTGGTTATTTCAATGATAGGATGAATGAATTCATAAATTGGTAAACAAACAGACACATTTACTACATTTCATGAACACCAAACGTTCCAGCAAGAGAGCAAATTTGTAGCTAAAACATGATCTAATGTACTAAGCAGGGCCAGATCTACAGTGGTGGCATTTGCCACCTTACATTAACTTCTTTCCACCCTTGGTGCCTCCCCACTTTTGCATGTGAGTATGTCGTTTATTTAAATAAACTAGAATTAACACTTTGAGCCTAGCTAAATTTAACACTGAATATAAATTCTAAAACTGAATATATTTCATATATATTGCAAAGCTGAATATACTGTACTCTCATGCTCATTAATTTGACTATGTTTCCAATAATTTTTGTTCTTTGCTGACTATGAAGAAAAGTTTTATTATATATTTTATTTGTATTTATTATTATTATTATTATTTTATTTATGTGTTTTAACTGGGTTTTTTTTTGCACAGTAAGTGTTTTCCCTGACAGGTGCAATTATATTTTTTTATAGGCAAATTGAGAGTGACTACCAGTATAGTTTAATGTGCAGTTGTACCTAATCAAGTGGCCCATGCATGTAGAAGTTTTTGTCCGTAATTGTAGTTTTTACCACAACATCTAGAATACATCCTACTTATCACTGCATGTGTTGAAATTATGACTAAATCCATCTTTTAAACTTTTCTTCTGTAGGAGACATAACCAATCATCTAAAAATATATAAGGTTAATTTCAATATGGCAAAAAAAAAAAATGAACATACACAAAGTAAAATTAAATCCAATGTTCATACTGTATAAACCACTGAATACATGAAGTTTACAGGTAGCAACATTCCCAAGATCAAGGTTTTGGTTGTGATATTATTTTCACTCTTCGTGAAATGTTTCTTTGTTCTCTATTATTCGCCTCTGTCAGTGCGCCCCAGGGTGGCTGTGGCTACAATGTAGCTTGCCATCACCAGTGTGTGAATGTGTGTGTGAATGGGTGGATGACTGGATATGTAAAGCGCTTTGGGGTCCTTAGGGACTAGTAAAGCACTATATAAATACAGGCCATTTACCATTTACCATTATTTTAATAGTTTGTATCTCTTTTTGCACTGAGTCCAGTGAAGACGGAGCGCTTCTGACCAGGGGCGATTTTAGCACATTTTAAGCACCCCCAAAGATTTCTTACTTTTTTTGACAATATTTGCTATTTGTGTGACACACTACTAAAAACATAAAAAGCATACAATACCTGGTTGAGCCATAACATTTTAACAACAAATGTATAGATAACCCCCCCCCCCCCCCCCCAAAATGGTTTGTTCCAGCTCCCCCCTGCTCTGGCTCTAGCGGTGTTGCTGCCAGAGCGATTAGTGATGGGATTTCCGGCTCTTTTTAGAGAACCGGCTCTTTCGGCTCCCAACCGGCTCTTCAGGTTGTTTTGTTGCTTTAATTAATTTATTATTAACAATAACATAAAATTATGCACAAAAGGAATTACTAATGTAAAAACAAGTGATTTTATTTACATATGTTTATATATAAATATTTACGGTGGCCCCTAGAGACAAAGCACGTACAAACTCCAAAACACATTTCTAGCGTTAACTGAACTTCCAAAACAGAGCTACCTAGATCACTTAAACTGACAAAGACAAAAAACCTTATTTTACTCGTACAATCTGGAAGTTGTGTCCTTCCTATATTAAAGCTGCTATACAGAATCTGCAAAACAAACTGGGTTGAAACATTTTTGACCCTCTTTAACAACATTCCAACATAACATTATCATTGATTGGGGAGTTTAAAATTAATGATATATTTTTATGTGGTTCAGCAACAACTCTACTAAAACTTATGACTGCCGCAGTACATACATCACATTTGCACAGAAAATGCCAAACGGTTCCCTGGTGGAGTGAGGAGCTGTAAAGAGAAGCAGAGTGCTCTTTTTATATTCTAAAAATGTTTTATGCTAGCTTGTTTCAAAGATTCTGTACTGCAGCTGTAAATGTTTTCCAAAAGCACACATACATTTACCTTATCAGTGTTTCTCAAACTTTTTACAGTGTGTACCACCTGAGAAAATGTCAGTTCTTCCATGTGCCACTATGAAAGCATGAAACTCATAAATCTTAAAACACAAAATTAGTATCTGTAGCAAAGATTTTTTCATACATTGTATACATTCTACCACAGGCAAAGTTGCCTCCATTTTTATAGTTCTTTTATTAATATTTTGTAATAATTTATTTGTAATAATTTTTTTCTGTTTTGGGAGTGTTTTTTTATTTATCTGTATTATACTGTTTACTTTTTACTCACTATTAGCATAATTCATTAACCTCCCCCCCCCTCCCCGGTCTAAAATAGACCACAGGGATCTGTTAGTTTTAAAACACTAGAATAACTTATAAGAACCTTAAAAAAGTAGATGGTAATAATCATGCCCAAGTTCAATCTTTACGTCAAAAGAATGAAATGTCCACAAAATGTACTTTAATCGCAAAAAAAGATACTTTATTAAGCAATTTAGAAACAACAAATGAAACAGCTCAATCAGTTAATAATATTCACATTCAAAATGTAAGAGTTTAAAGAAAAGTTTAAAAAAATTATCTCTAGTGGGTATAAAAAAAAAGACTGTCAACCAGAGTCTTCCAGTCTTCTGCTCACTTTGACAATGCCCCCAGGGAAACTGCGAATAATCATTAACTGCAGAGGTTTTTATGATACGAACAACATCTGATGTTAACAATCATCCACCCCCCCCCCCCCCATTTTATGCATAACTGCATTTCATGATTTCTTATAATCTCAAACAGAAATTTATTATTCCCCTTCCGTCATTCAATGCATTTTTTTTTTATTTCTGAGTACTTATTCTATCTTTATCTTTTTAACACCCGTTATTGAACTTTACTTGAACATTAGTGTTTATCAATCACAACACAAATTACTTCTTCCCATTGTTATACATAATCAAATCAAAAACCTTCCTATTTCTGTGTATCTGTGCCTGCTGTTTAGGCTAAATCCTAACACACATACAAGCTTTTGTCTGAGCCGAGGGATCTCAGTCTTATTGATCATATGTAATGTGAGGAACATCTGATTTGGTCTATTTGATGAAACATGTCATGCAAGCAGAAGTGACCATTTTCACCACAGTGCTCATTAGTTATAGAAAAGCAGGTTATACATACCACCCAATTTCATAAATATCTTTAAACAGAACATTTTTTTAAGCATAAACAGAAAATCGATTGACTACAACATTCAAGCATACAGATTTTTTTTTCAAAAGAGATATAAGAAAGACAGATATAACAAGTGTGCTAAAAGCTATTAAAAACAGTATGAATGAAAAATCTTTAGTATCCAAAAGACAAAAAATCAAACCCTTTTATTCCGTTTTTTGAAGCAGCTCAGAGCATGCCATTGCGAGCTTAAAAAAGGGTTTGCCACAAGATTCAAAGATTTGCTCGTTCGTTGCACCTACACACACACACACACACACACACACACACACACACACACACACACACACACACACACAGACAGACAGTCAAAAGTGGATGGACAGTTTATAGTAGCTTGTTATTTTGGATAAACAGAAAGCTTAAAAATAATCATTCATAGCACAATTAAAATGAGAGATTTATCTGAAAGGCTAAAAATGTCAAATTTAGCCAAAAGGTGAATATTACTTTGCAACAAAGAAGCCGATGTATTTTAGTTTGTACAGGTTCTAAAGGTAAAATTCACTGTGTTGCAGGTTAGCACAGTTGGATACTTTTTAGAAGTTACCTTATAATAATCACAAAATAACTTAGTGATTTTGTTTTGATGTATTTTTGTCATATTAGTGATATTGGTAAAATATGAATATGTATTATTTTGTGTATTTGATATCATGGCATATAATCCTGTATATCTTTTGCATGTTTTTTTTTTTCCTTTTTAGCTTGTTTAATTCTACTTATAGCACACAACAACGGCAACAACAGCAACAACTCCCTAATGCAAGAATAAACTTACCACATCTCCGGGCAATTACATAGAAGATTATCACGACCACAACGGCAGCAATGGCAGTGCCAGCAATGATGGCAAGGCGTGTGTTAGCTTGAGAACCTGAAAAATATATGCAAGAAATGGCTTGAAAATAAACTTTTTACTTAAATGCAATTAATCTGATTACGTATAAATTTTCTATGTAATTTTGTAGCAAAAGTACAATGTCAAATATTATACTTGTTGGAATCGGATCAAATGAAACCAAATATTCTGGTTTCTGTTTAAATATTTACTTTACTGGAATACATTCAGTTTATGCCAAGTATATTTTCCTTAATAATTATTTGAATAAATAAACTTTGCAATTGCTATTTTTATTTAGCCTCAATATATAAATAATGTGGTTTCCCAACATAGTTACTTAAACTTCCTGTTGGTTTTGGATCACCAACTGAAACACTTACATCTGTTTAATGTCTGCTGGGATCACACTGAAAGTAAAATAATATTTTTTCACAAAAAGAAGAATTTGTTGTCATAACTGCTCTATTAATATTTAAAAATAAAAATACCACAATCAGAGTAAATTTAGACTTTTTGACATGTTTTTTGGAGCTGTTGAAACAATGTCAGAAATGTTTAACTACTAAAATCCTTTTCTTACTCTCATCTGTTGTTGAACTACTTGTAGTCTAACAATATAACTAAATAAGGTTAGATGTTAGTGGGGAATTAGTTTTCCCCAAAGGTTATCTCAGCCTTCATTCTGTTCTGTGGCTGTAGCTCAGGCCGTAGAGCAGGTCATCTACCGATTGGAAGGATGGTGGTTCGATTCCTGGCTTCCCCTAGGCTGAATACCAAATGGGCATGAGGAAGATACTAACTCCAAATTGCTCTCCGATGCATCCATCGGTGTATGGATGCATGTGGATAATAGTGAGGAAAGCACTTGGAAAAAATGTGCTTGTGCGAACACACACACCATTTCCCATTTACAACCCCTGCTGAGTGCTTTACACTGCTGCCCCTGGGACTTCGACCCAGATAACTGGTAAAACATGGATAAATGCAAGGGCGTAGATTTGGCATGGACGGAAGGGACATGTCCCCACCAATATTCAGCGATTATTGAATTGTCCCCACCAATAATTTGATCTCTTCGAGTAAAGAAAAACAAACCCAATAGAAAGAAAAAAACGATCTGTCAGCGTCTCATTCACCCAGCGGTGCAGAAAGAGTTTAATTACGTTCTCTACTGGAGTCCGACCTCATGTGACAAATATGGACAATGTGATTGGCTGTGGCTTTCAGGGAGCTCTGTTTAGCTTTAGCAGCAGAAAGCCTGCGCTGCGAGGAGGAGAGGAGGACGGCAGCAAAAAGGAAGAACCTGGATATAAGAAAGTATTTTTCAAAGAAACCTGTAAGTCACTTAAAGCTAGGGATGGGTATTGATAAGATTTTCACGATTCCGATTCCATTTTTGATTCTGTTTAACGATTCGATTCTTTATTGATTCTCTTATCGATTCTTATTTTTTAAAAAGGAGAACACTAAGGTCGATTAGCTTAGAACTTTGTTTTATATCTTCTCTTTGAACAAGACAGACATTTAGGAGTAACATGGCCTTACAAAGCCTTACAGCCTTACAAAGAGATCCACAGCCTGGCTCTTCAACGGGGTGTCACAGGGTCCCCAGGAAACAAAAATTGTAAATGTAAAATAATAAAATAAATATTCTTCTGTAGCAATAACAAAGTATAACATAAATTATTCTGTAGCAATTACACAAGAATATCCAGTAATGTCCCTGCCTACAATTAAACACATTCACTTACCGAAAATTTGAGGGCATCTGCTGTGGCAAATGGGTGCAAGCCTTTTACCACAAACTTAGTCACTGCTCGGTGACATTCGTCTATCCTGGCCTGAAAGGAGACGCTACCGGTAGACTGCAGCGACAACTGCCAGCATCTGAGCCAGACTCAGTCTGTCTCTCTTATCATGGTCACCTAAATGCACAGTAATGGCAGGTTTTGTAATAAGGCAGATCGCGCTAACACAATATGCACTGTTAGTTGATTATTTACCTGCCGCATTAACGGGAGAGGACGTGCAAACGTTACCGCTGCTGCTGGGTTGAGATTCACGAGTCCGGAGCGGAATTAAAAACACGACATTCATTTAAGGTTATCGCGTGTTTTGTGAGCAAATGCTTTTGCATATTCGTAGTGTTTCCTCCCTTAAATGAAATATCTACATTTGCAAAAATGGCAAACAATTCCAAGGAATTGAAACAGTGGGAACCGGTTCTCAACAAGAACCGGGTTTTGATACCCATCCCTACTTAAAGCCAAATTAACTCATAAAATGTGTCCGTCATAATAACGTTACAGGCTATGCTAGGCTTTGGCCCACATCAGTCTAAAACTGTATGTACCCATTAATAACGTGTTTTGGAAACTAACTGCACAAGAGGCAGCACTATTAGTTATCTCAGTCTCTCAGAGCAGCATTTCTAATTTTGATTGAAACTATCAGAGAAAACGGCAGACTCGAGCAAGCCAGGATATTAGTTTACTGAGGCTGTTAAAATTATATGTCTAACGTTAAATGTTGGTGACACAATAATTTCATCCTAATGGTACTGACATATTCATAGGGTTAATTTGTGAGACAATATTTTATGAGGTGGTTTTGCAAATATCCACCTTGTAATGCAGTTTGCACAAATTGTTTTAAAAATGCACTCACCCCACAAACATTACTGATGAGTCAAGATCTGCACAAATTGAGAGAAACACTGAAGCAGCTTCACATTTTATTCCTATTGACATGTATGTCCTATTTGTCAGGTGACAGAGGCAGCTCTGCCATGTTGTAGCTCAGACAGAGGTGAAGAGGCAAGGTCAAGGTTCAAGGTTCTTTATTTGTCACATGCATAGTTATACAAGTATAACACACAGTGAAATGTAGCCTGACACACTCCTCGACATGTGCAAAAACGGGGGGGGGGGGGGGGGAGAGGAAGAACATATATATATATATATATATATATATATATATATATATATATATATATATATGTATGTATGTATGAGGAAGATGGCGTTGTGGTCAGACTTCCCAAAAGCCGGGTGTGAGACAGCTTTGTAGCCCTGCTTGTATGGCGTGTAGCAGTGATCCAAAATTTGATCCCCCCTCGTTGGACACGAGACATGCTGGTAAAAGTTTGGCATGACTTGTCTGAGGTTCGCTTTATTAAAGTCTGCTGCTACAATGAGAACTCAGCACATCATGTAATTCGGACATGATGTGCTGAGTTCGCTTCAAAACAAGGACCTGGGCGCAGCCCTCATTGGGAATTCTGATCACAACGCCATCTTCCTCATTCCCCAGTATAAACAAAACATACGGAGGGAAGAAGTAACCACGAGGGAGGTAAAACGGTGGTCTGCCCAATCAGAAGCTACGCTACAAGACGCAGGTGACTGACTGATGATTTGGTGCTATAGATGAACTAGTATTTATCATCATAACAATTGTTAGGCTGCTGACGTAAATTGTTTCATTAGTGTATATTTGACAAATAATCTGAATTGACATGTCTCACTTTTTATATGGCACAAATCAATGTGTTATTTTATCAGGTAGCAATATGTCCTAGTGCAGTCAGAGGGGAAGAGCCAGGGCCAAAGGTGAGGCAAAGCAAGCACATAATAATAATTTTAATCTGAGGATAAAACGCATGTTCTTAGGATGAAAGATACTTCAGTGATCTCAGAAGACTAAAAGGATGGCTAAGGCCAACAATGACTCAAATGAGATTAAACAATGCTGCTGTGTGTCCACCAGGAGAGACTGGACAGTATAGATGTAAAACCAATATGCCAGCAGTTTATCTCAGTTACCGAGAGGAGCAGGCATGTGTTTGGCTCCTTCACATAGTGGACATTGAGTTGTTGTGTGGGACACCAGTAGTCCATGTCTGTTGCTGTAACAGTTGTTCATGTTTAGAATAAAAAAATCCCAGCTGACTAATTTGATCGGGGCAATAGTGCCTAAAATGTTGCATAATTTTGCTGAAGAGATCTTTTACTTTGTGGTCATCTTAGATGAGTAGTTTTATGGACAAAAACCACCAGGTCATTAAGTGTTCCCTTAGTGCTAATGTGTCAGAGATGTTGGTGTACTATATCTGAAGTAATGTTGTTAAGTCCTTAAAGTCATATTCTTTTATTGTCATGACTGTATTTGAAGCTATTTTTATTTTTGTATGATACCTGATTTATATGGAATGTGGAAGTAAACTAAAGCCTAAAATACTTAGTCAGTCATTTGTTTAATAGTAATTTAACATTATATAGTTCACATAAAAAAACTATGAATTGTAATTTTAAATGGTTTAAAAGCATGCAGAATAGCATTGTGGCAGAGGTGTGGTCCCGGGCGCGGCTGCAGGGGAGGAGTGGTGTAGTGAGCTCAACGGGGCTGTGCTGGAGACGCAGGTGAGAACAGCTGATGGCGTTTGGACTGATGATGGTTTCCTTCCCTTTTATAGTGAGACGGGAGAGGAGCGGAGGGGAGGCTGGAAATCAGCTGAGACCGGAGCTGTCAGACGGTGGTCGGTCATAACAAGTGAAAACTATAAATAAATGTGGCATCTGGCGCCAAACAACTGTGGGTGTGTCAATGGAAAATTGTATTTAGTAGTCAGTATAATCTTTTAATTATATAAGTTTGCATATGGTAGAACACTGCATGTAATCATTTGTGTTTAGAAGTATATAGTTGGTGACATATTTAAAGAATGTCTCATCCTAGGAAGTCTGTAACAACGGTGTGTACTTCCCAGGGTGTTCTGACTTCACCCCCACATCCTAGGAGCATGGGAAAGGTTGTACCTTGTCTTATTGTTTTACGGTAGGATTAACATAGCTGTGTCAGTTTTAGTCTAAGTGCCTTTTTACATATAGATGAACTGTTGGATTTTCCAGACCAGCAGGTTAAGGGAAGTCGTTTATGGGGTCACACTCTGACACACACACACACACACACACACACACACACACACACACACTCCAATGTAAGGAACAACCACCCGCTGAAGTATAAATAAAGACCGGGGTAGTCTCTCATTTGCGAATCTTGGAGCCTCACTCTTGGTGTGTGAGCTCTGGAGGCTACCCTTGCTAGCAAGAAAATCTGTCTGTTTCTCCTCTCTGATTCTCTGCTGAAGAAGTGTTTTAGAATATATCTCTTAACAGCGTGTGTGTACGTGTGTGAAGTGCATTTCACAAGCATATGTAGACAAGTATATTTCTCCTTTTTTTTTTATTATCAAGAAGCAAAGACAAAAAGGAAAAAAAAAAGAAAAAGGGCAGAGTTCGGTGGTTGAATCATCCGTCCCCACCAATGCCAAAACCAAATCTACGCCCTTGGATAAATGTTATTTTCATTCATTCTATTCATTTTTAAAAACATTTTTAAATTTAATTATACAAATTGAGTTCAATAAAATGCTCTTACTGGTATTTCCATCCACTGCTGAAGTATTGATGGTTAGAGCCCTGACAGCTGGAGCCTTGACAGCTGGAGCCTTGACAGCAGAAGCACTGACAGCAGAAGTAATGACGGCTGTAGCACTGACGGCTGTAGCACTGACAGATGGAGCTGTTGAAATATTGAGAGAAATATCAAGGTACTGATCCACAATTCTAAATATTTTGATTAAAAATTTTCACTTGTTGCAGACCCTACATCCATTTAAACATTTACTTTATATTGCGCACATTTTAAAGATGTGTAATTCCCTTGGATATACAAAATCATTGATGTTTACACTAGAAAAAAAAATACTGTGTTCAGTGTTGCAGCTGTAAAAACTGTTGGGTAGTAAGCATACATACCTGCTGAGGCTGAATAAGTGAGAAGCAAAAGCAACAGTCCCACTAAAGTGTCCATTGTGCTGAATGAAATCAGAATGGCTAAATGCTCGATTGACTAGCGTTTTCTTTGAGCTGCTGTTAGGGTGATGAACTGTTACTGAAAATTGACAAGTATATTTCCTCTTTTGCTTTTGGCAATAATTGCCTAGCTTTCACATTGCTTTATACTTTCTTCCTCATTTTATAGTGTGTCCGTTTGAATTAGATGCATTTATTAGATCATATATGCACACACGAATGAATATCAGTACAGTAAGAAGAGTATAAAATTGTGAGTGTCTATGAATGAATCAATGCAGCTTAACAGTCGCCTCAAAACCCTTTATATTGTAAATTGGCCTGTATTTGTATAGCGCTTTTCTAGTCCCAAAGGACCCCAAAGCGCTTCACACTACATTCAGTCATCCACCCATTCACACACACATTCACACACATTCACACACTGGCGATGGCAAGCTACATTGTAGCCACATCTGCCCTGGGGTGGACTGACAGATTGTACCGTAAAGGCTCTGAGATAATACAAAGAAACCCCAACAATCCAATGACCCTCTATGAGCAGTTCTGAATTCAATTCTGGATTTAACAGGGAGCCAATGAAGAGAAGACACTGTGGAAAATATGCGCTTTAATCTTCACCCTGATTCTCAGTCGGACTTGCAACAGGTTGTCTTGCCCATGCACATAGATGACTCTTCAGGACTTGAAATGTTGAAGCTCAAATTCAAATTTTATTTGTCACACACATAATCATACACAGTACAACATGCAGTGAAATGCTCATTGCTGTGCAATGCCCGACCATTAAACTACACTACAGAAATGTTCAAGATTTACAAAATTACAAATTTTACATTTAGAAATTTAGAGAAAATTACAAAAAAAAATTACAGTTAAATAAGAAAGGGTCTAACAGATGTAAACAATAAATTAAGAATTTAACCTAAGAATTAAAGACTAAACTAAGAGTTCGATGTAAATTATAAAGATAAAAAATAGGATGTCCAAATGAACAATTTAAGAAAGAAATTATAAGAAGTGTGCAAATAAACAGAGTGTGTGTGGTGCTGTGATGTATGAGAGTCCAGTCATAGACCTTAGAGGCCATTGCTCTAACACTAGTTAGAGTCCACAGTTTGAGCGGCTTAGAACTTCTGAAGAGCACATTAGCTTACTAAAAACAGTAGCTAGCTAATACTGCCAGATGTATTCAAAATCCTGAAATACAACTGGCAGTGAGGAAACAAAAACAACAACAACAATAATTTGTTTGTCAATATAATAGCTAATCTGTGAGCTAAAAGGAAAGGGACGACCTGACTAGATGTCAGAAATAAATTTGATAATTTTTTAACCCTTTAAAACCGGTCAGAGCAGGCACGCTCCGTTTTGCGCAACTACTTTTAAATCCTTGTAGAACTGCAACCACATAAGCTAGCGCAATCATTTTGTAGTTGTAGTTACATCTTATGCTATCACTTTTATTTATGTAGCAAATACTTAAAACACTTATTAAGATAAAGGGTAACTGACCCAAAACACTTTCTAGTTGATGTAGAGGGAACAATAACCTCAATCTAAATCCTGAACAGTTAATCAGGAACTACAGGTTCATCTTCAGCTTCAGAACCATTTTTGTGCTCAACTGAAAACTCATCATGTGCTTTCATTTTTGATGAGCACACACACACACACACACACACACACACACACACACACACACACACACACACACACACACACACACACACACACACACACAGCAAGTACAACAGATGACCTGACAATGAACAGAGGAAGACAGGTGATTAAATACACACAGGAAGTCGTCAGAGGAAGTGAGAACACGTGAGGAAATGTAATGACACCACAGAGAAGTAAAACCCAACACAATGAGGAAAGAACATAAGAGACTTTCAACAAAAAAAAAAAAAGGAAACATGGAGAAAAACACAGTAATCAGAGAATGAAATTAAATTACACAAAACACTGGGTTGCAGACCCACTACTGTGACACACAGAAAACAACAAAAACAAAAAACGTATGCACTATCGTTATGGTCAGAGGAAGCTTTGTGAAGCTTTGAAACATGTATTAAAGTTTATTACTCAAAACTTTTCAACATGGTCCTGTTTGGTTGCCAAAAATATGTAGAAGGACTCTACAACTTGAAATAAAGTGCTTCATTATGATTGCCCACTGCACAGAGCTGAATTAACAGCTTCAGTTTTTCAGATCCTGGTTTAGCAGATCGCTGCCATCTACTGGCTGGCTGGAGTTTTTATTGTGTTTTCCAGTATCTGCTGCACCACCAAGTTCCGTATTTAGTAACCCGTGTTGAGTTTGATGAGCAGCTCACAGCTGGAGCTCTGTGTGTTCAGTCTGAAGGTTTCAGGTAAACCAGCCTGTAGCTCCAGGCCGGCTGCACAGTTTGTGACAAACATCAGAGCTCCTTCTGTTCACATCAGGCTGCTCTCGTCCTTCCTTCTAGTCCCACATTTATACTGTGAGCAGCTCTGACTGACAACATGCTGTCACACTGAAAACTTCACATCTGCTTCTTCCTCCTCAACAATTCATCTTTACAGTCTGATCTGCAGCTTCAAGGACCTCTCTGCTCCTGACTCTGTGCTGCTTTCATTAATGTTTAGACCTTCTTCATCAAATGTTATGTTAGTTTCTGATGCTACGGTTCAGTTTTCTATGGTGCTGATCATAGGGTGTGCACTGGTTAAATGCTAGTATGGCCCTCAAGCAAATGACAAGGCCAGGTGATGATCTTCCAGTCCTTTAATTGGCAGATTTTGCAGAACACTTACGTAGGTGGGTTTGGCTGTGGTTGTTCTAGAAAACAGAACACAAACTACAATCCCATGTAAACCACAATAATCACATTATTCATATTTCTGCATTTTCTTTTTTTCTCAGAACATAAATCCACACTTGGCTCTGTTGTCAGCTTAATTTTTTGTTGTGATCATGTGGTGACCTCCATGTATTATTATTATTATTATTATTATTGTTATTGTTATTATTATTATTAATAATAATTATTAATAATTTATTTATTTAATTAATTAATTTCTATTTATTTGCATATTTTATTTATTTATTTTTTATTTAACCTTTATTTAACCAGGAATGTCCCGTTGAGATCAAAGACCTCTTTTTCAAGGGAGTCCTGGCCAAGAGGCAGCACATTTCAAGACAAATACATACGAACAAACAAAGTTAAAATTACACAAAACAATTACACATTATTGAGGCAGCCTGTAGGCCTTTGAGTTTAGTTTTAAAAACATTTAAAGACAACAATTCAGTTAGTTTCCAGTCATTCTGTAACATGTTCCACGAAAAAGGCGCAGAGTGGACAAAGGCTTTCTTACCCAGCTCTGTGCGGAAAAGGGGAACAGACAACAGCAGCTGATCATTTGAGCGCAAGGAGTAAGAACCACTATTTGTCCTTGTGACCAAAGTACAAATATAAGGAGGCAGCAATCCAAGCATAGCTTTGTAAATAAAAGTGTACCAATGCCCCTGTCTTCTAATGGCCAAAGAAGGCCATTTTACTCTTAAGTACAAATCACAGTGATGGGTCAGGTATTTACAATTGGTAATAAACCTCAAGGAAGCATGATACATCGTGTCCAACATTAGAAGACATGAAGAAGAAGCGTTCATATACAGAATGTCACCATAATCTAACACAGATAAAAAGGTTGCAGTGACAAGACGTTTTTTTACTGCAAAAGAAAAGCACTGTTTATTACGGAAGAAAAAACGAAGTTTAAGTCTCAGTTTCTTTACTAGTCTCTCTATATGTGGTTTAAAGGTGAAGGAGTCATCAATCCAGACACCAAGGTATTTATATTCATGAACTATCTCTATGACATTTCCTTCAAGGGTGGACACCACTGCAATAGGCTCCGGGACCTTCTTTGACTTGGAAAACAACATTAGCTTAGTCTTGTCAGCATTGAGAACTAATTTTAGCTGAATAAGTGAATGCTGGAAAGCAACAAAGGCTTTCTGTAAAGTTTCAATGGCCTGAGCAAGAGATGATCCATAACAGTAAATAACTGTGTCGTCAGGATAAAAATGCAAATTTGTGTCTGAGACATTTTGACCCAAGTCATTGATATATAAAAGGAACAGAAGGGGACCCAAAACTGAGCCCTGTGGCACCCCCTTGTGGACAGCAACAAATTTAGAACAAAGACCTTCAAGTTTAATGCACTGGGTTCTATTTTTCAGATAATTTGAGAACCACGCTGATGCATGTTCTGACAATCCAAGGCTGAGCAGTCTGTTTTTTAGGACTGCATGATCAACAGTGTCAAAAGCTTTTGAGAGGTCAATAAAGAGTGACGCACAGTACAATTTCTTATCAAGTGCCACAATAATATCATTTATCACTTTCATAGTGGCAGTGTTAGTACTGTGTTTTTTCCTGAAGCCTGACTGAAATTTGGAGACAATATCATTAGAGTACAAAAACTCTTTCAACTGGTCACAAACTAGAGATTCCAGAATTTTGGATAAAACACACAAATTTGATATTGGCCTATAATTAGTCAATACCGATGGATCACCTCCTTTCAATAAAGGCAAAACGAAAGCTGATTTCCAAACCGATGGAATTTCTTTGGTTTTAATTGAAAAATTAAATAGAATTGAGAGTGGTTCTGCAATAAAATCAGCTGCCAACTTCAAAAAATAAGGTTCCATCAAGTCTGGACCAGGAGGTTTTCTGTGATCCAAAGCCTTTAAAGCTTTATGCACTTCATAAACACTAAAAGGTACAAAGTTAAAACGGTCTCCAGAAAACATAGAGAGTTCTGGGCAAGTATTTGTTAAAAAAGTTTCTGCAGAAGCAAACAGGGAACCCACTGATAGAAAGTGATCATTAAAACAATTCAAAATTTCAGTTTTATCATTAATTGAGACTGAATCTTTTACAACAGATTTAGGAAAGGTTTGAGTCATTTTATTGGCGGAAAAAGACTTGATTACTTTCCAAAATTTCTGTGGATCATTGAGGTTCTCAGTGGTGACAGACAAAAAGTATTCAGATTTGGCCTTTTTAATAAGAGAAGTACATTTATTTCTAAGCTGTTTGAAAACAGACCAATCAGTGGAAGTATCTGTTTGTCTCGCCTTGTCCCATGCTCTATTACGCTTGTGTATGCTATCTGCGAGTGTCTGCGAAAACCAAGGATTTTCTCGACCTTTAATTCTAACTTTCCATAAGGGGCATGTTTATTAACAATTCCCATAAAACTTTCCTTAAAATATGTCCAAGCTAGCTCTACATCTGGTAATAGTCCGATTTCTACCCAATTAACTAATGACAAATCATGATGAAAAGCCTGTTCATTAAATTGTTTAAGATTCCTTTTGCACACTATGCGTGGCTTACATTTTGGAATTTTAGCATTTCTGCAAACAGCAACAACACAGTGATCACTTAGGTCATTACAGAAAACACCAAGCTAAGAGAATTTATGAGGTACATTTGTTAAAACCAAATCAATTAATGTAGACTTTTCAGGGCATTTAAGATTTGGCCTGGTAGGAAGATAGACTAGCTGGGTAAGATTAATTGAATCGCAGAATTCTTTAAATTCACCAGAAGTTGCATTTAGCCAGTCCCAGTTCAAGTCTCCAGCCATTAGTAGTTCAGTATAATTTAGTTTAGCCAAAAGGTGCTTTAATGAAGATAATGCCTCTTTTGAAGCAGATGGGGGCCTGTAACACCCAGCAATGGTTATCGAAAAAGTATTAGCAATATCTACATTCAAGGCCAAAAACTCCATTTGTTTGCATATCGATTGGGACAGAACAATCGAAGCATTAAATCTTGATTTGACATAAATAGCTACACCGCCTCCTTTTTTTGGCCTATCAGTGTGATATACATTGTACCCATATATGTTAATGTCTTCATTAGTAATAGATTTAGTTAACCAAGTTTCAGAAATTATAACAACATCTGCATCTGTAGATTTAACCCAAATTTTGACCATGTCCATCTTCGGTAGTAGGCTGCGCACATTAAGATGAATATATTTGACACCAGACATTATTTTAAAATCAGAAGGAGTCTGGGAATATTGCAGTTCAGGGCCAGGATTTGGTTGCACATTTCCTGACAAAAGTAGAAGCAAGACAATCAACAACCTCTGTTTCGCCTTTGATTTGGGTTCAATGCTTTGATATGTTGAACCCGAGCTGAAACCTCCATTAAATGGGCAAATTAAATAAGTATGCAAGGCCAGAATAGACTGAAGTTTAGATAAGTCTCTGGGCAAAACATGCATGAAACTAATGTCATGATCCAACTGAGTTGATAACTGCTCTGATTTTTGCAACATTATAGAGCGTGTTCCTTTTTCAAAATTCTCTTGTAGATAAAAATCATTTTCAGAGGTTCCCCTGCTATGTGTCCATAAGCAATTGCTTATCTGAGGGTCCAAAAAGGCCAAGAGGCAAATTAGAATAGTAAATACTGCCATCATCCACAATTTTAGTACTTAACAGAAGTGAACAGTACAGACCTCTGGGTGAAGCAAACCAGTTAGCTCCAGGAAAATGGCACCGGACCAGACCTAAGCCAGTTAACTCCAAAAGGATAGCGCTGGGCCAGGCCTAAGCCGGTTTACTCCTGGAGGACAGTGCAGGGGCAGATCTTAGCCAATTTGCTCCTGTGGGAAGATGCTGGATCGGGCCTAAGCCAATTAGCTCCTGAAGGACGGTGCAGGGCCAGGCCTAAGCCAGTTAGCTCATGGGAGATGGTACAAGGCCGGACCTAGGCCAGTTAGCTCCACAAGGATGGCACAGGGCCAGGCCTAAGCCAGTTAGCTCATGGGAGATGGTACAAGGCTGGTCCTTAGCCTGTTAGCTCCACAAGGATGGCACAGGGCCAGGCCTAAGCCTAAGCCAATTGACTCCTGGAGGACGGTGCAGGGCCAGACCCTAGCCAGTTAGCTCCTGGAAGATGGGATAGAGCCGGGTCTAGGCCAAATAACTCCAGGAGGACGGTACAGGGCCAGGCTAGGCTTGTTAGCTCCAGGAAGATGCATCCATCAACTTCCAAAGCATCTACCAACCACACGTTTTTCCAAACAATCCATGCAATATTAACTGTCTGGTTAAAAAATACGTTAAAAAAATTAGTTAAGAAATACGTTAAGAGATAGATTAAAAAATCTTTTAAAAACAACTAATTAGACGGACACGTAACAAACAAAGAGCATGCTGCCATCTTGAATTCAATATAATATAATATAGTACTTGTGCAACATTCATTTGGTTTAAGTAAAATTCATATAAATGTTTACATCATGAATATCAAGTGAAAAAAAATTTGATCTTTAGACACATTACTTACTTTATACTTAATACATTTTAGATGTATTGTTTGTTGAAGGTAAGAAGAAACTGCTGAAACCATGTTGAGTTTGTTTTTGGTTTACACATGATCTGTACTGATCTGATGCAATATGTGATAAAGCTGAATCATCCCTGTGTCTGTAGTGCTCAGTGTTTATCTCATGAAGCAACCAATGAATGCGCAGCAATGAATATTAGAAACTGATTGGACTGGAGTGACTGGTTTTTCAGCGACACATTAATCCTGTTTCCTGCTCGGCTCCAGCGACTCCTTTCACTTTGACAGCGGCAGTTTGGATAATTGTGTCGGAGTCTGGGGTCTTTATCTGTGGTAAGTCTTTTTATTTATTTTTGTTTGTCTTGTTTTTGAGTCAGAGAACGAACAAACAAACCTTATAACAAAAAGCAGGTCAACTTCATAATAAATATCATAATCTAACTCCAACCCTGGTGACTCTGATTCAGTGATAGGACTAGATGTTACAATCTCTGATAATGCATAGCTTTAAATGGAGAAAATCTTAAGGGAGGACTGTTACAAGGAAAGGCAGCCCAGAAACTTTACCAGCGGGACACATCGTTGTGTGCCACGACTTCACAGGGTGTTTCGATCTTTTACCCAAGACCAGCCCATTTCTTTCCTTCCTTGGTTAGGTTTTGGTATTAGCCAATAAAATCTCAAATATACAGGACCAATTTAATAATGGAACATTGTATTTGATGCTTCTTTAGAAAGAAACAAGTGTAAACCAATTCTTTTGTATGCTATTGTTTAGTTGTGTATGAACTGAACAGTGTTCCTGGTGAGTATTTAAAGGATCACCACCAACTTTGCCAGAGTCTTTGCACTTTTCTTTAATATATTTAGCAAATAGAGACAACCACAGAGCTGACTGCAGCAGCATCTTTGTTTTTTCTTTCGAACTCAGGAGCCCAGCTGTCTGATATGGCTGAAGATGAAGCACGTTTGCTAAAATTATGAAACATAATTCCAGGATTAAACTGAGTAGTCACGTGCCTGTGTTGAACTGTGACAATCATCAGTGAGCTTTTCAGCTGTTTGGGGCAGGGTCAGTTTCCTCCCCTGACTTTGAAAAGATCCTGGTTTTTGACCCAGTTGACTTTTAAGCTGTAAGGTTTTATTTCTACACTGTTAATGAAAGCTAGAGAGCTTGTTCTGCTTTCAAAGGAAAATGTTGTAGCAGCTCAAGGGGTGAGAGAACTATCCCAAAGACTCACTGTTCACACAAATATAAATGTGCAGACTTACAGTATTATAACACTTATTCCGGTAACGTTGTTCATTTTTAATGTGACTGTAGCTGTTTTTCTGGTATGAGACTGCTCTGCCAGTTAATGAGCTCTGGTAAGCACTGGTTGAATTCCTTACAGCATGGTGTATCAGCTTTAATTAGTTGTGGAAATATGATAGTCAGACAGTACAATTTCAGGAATTTGACTCTAGTCAGTCACTCGAACCACAGAGCAACAACTGTTTAGTACACTATCATTAAGTACATTAAGTGGAATGTATTTATCCCTCCACTGATAAGAATCAAGTTCATCCAGCAGACTCTCACTCCTTCATTTATGTTCAGGACAGGACTATTAATCTGGCAAACCAGGCATTTACCTGATGGGTCAATATAATCTTTTCATAATTGAAATAATCATACAGGCTACAGTTGGCTTAAAGGGTGAGTGACAATCAGCCCTACAAGTACTGCCATCAACCCACTGGTTCATGTTTATTACTCCCCTGCTGTCCCCATGTTCTTGTGCACCTTGTTGGAAGAACTGGTTGGTATATATAGACACACAAAAGCAAAAACAGGATGGAGCTGAAAAAAATAAATAAATACAATTAAATGTTCAAGTTAACTGACGCTTAAGCAGCTGCACCATCAATATTAATTCGAACAACAGCACTGAAACATTCAGAGCATGTGTGCCACAGAAGAGCTGTGTGTGGTGTGCTGGGCAGGAAAAGGCAGCTGGAAGCCTGTAAAAACAAAAAGTGCAGAGAAACACCGTAAACAAACATACACTGTTTCACAGCATCTGTGGGCGTGGGGTCTTTTTGTGTCAGAGCAAAAAAAAGGAAAGAAAAAAATTCATTTTTGGGAAATGGCTTAAATATAAATGGGATCAACACTGAAACAACTCCATTGGGACTGAACCTATTTTTTCTGTTATTGCTACAGAGTGGAGAAACTCACTGATCAACAGTACAGGATTTGCAGTCTGGAGATGTTGCTCAGAGGGACGAAGAAACGCATGAAGAAACGCACCACAAAGAAGCTCTGAACGTGAAATCCTTGAAGAGATTTTCTCTTATCTTTGTTTGCACTTGAAAGTTTTTCAAGAAGCAGCACTCTTTTCCAGTGGTCACTGAAATATTTCTTTGAGGTAAGATTTCTTTAATGTTGTTAAAGGATCAGAAACATTGACATTTAGAATAAAACACATGATGTTATATTAGACTGCTGGGCTGCTTCCTGTGAGATGCAGAGAGTAACAGGAAGCTTGTTTTGCTTGTTGATTTTCAGAGTAATGAGTGATGGCTCTTCAGGAGATCAGTGTGATCTTCACACACAGACCCTCGGCCTTCTCTGCTGCTGTGCTGCTTCTAACACTCGTCCTCTGCAGAGGTGAGTATACAGATGTTTAGCAGAGTCACACTTTATACAAATGATTAAGCTCAGAATCTGAATCATGAAAAACTCAAAGAATATGAATTAAAAACAAAACACTGCGTAACAGACCCAGGACCCTGACACCTTTAGGATTGTAGGTCTGTGTAGTAACCTGTGGTTATTTTTAAATCTCATTCTTTTTGCCTGAAATTAGATTTTCAAAAAAACAAACAAACCATAAAACACACCAATGAAAATATGTTAAACATTTTTACAAATTACAATCAGGATGAGAAATGAGGCAAAAACAAAAAAGGAAAAGAAAAGCACAAACAGTAACAAGGATTAAAAACAGCATTAGACAAATATCGGAGTCAATGTTTAAGAAGAGTGAGCCAGTTTAAACAGATGTGTTATAAGTTCAAGTATACAGTGGGATAAAATATTGTCCTCCTGCATCGAAGGTGCAAACTGTAAAAATAAAATGAAAGATTTAAATATATGACTATACAGAAATAAGAGGAACTAGGAATGAATACAACAGTATGGTACCTTAATAGAAATAGAATAAGAAATAGAAAGAATCAGGATGAGCTTAAATACACAGAGTCAAACAGTACAATACAGAATAGTGCAAGTATTGGATATGAGAGGAGAGTTTTATGTATCGTGTTGTGTAGTCCAAGAAGTGTGTAGAGAAGAGACTCCAGTGTGGAGGAGGGCAGCATGGTGTTCAGGAGATGGACTGTTTGGGGGGAAAAGCTAATTCACAATGTCGACAACCGGCTCCTGATACTGCAGAGTCGTCTTCTGGATGAAAGGGGAGTAAACAGTTGGTGGGAGGGGGGACGCGGGTCAGCTATGATGCTAGTGCCTTTACGAATGCAGCTTGAGGTGTAAATATCCTGTAGACTGGGTAGAGAGCAGCTGTTACTGAGTACAGTAACAGCCTAGAGATGATATGATGGTAAAAGTATCCATGGAGACCAACACTGGTTGATGTAGAAGACTGTAAACATGATCATTTCTGCTTTAAGTTGGACTTTTTAACACAAGAGTCTTTGTGGCTTATGCTGGGCAGACACTGTGCGATTTTTTCAGTCGCGCGATTCAGCTCCTGCTCAAACTGCACGATTGACTCACAGGGGTCAGAAGTTGGTAGGTCACGATGCAGGTCTCACACTATACGACCCGATGCTCTGATGCGACCTGAGTGCTCACACTGTGCCTCCATAAAGTCCAAAATGAAGGTTATAACAGAAATTCTGTCGCTCGCTCTCTCTGTCTGTCTTTCACTCACACAGACACACCACCACCATCAACTTTGCTAAACTGCTAATGAAAAACATTGATCAGGCAGCTGTGATTGAGCAGCAATGTAGATCCAACTATTTTCACGGTTGTTGTGGTCGTGATAATTTTGTGATGCCACATCGAAAAGGCTCGGATGAGCTTTCCAAAGTTCTACTAGTTGTACCTCCATCGTGTCACACAGCGGAAATTTGTGTTTTTATGTTTTATCAATCTGTGTATTGGTACATAGTGTTGATTTTATTTGCATGATTTTATTGGGATATTTATATTGCATGTTTGTTTATTGATATTTATACTGCATGGTTTTATCCTCATATTTATATTTGTGTTAATGTTATACCATGTTCCTTTAACCCACTGTGGACTAAACAGACAATTGTAGGCACCTGTGAGGTGGGGGCGTTCCCCAAGGTGGCCTATCAGCCGCCAGGTTGACCTGTTAAAGGGGATGGTGAGCGCAGAGACAAAAGAAGAAAGAAGCGATGCACGAAGGGTGAGCAGGAGAAAAAGGAACGCGTGCAAGCCCGCACGTGTGTGGAACGAACTACTGCCTGACTGTGGGGCACCGCGAGTCGTTCGGCGATCTAGTCCTAACGGCAGGAACGGCAACAGTGGGTGGCAATGGCCGCAATGCACAACAGGGCAGGGATGCCCTTCTGCCTGCATCTGACGGTGAGACGAGGGAGGCCGTGTACAGGTGTGGAGTGGGGCGGGACTGTGCGGCGACGCACTGTCTGGAGGAGACAGGTCTGCGATAGGAGCCTCCTCCCTGGTCTGTTGCTGGCAAGTTTCCCCATCCCGGAAGAGAAGTTCCTCTCCTGTCTCTTTCAGATAAGGACCATTCGCCCATTTGTGGCTGGATTGTGGGATTAAGGGACTGTGGGAGGGTAATTTTAGCATATGGAAAACATGTTTTAGCCTTGTTTTAATAGTGTATAGTTATTTCTGCCGGCAGGGTTTTTAGCGGATTGCAACACTATTTTTATTGTATATGGGGAATTGTATCTTGTATTCTGTGACTCTGGCTGTGTTTTTTTTTTTTTTTTTTTTTTAATTTTATTTTTATGGAAAATAAATGGTGTGTTTGAAGCCAGCTAAGTTTCTGTGCCCTGAGCGCTGACCCACCCACTCCCCTTTTTGGCTTGTATGTATACCAGACGTGGTGGTGGTGGTGGTGGTGAAGATTTAGGTCCACCAGTCTTAGCGGCTACAATCGCTTGTGTCCAGATCACACGCTGCACTGCCGTGCTGCTCCGCCTTTTTCCCTGACATTTGTGTTTGCGCGTGCGCAGTGTGACAAACTGCGGTGACACCCTCACGATGGTCGCGAGGATATCAAACAGGTTGGAAATCCTCACGACCAAGCGATTGATGATCGGGAGCTGGTCGTGAGGTGTTAATCGCGTCTCGTTACCCCACGTATACTACACGATGCACGACGCACGATAAAGGCCAAAATCGGGCAGATCGCCAAGACGGTCGCACGACTCAAAAATCGGCTCAAAATGGGCCAAAAATCGCACAGTGTAAGCCCAGCATTACACACACGTGAGGCTAATTCTTCATGGAGCTGCTGGTCCAGGTAACATCCCTGAAGGAGGCCTCTGAGTCTGAGTCGACCACAGAAATCCACAGTGTCCAACCTCAGTGACACTGTTACTGAGCAGCTTCATCAGGACGTGATGAAACCAACACTGAAGAGCTACAAACTGTTCCTCTGATCACAACACTTTTTTTTTTTTAGTGTCTTCATGTTTTCATGTTTCAGTTTTGTAAATTTCCACGTGGTAAAACAAAACTATGTACAGAGCCAAGAGCAGCTTAATTCACTGATATAACATTACATCCGTTTTTAAGTTAATACAAAATATTATTAAAACATATATTATGTTTTGTTTTGTTTCATTTTAGAATCAAAGCCTGAGAAGACAGAAACAATTCAGCAACCTGGAAATGTTCAGACGCCGGATCAGAGTGAAGATACCAAAGAAGCAGGTAAAAATATATATAGAACAGAAACACAAAACCAGTTTTCTAGTCTTGGATTCCTTTTAGTCCAAGACTAAAAGGAATCCAAGACTATGCTCGTTCTATAGAAGTGAAACTGAGTCTGTGTAGTGTTGGCTTAATGAAAGGTAATGGTAGGTAGGAAATGAAACATCAGGCTAACAATACAAACAGTTTTCATCTTAGATCTACTTTGAAAATCTGGAAAACAAAGTAAAATCCTCCCATAAACCTGCAGCTCTTTCAGGTAAACATACTGAGGTTCTGCTTCAAAATGTCAAATATCAGTTTTATCCAGTTCTGGGTTTCGGGGGCTCGAGTCTTTCCTGGTTAACATTGGGCAAAAGGCCCGATGTAACCTGGAGGTCACCAGACTGTAAGTGGAGATAAATGAAATTCTCTGTGCATCAGAAACATGTAAATAAAGTCTGGTGCTCACCTCTCACAGTAACACTAGTTATTTAATGGTTAATTCCATTTCCTGTCTTTAAAATGTGCTCGTTTATATCATTAACACTAAATTGTGTTTGTACTGTTTTTGTACCTTAGGAATTTCTTTCTCAGGCCGGCTAGCAATCGTCTGGGCTGTATTCATCTGTATCTCTCTGATCTCATGGGGATTTATGCTTTATCAGAATTGCAAAGAACCCGTAAGTCTGTCAGAAAAACAGGATTTTCTTTTAAGTGTTGTAAATATAAAATAATGAAAACAAATTTTTATGGTTTGTGTCAGAATATCATTTGCTCTGTCACAGTTTAAAGCAGCTTAAAGTTTCTTAAACTTGTCGTGTTCAGTATAACTCAGTGAATCTTTGAATTGTCTTTCATTTTTAAACAGACCGCCTCAAGCAAAACCAGGAAGTTAATGAGGAAGAAGCTCTCAGCAGGTGAAACTTCTAGCTCAGACTCATGACGACAACAACAGCTGGAAGTTGCAGATCTCAGACTGTGAATCGAAACTCTTTATAACACATCATGGCAATAAACCAGATTTGAAGTCTTCAGTTTGATGATGTTCAGTAAGTTGGCGTCGAGAACAAACAGAGGGGGAAAACACCCAACATAAAAAAGAGAGAAAAGATTTGAATTCAGGGCTTCTGTCCAATATTGATATCCTTCAACTCATTTGAAATATAAATATCATGAGCTGTTAAAAAACCCAGAATGATTTGAATTAAAGTTAAAGGCAAGTAGAAAACAATATTAACGGGATGGGGCTTCATGTTTTGTTTAATAAAGTCTTGTTATCATTTTCATTCACAGTAAAATGGTTTCTGTACTTTTGTTTTCACGCGTCTGCTAAAAAAGCCCCCAAAAGTACACACACACACACACACACACACAAACACACACACACACACATATAGGCCTTATATAGAACAGCTGGCAACTCAGTGGCAGGGGAACAATATGAGAACAGCACCACCAAGGCTGAAGACGGAGCAATACATGAAGAGCATATAGTAGAAGGACACAACCCATAACGGCAGTGCTCAGTGGCTAGTTGATCTGACTGCAGACCACAGCGACCTCCCTGAACAGGGTCCAGTAACCATCATAATGGCAGACATCCAAGAAAGGATCTCCAGTATGAAGAGTTGGACAGCACCAGTCCCCGACATGGTTCATGCCTACTGACTGAAGATCCTGACTGCACTCCATGAGCATCTGGCAGCACAAATGAACCAGCTCCTAGTTAAAGAAAGACACATAGAATGGTTAACCGAAGGCCGGACAGTCCTGATCCGGGGTCCTGGGGGTCCCGGGGTCCTTGAGGATCCAACTACCATCCAACTACCGACCAATAACCTGCCTCAGCACCACGTGGAAGCTCCTGTCAGGCATCATATTGGCTAAGATGAACAGACATATGGGTCAATACATGAGTGGGGCACAGAAAGGGATTGGCAAGAATACCAGTGCAAAACACCAGCAAGACCAGACTGACCAACCTGTGCTCTGCCTGGACTACAAGAAGGCCAATGACCCACGCATGGATCCTGGAATGGACCTGTACAAGATTAACAGGAGCCTTCATCAGGAACTCAATGGGGATGTGGCGTACAACACTAGTAGCCAACTTCAAATCCATAGCACAAGTCACCATCAAGTGCGGAATCTACCAAGCAGATGCTCTGTCCCCACTGCTGTTCTGCATAGGCCTGAATCCCCTCAGTGAGATCAGTGATAAGACTGGCTACGGAAACCGACTATGGAATGGAGCAGTTGTCAGCCATGTTATTGCTCCCCCAAGGGTGATGGAGAATGACTGAGCTAAGATCCTGTGGGACTTCCAGATACAGACGGACAAAATAGTGGTCGCTAACCAACCAGACATAGTGGTGGTAGACAAACAGAAAAAGACGGCCGTAGTGATTGATGTAGCGGTTCTGAATGACAGCAACATCAGGAAGAAGGAACATGAGAAGCTCGAGAAATACCAAGGGCTCAGAAGAGCTCGAGAAGCTGTTTTAATAAGAAGATGTCGAAAAGACGCTCCTCTGGTAGAGGACCCGAATTTGAAGGATGCCTGCAGGGGCGAGCGTGGAATTTAGTTCAACTTTCAGTGAGGAAAAGAGTGAGGCAAATTTAAACTAATTATTGTACTGTTGCCTTTTTATAAAGACCTCTTACTGTACAATATAAAGCTCCTTGAGGCCACTGCTGTTGTGATTTGGTGCTACATAAATAAATTGAATTGAATTGAATTGAATTGAATTGAATTAATGTCTGTGGAAAGCTCTGCCCGGTGTTTAAAGCTGGAACTACTCCTGCACCAGCACTTATGTCATCCTGTCTATCTACACTCACATTTATGAACTTTCAGAGGTCAGAATCACTGCTGGTCACAACTGATGATCCAAAACTGAGCTACAGGTTGGTTTATATTGCTTGTTGTGCACTACAGTGTTACAGTGTTGCTGCCTGTCATGCATTTGTTTTATTCACTATTTTAAGACTGTGCATTTTTTAATATACCTGTATGTTTGCTTTTTATCTTCGAATTAATATGTGTTTGGTTTCCATGCTTAGTGTGTGTGTTTTTTTTTTCTTTCTTTCTTTAACACAGTGAACAAAAAAAGTCAGTTCTTCAACGTCATAAACAAAAGCATGAAGTGTTGCATCACATTACAGCTGACTCTGTGCATCAAATGCATCAAAAAGTTTGAAATTACTTTTAAAGCAGCAAAAACATTTTTTAAAAAGACCTGGCTCAATGAAATAAATATTAGTTTTCAGATTTTTCTCACCTCTGGTTAAACATGAAGCTCTCGTGTTCTGGAGACTCTGCTTTGGTTCATTATTGCGACTCAAGGATCACAGCTAACAAACTCTAATATCATAATGGAAACTTTTTTTCTTTATTCTCATTTTTATTGTTTGTAGGAAATCACACTTAATTATTGACATATTAGTTTTGTTGCTCTAATTTAGTACATTTACTGTTGTGACATATTACAATGCACATTACATTCAGGCTAAATTTACATCACATGGGCTTAACTGTGAACACATTTTTGATTATTGCTTTTTAGTCCATGGGAATTATGACCACTTGCTCCCAAATTCTCATCTGGGCTAAATATGCATAAGCAAAGTCATGAAACATGTCTGTGTGTAAAGGCAGCACAATTTGAAACACATATAAACACATATAAAATAAATTTTACCGTTTTTTTACCGTTTGATACAGTGCTTTCAGTTCGGTACGCATATGTATCAAATAATACAAAATTTTTAATTTGTTTTATCAACTTTTCTTCTGACGATGCTGTCTGTGTCAAGAGCTCAGTGTATCTGCATTCGACTACTCCGCATAGGCTGCACTGTCGAGCGCAGATCCACTTACCCTGGCTGATTGGGACCCACACCCATTTTCACACCTTGGCTCAGGCGATTAGAGGATCATCAGGGGGTCCTTTTGTCCCTCTGTGTGGGGATACTCCCACTAGGTTTAAATCTGGGACTCCCCACCATTTGACCTTAGAACTGAAGAAGCTTCTTGGATGAGAGGCGAAACGTCTTCAAGCAACTTAAAGAAGTCCAGACGCTTTTCTTTGAAAGCTCCTTTGACTACGATGACCTGGATGACTCAGAACCTACACAGACATGTCCACTGAGTGCAGCGCAAGCTAGTGAGACAGAAGCTAAGCTCATTGCAACATGGCAACTGCCTCAACGCTACCCGGAATTTAACCTCCCCCTCCCTCATTCGGATCTGGCGTTTGGAGCTATTTTGGTTTTCATGTGAAGTATGACCCTGATGGACAAAAGTAAAACAGTATGTCGGATGTGCCATGCAGTGCTCAATTACATTGGTGGGGAGTAGTGTGTTAGCACAGTTAGCTTGCTAACGTGTTGACGCCATCCAGCCCCACACACGGAGCGATATGCGGTAACTTTCTAATGGCGATTTGCCGCGTTATGGCGTTAAAGTCATTTTAACGAGATTAACGCTGACAGCACTAGTGGGAACACAATAAATATGACTGCACATTTACGCCGACATCATCTTAGTGCAAAGACAAGTGGAAGCAGACAAAAACAACAAGCATGCATGCTACAAACTTTACCCGAGTCATTTAGACAGCCGTTAGCACATGATTCTCCTTATGGGGACCTGATATGTTTAATATGCTGCTGAAAATATAGCCCAGAAGAAGCGTATAGTATAGCTTTTATTTTGGAAAGAGCCATTTCTCTGTAATAAACTCTCTTTTCCAAAGATGAGTGATTTCTCGATAAGATAGATTTTTTTATTTTGTTGTTTCAGCAACATTAAATTTAAAAACTATTTTTGAGTTAAAATATATATTTATACATGTCACTCTGCAGTGACATGTGACGAGTGCTACGCTGTGGGCTCTTGCTGAATGAAGCTAGGACAGCCACTGATGTTTCTTCATTAGTGACAGTTTTCTTGCATACACATTTTGAGAAATCCAACACTGAACCAGTTTCACGAAAATTAGCAAGCAGTTTGCTAACTGTAGCATGGGAGATGGGTGGTCTCGTATGGTGTCTTGCATTGAAATCTGCTGCAATGACCCGGTTACTGCGTTCACCAGATATCAACACAATTTCGATCCACTCTTCACGTGTTAACCTCTTCGACATGTCAATGGCTGTGAACAAAGAGAAACTTGCAAATAACTGATGAAAGAATAAGGTTATGTTGAAACCAAGCACACCATTGTTTTTCTTGTGACATTACCAATAAGTTTGATGTGTCACATGGCCCTCTTCCTATTGAAAAAACAAAAGTTGTATGCAAGATGGCCGACTTCTAAATGTCCACCATGGTCACCACCCATCTTGAGGAGTTTGCCCCCTCACATATACTAATGTGCCACAAACAGGACTTTAATATCACCAACCATTCCCATGTTATTACGGTATATCCATATAAATGGCCCACCCTGTAGTTTACTGTGTATGAGATCAATGAGAAGCAGGTTAACTGCTTACATGAATTAACTGTGAACTTTTGCTGCAATAGGAGGTGAATGACGTGAGGAGCTGTGTATGAATCTACACTGACACTGCCAAAAACAACGGTGCATTGAATGTGTCATTGTGTTTCTTAAATTTGTAAGGTCTTAGTTCAATCTATAGGATCAAGACATTCTTTTGTCTCTGACCACCTCTCCCGCCACTCTGTGCTGGGGGAGGTTTTATTGCAGATACATCCTACCTGAAAGATCTGTTTCTTCTGTTGTAAGCTTCCTGCTTTTATGACCCTTTTGGTCAGCAGGAGGTCACTCTCTCACACACACACACACACACACACACACACACACACACACATACTGGTAAAGGTGAATTGGAAGGACAATTTTTTCAAACAAGATTTTTGCAACACTAAACGGACCCCCCTTTCCGCTTGTGCTAGATAGATGAAGTGCATCTTTAAAAATCCCATTTGAGTTGTACAACACAAATCTCACTTCAAAATTGTGAAAAACACACCAGAACTCAAAATATAAGAACCTGACAACATGGTGTAATAAGAGGACAACACTAATTAGGTAACTTGGCTCCTCCCCCTGACATGAACAGTAATTGTCAGGGCTAACTTTATTAACAGGACAAAGGCCATACACATACACAAACATGTATTTTGTGTGTATTAAAAGGGCAACAGGTGAATAAAAGGAACAAATTGAGTGCATTTTACAAAAACAGGATTGTTTTGTTAACAGAAATGAAAATAACTGGCAATATAAAATTATGTCCTCTTAGATCAGATGCACTAAAACAGTGTCAACAAAATGAATTTACCAATCTTCTAATAGTAAAATTCTAAAATAAATAAATGAGAAACCAAAACATACAAAATATCTTTTGTAACTCCTCCAAGAAGTACTTTGGAGTTATGTAGACTCCTCTACATAGGATTTTCTTTTTTCTTCAACGACACGCCCCGATTCCTCACAAAATCTCTGATGTTTTGAATAGAACGACCAGCCAGAGCAGGATCTTCTGCAGTTTTGCATTGCTGGCATTCGATAATAGTGGCCAGTTTTCCTTTTTTGATATGTTCGCCAAAATACTTCATTATCGCAGCAACCTCCGTGGGAGACCAAGGATGCTTTTTGACCCTCCTTGCATTTTCCAGAGAAGCTAGAAGCAGAAAAAAATAAATGTA
Source organism: Copadichromis virginalis (assembly GCF_057382275.1). Lineage (NCBI taxonomy): Eukaryota > Metazoa > Chordata > Actinopteri > Cichliformes > Cichlidae > Copadichromis > Copadichromis virginalis. Next base: position 25,655,943 of record NC_140620.1, on the reverse strand, counting down.
AACAAACTACTTTTTAAACAATTTTTAAATTAAAGGGGACGTATTATGCTCAATTGTGTGAGTTGACATGGTTGTAGGATGCAAAAATATAATGGCGATAATCGGCTTCCTTCAAATAAGCCGAAGAATTGAGTTCTGCACACACTAGTTTTACAGCCCTGCTAAGAACAGTTAGTGTTTAGTCTACACAGCCCAAAGACGGCCTTTGCATTGTCCACGAGGACAGGTGCTGAGGCTGTGATTATGCTGGATTGTGCAAAATACACTACCTGGGACCTAAAAGAGCTCCTTTTTTAGTTGTTGAAAACCTACACTTAAGGAGTCGGGAGGCAATTCACAACCAAATATACATACAAAAGCAACAAAAAAAAGTGGGTTTTGCATAATATGTCCCCTTTAAGGTGAATTTGTTGTAACAGTGTTTCTTTGGTATAAATCCTGTAATGCTGACTGTTTAAATACTTATTACAATGGATGAATACATTTATTTAAATGTAAAATTCTGAAAGGTAGCCCACATTAAGTCAGAATTCCAATAAATAGCTATGGCAAATCACTATGGATGGAGAGCATTTTATTCCACACACCGTTATACAACAAAAAACATGTATAGCATGATATTGTAATAATTTGAAATGTATAACATATACTCAAACATTTCATATATAACTGTCTGACTCAAATGTTTATTTAAAAACAAGGGTGGACCCTGCCTGACCATGAGGTGGGCCTTCAGGTTTTTTCAGTGAACATAATTTTCTTCAAGACGTTCAGGTTACAGCCCACAATTAGCCAAACCAGCCCAAATTTTCCAATATTATCCAGATTCTGCCTATGGGAATAAGATGATGTTCAGAGTATGGAGATAATGTAGAAGCCCAATGGTTGAGGAATCCTCAAAATTAAAAACCCAAATCATAATATGTTCTCATTGCTTTGTTTATTAATTGTTTTGGTGCATTGCTGTTTTGAAAATAAGTATTTAAATGTATTACAGATTAAAACAGGCATAGGGAAAGTAATTTAAACATTTATCCCATTACTTAATACAAGGTATTGTTCCACATTGAATGTGATTTATGTTTTACCTTACCAAGTAGGTTAATATAATTGTCTAACCAAGTTGTAGAATTATGGTACGGTCCCTGGCAGAAAGATGAGCATAGTCACCATACTGGCTTGGGTGGTGTGGATAACTGGGTTCAAAAATGCATGAAGTTTACATTTGTGCTTAAGTGACTTTTGTATGCATGTCACCATTTACCAGATTGTTCATTTGTTTTCTTCTTACTGCTTGGCTTCATCTCCTTGTTTAGTATTCTGTTGGGTTCAATGACCTTACCCGCTCCATTTTTACTTTGTGCTGAAAAACAAAACAAAACAGTAAGCATATATTTGTTGTATTAAATCTCTTATAATGTAATGTCAAATGCTCCTGAATGTGGTCAAGCAACTAATGGACCTTGAAATCTTGAATATGGTTTCTAAGATAAATCCAGAGTCGCAACTATGACTTTTAGTTTAAGGTGACACATGTGAATGTGGAATATGGCTAGAGCTATTACAGCTGATATTAAAAGATACAAGGCTGAATTTTTCTCCAAACAAGACTCCGGTGTAGTGATGGGATTTCCGGCTCTTTTTAGAGATCCGGCTCTCTCGGCTCGGCTCACTAAAAAGAGCCGGCTCTTTCGGCTCCCGAACCGGCTCTTCAGGTTGTTTTGTTGCTTTCATTCATTTATTATTAACAACAATATAAAATTATGCACAAAATGAATTACTAATGTTTAAAAACGTGTTTTCTATGTATATATGTTCATTATATAAATCTGCTTTTATTTATTCACTCCACATAAAATTTAAAAAATAAATTATAAAATACAAAAACCTACCATTTACAATTTAACTTTTAAAATTTAAACTTTAAATTTAAAAATACCAAGTGCCCAGTGCTCAGCTCAGTGGGTAGACACACTGGCAGCTTCACTTATATCACACTTAATTCACTGTGTTTTATCTTCCCATCGCACTAATGAGTGGACAGTTTTCAGGTGCCCGTGCACCGGCTCTATATGATATCCTTTTCTTGCAGACTCTACACTCTGCCTATGTATTGTCAGTAAAATTTAAATGGTTCTAGATTTTGCTTCTTTTCTTGGTGTCACTCATTTTCTTTACTCCACCTTTCTAATGTGACGACATTGTCTCTTGTTGTTGCTCCCGGCTCTCTTTCTCTCTCTCTCCCTGCTGCTCTTTTCGTGTGCTACTGCTGTTGCGAGTGTAACTACCGCCCCTAGCTCCTCCCTCTGCTCAGAGGCGGGAGGGGTGCAAACGCAAGGCTCTGTTTGCGCCCCTCCCGTCTCTACTCAGCGCAAACACAAGGCTGACGTGCAGCGAAAAAAGTGAGAGAGAGGGCAAGAGAAAGTAAAAAAAAAAAATCCACGGCTCCCAATAAGGAGCCGGCTCGCATCGTTCACTTCAAAGAACCAGCTCTAAGAGCCATTTCGTTCGCGAACGACCCATCACTACTCCGGTGACTGGTCAACTTTCCACTCACCACTGATTTACTGTAGAAAGAGGATGAGAGCGTAGAGGGAATACTTCAGAAGCGCAAACCAGGTAAATAAAGAGTAGTAGATCAGCCCTCCACACACCAACTATTTTCATCTCTCTTGATTAATCTCATCTCCTTCTGTCTCCTGCAGGGCAGCTTCCTTTCTAACATCCTTCAACAAACCTTCCTCACTGTCCCTTGTTTGCACATGCCCAACACAACCTCAACCTGGCCAATGTAGAACAATGTAGACATTTTTTCCAACATGTGCAGTCCCAATGATATTGTTCTTCCTAATCCTATCCATTCTCTCCACCCTCAAAAAGAATCCCAGCATCTTTGCTTTCCCCAAACTCACCTCCAAGAACTGCAATCTATTAAGAACTCTGCTGCCCCCTTACTCTACTGCACTCACTCTAGAGACTATATCACCACATCCTAAAAAGAACATTACTGGCTGCACACTGACTATAGTATTGAGTGCAAACTCCTAATCAACTTTTAAGCCTTCAACAACCTCGCCCCCGCCACCCTGAGGGATTGTCTTTACTGTCACTCTCCCACAACACTGCTAACACTAACCTCCTTACCCCCATCATCAAAATCATAAATCTGAGGGTACAATCCTTTGCCACTGCTAATTGCACCCTCTGGAACTTCCTCTGCTCATTAGATTCTCTCTAGAACTTTAAATCACAGCTCAAAATCACCTGTTCAAACTAGCATTTCCTACCTGACCATCCTCCAAAACTGACCTTTCTATTCTGTTGAGCTGGTCTTTAGAAAGATCCTTGACTTTTTTTAAATTACCATTTGGACAAAGGTAAAAATCACTGGAAAAATGATAGTAATGAATTATCTTTTTTTTTTTTACATAAAGATAGCAAAGATAGCAAAAGTGTCTAGGAAGTAGTTACAAAGGTAAAAGCTTCAATAAATGATGACAAACACATACCTGGAGGTTCCTTGACAACTTTCTTCATCATTCTAGTATCTATAGAATCTGTAATAAAGTCTATTAGTCATGTGATTTCATAAATTGAACAAAGTTGAGACTAATCACATTGTACTTACCAATCTGTGGATATACAAGATTTCCTTCATTGACCTCACGCTCCGCTCCGACCTCCTCACGCTCCGCTCCGACCTCCTCACGCTCCGCTCCGACCTCCTCACGCTCCGCTCCGACCTCCTCACGCTCCGCTCCGACCTCCTCACGCTCCGCTCCGACCTCCTCACGCTCCGCTCCGACCTCCTCACGCTCCGCTCCGACCTCCTCACGCTCCGCTCCGACCTCCTCACGCTCCGCTCCGACCTCACCACGCTCCGCTCCGACCTCACTTTCTTCACTTGAATCTGTCAACTGTAGGTTATCTAACAAAATAAAAGATTGTCTTAATGAATTATAAGGTTATAGTGCAGGAAACGTGTATAATTCTTAACCTTAACACCACTTTACCTTCGATTTCAATCTCTTCAAGTGTTTTGCCTTGAAGGCTTTTGAGAGACCCTTTCTCCATGGCAATCAGTAGTTTGGATATTTTGGCAAGCTGGGTAGTAGCCTCTGGAAGTCTATAATATTCGCGATGAACACGAATATCATGACCTAGGAAGTTGGCAACTTGGTCTAACTCGTGATTCTTGAGGTTTAAGATCTGAGACAAAGTTGCGACATGTTTGCGCAACTGCGTTGAACGTAGGTGTTCAGGGTTTTCAGCCCCACATTCAGTCGCATAAATCCTCAAACAGTCCTGTCCTCTGTAGGGAGTCAGACAATGAGGTCTGGCAAACAGGAATATGTTTTCTGCCAGAACACCACAGTCTTGTCTTTTCTCTGTCAGCCGTGTTATGGCATTCACCATGTCTGGTGAAAGTAGCACTGCAACCTTGCGTCCTCGTTTACCCCTCAATTCTACACGACTGAAGTGTTGACAAAGGTAAAGTTCAAATTTTGTCAGTCCAATTGCAACATCCTTGTGCAGGGTACTAGTGTCTCTCTCCTGGAAGCCATTCAGTGTCATCTTTGAAATTTCTCCCCCTCTTCTCCTGTTAAATAGTATTACATTTGCCATGGTAGCTTTACAAAGTTCACTGTATGATTTTGGTGAACTATGCTCTTCCAAGTCCTTCAGTGCTTGTTCTGTAGTCTTCTCCAGATGTCTATGAAGACGCTGAACATCTTCTGTGAAAGGAAGTGTGGAAGGCTTGTTGAAGTGCCGCTCGTTTAGTGTGGTTAATGCAGTATGGGAGATGAGTTCTGACCACTTTGTAGCATAAAGGGTTTTGAAACTCTGGGTTGACTTTATCAGTGCACTGTCTTCTGCCATCAGTGCTCTGCAATGTATAATATCACAGACTTTCTGCAGTGAGTGTCCCAACTTTAAAGCAAGGCTTGGAGTCGAGTAGCAGTTCTTTTCTTCATCATACCCACACACCTTCTTAACAGCTTTGATAACCACATTGAAATTTGCAGGTCTTACAGCATCCTCAAAAGTGTGTATTGAGCATTCTTTCCGAAGTGTGAGCAGAAGTCTTCCACATTCTCGGAGTGTCTGGCGAATGTAGTCAAATTTGGTGGGATCTTTCCCATGTTTGTTAAAGAATGATTGAGCAAGCTGAAGAATAGAGAAGTCACTTCGCACAGTAGAAGTTATTTCATCATCTTTCATGACAGCTAATATCTTCCAAACACCGGGGGAAACTTGCTGACACAGAGCTGACTCACTCATACAGGCCAGGGACAAGACCTTTTTTCGTCCCCCCTCTGAATTGGCCTCCACTGGTTTTGAAGAACATTTACGAACATGTCTCCAAAGATCTCTTTTAAGATATAATGCCTCGCAATAAATGCAGTGAATATAGTCTTTTCCTTTGTAGGGTTTTTTTGATGTGCGTCTGGTTTTTAATGATCCAATCCCACTTGCGATGACCTCCGAGTTATGTCTGTGGTTTCCTTTGTTTCGCAGCTTAGAAAGCATTTTCAAACGGTCTTTGGACTTCTTGGGAAGACTTAAAACTCGAGCAACATCTGCATGTGATTTCTCATGAGTTTTTAAATGACGTGTAAACTTTGTCTGTAGTTTTCCACAAATGTAGCAGTATGTTTTGTTTCTTAGTGAGGAGGATGTTTTTAAGGAATCTTCAGCCGTAGTATTAGAGTCATCAACAATGCCTTCAGCATCAGACTTTTCTGCTGTGGCAATAACCCCTGATACGTCGAGCTGTCTTGTGCCAATTCCATCTTCAGATATTGATTCGGCATCTTCTGAAATTCTTTGTCCTACTCTCTCTAAAAAACTTTCTAGGCGAGGTCTTTTCGTTTTGCAAGCAGATTGACTGCTGGAGATCTCAGAGTTCTGTACTTGTTTGCAACTTATATTTAAAGGCTCTGATTTGTTGTCCCATGAGCTGTCTGAGTCAGCTATAGAATCTGGCACATATTCCTCTTCTGATGAAGCCCCCTCACTTGAACTATCTTCACTAAAGACCTAATAACAATCAAAAACACAAAGTAAGACTTTGTTTACCTTACATATTTTACTGAGAAGAATTCTGCAAAAACACTTACCTCTGGAAGAGGTTCAGTGAGGTTCACCTTGTGGCTAACATAACATCTTTTGTGCCAGGACTGGTAGCAAACTAGACAGAGAAAAATTAAGTTAATAAAAGAAAGGTAGTTAAAGCCGCTTTCCCCAATTTAAAAAAAACAGGCTAGATGGAAGCATAAACACAGTCAAGAAGGCTCCCCCCTCCCATTGGATATTATCCATAGGCCACACCCCCTGGTGTGCTTTGCTGCTAAACAGGCCAGTGCATAGTGTGGTGGAGCCATGTTAATGTAGAATTTAAGGAGTCAGGAAAGACTGTTCTATCGTTTTTCTGGACTGAGCCATGTTATTGGCTGATGGTTTTAGACAAATGCAACAGAACCACTTCATTTTTTTTTCTTTAATCTCCAAACAACATTTATAGCTATGCTTTGTTAAAATGTTGTTATGAACATGAAAAAAAAATATGTTAAGCTAACTTGTTTTTGCAAATTGGGTATAGCAGCTTTAATAATGACATGGTAAGTAAATATGTAAAAAGTGCAGATGTAAAAGGTTCATTATGAACATATATCATATTTACTTATGGATTAGTTTTTATAGTGTTCCTTATGGATCATATTTAAGATATTCTAATGTACCCAACCTTCCATAATTAAATAATTACCTTCACATCTCACACCACTCCATTTCAGAGGCGAAAAAGGTCCTCCACATGCAAAACATTTTTCTAAACTTGACATTTCGTCAGGGACTAGATCATGATCGCAGTCCTGTTTGGTAAAAAAAAACAAAAAAAAAAAAAACAGTGTAATCAAAAACAAAATTCATACTTTTGTGATGTAAAATATCACAACCAAATAGTTGTTTTGGTTCCTCTTTAAAAAGGAGTTAAGGACGGAAGAAAAAAAAAAAAAAACCGGTTCAAGTGTTACTAAAACTATTAAATCAATTTTTGTAACTTTTGCAATGCAAAATTTAAAGGGAAAAATACCTGCTGTATATAGATGAATTTTCAAAACAATTTGTTCTTCTAGGTTTTATATTATGGTATATATTACAAAACCACAATGAAAAGAAAATTCATTGTGGACCCACAACACCCAAAAAAGATTAGACTTACAATTTGTTCTTTCTGAAATGAGAAGATGTGTCCAAAGTTTTGACTGGGAGTGTAAAAAAGTATAATTAAATCATGAAGTCATGAATCCATCAAGACATAACGGATGGCCTTTACACAACAATGTTACATAAATGTGCTTAGCATTAACAGGAAAGAGTTTAGCGATTGTTTCGGTTGTATTTACATGCTCCTTCCTATAGTAAGCTTCATTCTTGCTCCTTGATCAGCTGAAATTCAAATATGCGATCTAACTACATCAGAGTTCATTTCAACCAAGCCGAGAACTACGTCTTTATGCAAACCAGATTTAGGGTTGGGGTTTCATACTTCTTGTTTCAAATCTCAGTCCTCCTAATGCGTGCATCTTACTTGGTCAAGATAACCAAGGACCCACATACCTCAATACTGCCTAATAACTAGCACCTCAGTCTACAACTAAAACAATCTGACACTGAAACTCCAATTTACCTTTGTTGCGTCGTTAGGAGAGGAACTGGCTGCATTCTCATCCACAGCCTGAGATGGCACCATGTTGGATTTCTAAAGAAGAAGCGTGAATAATGAATGGCAGTCTTTGGGTCTAGCCAAGATGAATACAGTCCTCCTAATGTCTGGACCTGTCCAGTTGAGTATTACACAGGACCCGTGTGTGTATGCACAATTGCCAGAGTAACTCTCATTGATCTGAATTCATTTCTAAACTCAGTCCTCCTAATGTCTGGACCTGTCCAGTTGAGTAATACACAGGACCCGTGTGTGTGGGCGCACTTGTAGGTAGAACTCAGTTGTTTATACTTCCTGTTTCAAATCTCAGTCCTCCTAATGCGTGCATCTTACTTGGTCAAGATAACCAAGGACCCACATACCTCAATACTGCCTAATAACTAGCACCTCAGTCTACAACTAAAACAATCTGACACTGAAACTCCAATTTACCTTTGTTGCGTCGTTAGGAGAGGAACTGGCTGCATTCTCATCCACAGCCTGAGATGGCACCATGTTGGATTTCTAAAGAAGAAGCGTGAATAATGAATGGCAGTCTTTGGGTCTAGCCAAGATGAATACAGTCCTCCTAATGTCTGGACCTGTCCAGTTGAGTATTACACAGGACCCGTGTGTGTATGCACAATTGCCAGAGTAACTCATTGATCTGAATTCATTTCTAAACTCAGTCCTCCTAATGTCTGGACCTGTCCAGTTGAGTAATACACAGGACCCGTGTGTGTGGGCGCACTTGTAGGTAGAACTCAGTTGTTTATACTTCCTGTTTCAAATCTCAGTCCTCCTAATGCGTGCATCTTACTTGGTCAAGATAACCAAGGACCCACATACCTCAATACTGCCTAATAACTAGCACCTCAGTCTACAACTAAAACAATCTGACACTGAAACTCCAATTTACCTTTGTTGCGTCGTTAGGAGAGGAACTGGCTGCATTCTCATCCACAGCCTGAGATGGCACCATGTTGGATTTCTAAGGAAGAAGCATGAATAATGAATGGCAGTCTTTGGGTCTAGCCAAGATGAATACAGTCCTCCTAATGTCTGGACCTGTCCAGTTGAGTATTACACAGGACCCGTGTGTGTATGCACAATTGCCAGAGTAACTCTCATTGATCTGAATTCATTTCTAAACTCAGTCCTCCTAATGTCTGGACCTGTCCAGTTGAGTAATACACAGGACCCGTGTGTGTGGGCGCACTTGTAGGTAGAACTCAGTTGTTTATACTTCCTGTTTCAAATCTCAGTCCTCCTAATGCGTGCATCTTACTTGGTCAAGATAACCAAGGACCCACATACCTCAATACTGCCTAATAACTAGCACCTCAGTCTACAACTAAAACAATCTGACACTGAAACTCCAATTTACCTTTGTTGTGTCGTTAGGAGAGGAACTGGCTGCATTCTCATCCACAGCCTGAGATGGCACCATGTTGGATTTCTAAGGAAGAAGCGTGAATAATGAATGGCAGTCTTTGGGTCTAGCCAAGATGAATACAGTCCTCCTAATGTCTGGACCTGTCCAGTTGAGTAATACACAGGACCCGTGTGTGTATGCACAATTGCCAGAGTAACTCTCATTGATCTGAATTCATTTCGAAACTCGGTCCTCCTAATGTCTGGACCTGTCCAGTTGAGTAATACACAGGACCCGTGTGTGTGGGCGCACTTGTAGGTAGAACTCAGTTGTTTATACTTCCTGTTTCAAATCTCAGTCCTCCTAATGCGTGCATCTTACTTGGTCAAGATAACCAAGGACCCACATACCTCAATACTGCCTAATAACTAGCACCTCAGTCTACAACTAAAACAATCTGACACTGAAACTCCAATTTACCTTTGTTGTGTCGTTAGGAGAGGAACTGGCTGCATTCTCATCCACAGCCTGAGATGGCACCATGTTGGATTTCTAAGGAAGAAGCATGAATAATGAATGGCAGTCTTTGGGTCTAGCCAAGATGAATACAGTCCTCCTAATGTCTGGACCTGTCCAGTTGAGTAATACACAGGACCCGTGTGTGTATGCACAATTGCCAGAGTAACTCTCATTGATCTGAATTCATTTCTAAACTCAGTCCTCCTAATGTCTGGACCTGTCCAGTTGAGTAATACACAGGACCCGTGTGTGTGGGCGCACTTGTAGGTAGAACTCAGTTGTTTATACTTCCTGTTTCAAATCTCAGTCCTCCTAATGCGTGCATCTTACTTGGTCAAGATAACCAAGGACCCACATACCTCAATACTGCCTAATAACTAGCACCTCAGTCTACAACTAAAACAATCTGACACTGAAACTCCAATTTACCTTTGTTGCGTCGTTAGGAGAGGAACTGGCTGCATTCTCATCCACAGCCTGAGATGGCACCATGTTGGATTTCTAAGGAAGAAGCATGAATAATGAATGGCAGTCTTTGGGTCTAGCCAAGATGAATACAGTCCTCCTAATGTCTGGACCTGTCCAGTTGAGTAATACACAGGACCCGTGTGTGTATGCACAATTGCCAGAGTAACTCTCATTGATCTGAATTCATTTCTAAACTCAGTCCTCCTAATGTCTGGACCTGTCCAGTTGAGTAATACACAGGACCCGTGTGTGTGGGCGCACTTGTAGGTAGAACTCAGTTGTTTATACTTCCTGTTTCAAATCTCAGTCCTCCTAATGCGTGCATCTTACTTGGTCAAGATAACCAAGGACCCACATACCTCAATACTGCCTAATAACTAGCACCTCAGTCTACAACTAAAACAATCTGACACTGAAACTCCAATTTACCTTTGTTGCGTCGTTAGGAGAGGAACTGGCTGCATTCTCATCCACAGCCTGAGATGCCACCATGTTGGATTTCTAAGGAAGAAGCATGAATAATGAATGGCAGTCTTTGGGTCTAGCCAAGATGAATACAGTCCTCCTAATGTCTGGACCTGTCCAGTTGAGTATTACACAGGACCCGTGTGTGTATGCATACTTTTCAGTATAGCCTTTATTCATTTAATACTATTTATACTTATACTGTACTATTTACATTATACCTTGCTTCTCCATGGCCAGTTGGAATCACCATAGTTATAGGTGATTTCTTCTCCTGGACCAATATCTTTGATTGCAAACAAACAGAGATGGGGCCTTCCATCCACTCTGGTAACTGTCATTTTACTGTTTGGATTCACATTATCGTCATTTACAAGTCTGCCAAGTGAGCCGTCCTCTCTGGTAGCATCAACACTAAAACAAAAAGTATACAATAACAATTACACTCTGTAAAGAAAGTCATTAAGTATATTAGGTTGTAGAACGTCTGAATAACATTTTAATATTCAATTCAAAATATTATTTGAATATTATAATTTGTAAACCTCATGTATTTTATCCTTTATCAAAGCAGTTACATACCATAACTGTTTTCCATTGAACTTGAAATCAAATATGAAAACCTTGAGTGCATCATGGTAAAGTTTCATTCGGTTTTCTTGTTCCTCTTTAGTTATGATTTGTCCTCTGTACTCAAAAAGAAAATCTCCCTTTTGAAATGACCGACAGCTGAACACACCGCGACCTAAAGACACACATCAAAAACAAATTGGGCAATAAACTATAAACCATTTAATTAAAATCCTTCTTGTTTTTAAATATGTTTTTTATTTGATTATATTGTATTATTTATTTTGGAACATGTAACATGTTCATAATTCCTTGGGGAAAGACAAGGAAAAAATAGAAATATAATAATAATAATAATAAAACAAGTATAATTATATTCGTGATTATTAATTTTCTCATGCATGGTATGCTACAAAAAAACTACAAAAAACATAAAAATTTCTATTTTGAGAAGCTGACTGCATTCTTTGGAATCAACTCACCTTTAAATGAATCAATATACCTCACATCAAATCCTGCCTTGTCTTCACCTAAGGAGCAGTAATACCTAGCATCTTGTATGGGATTTATTTTAGCTCTCCGTGGCCTTGTTGCCACCATCCCCTGCAAAGATCAGGTATTAATGACTTTAGAAATAACACATTATACTACAAAATGTATGTAGACATAGAAATAAACAGATCGAAAAATCTATTTATGTTGGGGAGAGCTCCCCTAAAGGTTCCAAATATCTGTGTTCCTCCTATCTTGTATCACTATGTGTCAGAGGCTGCATGCCCTACCTGTGGAAGTTCTGTTTCGTATATTTTATTTGGTCTAAGGTTACTGCAAATCTTAATGAGTTAATTTTCATATCCACATTTCCTTAACCTTTTATATTTCTTAAAGTTATAAATTAAAATAATGATTTAGTATGGTTGAACAATAAGCATATTTGTCCTACAGTTTTTGTTTCATTTGTAAAATATTTTCTGAAAACAGATCTCACTAGTTTTAAAACCACAAGTTTTGTGATGCTAAAACCAAAATTAATCAAACCAACAGCAACAGAATGTCAAACTTTTGCTACTAGCATGCTGGCTAGCTAAACTGTCAAAAATTAGATGCTTTGGTGTATCCGAACGTAATATAATAACCTATATTACTTTGCTTTATTGGATGAATATATTTATATAAACATCATGTGTAAGGGAATTTGTATGGTTCTCACCTGATCTTCCACGAAAGCAGTAAGATAAAAGCTGTCTCATTAAATCCTCATGTCGTGCACCTGAACTCTTTAGTGTCCTCTTCTTCTTCTTCTGCTCTTTAAATGTTCATGGTGGTTGGCAACCAGCGTAGATGTACATTAGCGCCCCCATAGTGCTGAGGAGTGGATATCATTGGCCAAGAACAGTGGATTAACACTGGGATTCTTGCAAATAGAATGCTATGATGTAATAGAGTTAAATTGCTCTAGTGCATTCTGACATAACTCACTTGGAATATGTAGACTTAATAATACTGTATAAAATGTAATTTTTCCAAAAGACTGATATTTATGCTTCTAAATTTTTAAAGAATGAAACAAAAGTAGTAAATGGGGATGATGAGTTTTAGTAACAACTTCAAAGTTATTTGGCTAAAAGAGTTTTAAAATTCAAATAATTAACTTGGACCAAAAAGGCATATTATTGCTACAATGAGATTGGTGAATAAAAATAGATTAGACCACAGATATTTAAGTATTGCAGCAATACAATTAATTTTCATGACCTTAAGTGTTTTTGTGATGCTTTCTTTTTCTTTTTAAATAGTAAAAACTCATGACATAATTAGGACAAAGTTTATAATGAAATAGAAAAATCTTTATTATTGTGGCTGGTCTGGGATGCTGCTGCAGGTGAGATGGACTCACCTGCATTGTATCTACAATCTGTTACAGCAACCGTATAATTATTGTAATTGTTGGACAGCGCGAGGGAACGACCGGCTCAGGTGAGCCACAGGCTGGTGCGCTAGCGGGATGGGGGTGCCGCTGGAAGCGTGGGCGGTCCCTGGAACCACCTCGTCACCAGCGCCGCTAGATCTACAGGCGAACGCCCAGGTAGTCACTTCCCCGTGGCTGGGCTGGGGCGCTGATGCTCCAGGCCTATTCCCTCGCTTGCTCATGGAGGGGGGGGGGGGGGAGGTGGCTCCTCGGTCTTAGTCGGGGGAAGAGGGTATGTGGCGGGGCGTGTTCTGCGATGCCGCTGCATGTGAGATGGACCCACCTGCACGGCATCTATAATCACACCACGCTGGCTTAAAACTTGTGCTCTGCTTGTGGTGTTGTTTGTGGTGATGTGTACGGCAGACACAAACATACCTTCCCACCCTCATACACACAACCACAAACACTCGGCCCTCACCCAACGTGGACACAGACATAAATGGACACTGTACACACAATCACACTCCCCAAACATTCTCTACATCCCAGGTCCAGGTATTCTTGCCCCGGAGGGGGAACTCATACCCAGACCCAGATGTTGCCCTCCTCCCTGAGGTGGAAATCAAGCAGACCGTCCCCGGCTCCGCAGTGGCAGGGGGCCGCTGCAACCCAGGCCTCGATCAGATGGCCAATTCCACCTTCAGGCCCCCCCGCCCTGACGGCTGGCAGAGAGTGGGGCTCTGTGAAGACCCCATGCCTCCCTCCGCTCGCTCATATGTAGTGTTGCTGCGTGCTGTTCTAAAGTGCATTTAAAACACGGGAGGAGATGTCATCTGTTCTTTTGATATTCATCAGAACCCTGGCTGCAGCATTTTGGATCAGCTGAAGACTTTTAGTTGCATTATGTGGACTTCCTGATAGTTAAGAGTTATAGTAATGCAGCCTTGAAGTAACAAAGGCATCAACTAGTTTTTCAGCATCACTCCTGGATGGGATGTTTCTAATTTTAGCAATATTACGGAGGTGGAAGGAGGAGACCCTAGAAACCTCTTTCATGTCAGATCTAAATGACATGTCTTTGTCAAAAAATAACACAGAGGTTCTTTGCTTTATTACTGGAGGCTAATTTAATGCCATCCAGATGAAGGGACTGACCAAGTAATTTGTTTTTCTGAGCTTCTGGTCCAAAGACAACTTCTGTCTTGTCGGAATTCAAAAGGAGGAAGTTTGAAGACATCCAGGTTTTTATGTCTTCCAAGCATGCCCGTAATCTTTATAACTGATTAGGTTCATCAGGATTTAGGTGTGCATAGCTATGGAAATTTATCCCATGCTGTCTAATGATTTTACCAATAGGGAACATATATATAGTAAAAAGGATCAGTCCAAGTACAGAACCCTGTGGTGTACGCCACAAGTAACCATAGAGGTTGAAGAGGATTTATCATTTACGTAAACAAACCTTGAGTCTGTTGGACAAGTAAGATTTAAACCAGCCTAGTGCTGTTCCTTTGATCCCTGCAACATTTTCAAACCTTTCTATGAGAATATTGTGATTGAATGTGTCAAAAACAGCACTGAGGTCCAGTAGAACCAGAATGGTCACCAGTCCATTATCTGAGGCCATGAGAATATCATTAGTAACTTTCACCAGAGCTGTTTCAGTGCTATGATGAGCTCTAAAGCCAGATTGAAACTCTTCAAACAGGTCGTTATTGTTTAAGTGCTAACACACCTGATTGGCAACTATTACCTCAAGAATTTTAGATATGAAGGGAAGATTAGATATAGGTCTATAGTTCATTAAGTTGTCTTGATTAAAAGAGGGTTTCTTAAATAGAGGTTTAATTACAGCAACCTTAAAATCCTATGGTACGTATCCATTTTCTAAAAATAAATTCATTATATCCAAAACTGGAGCAACAATTAAAGGAAATACCGCTTTAAATAGTTTGGTTCGGGATTAGGTCTAACATGCAGGTATGTATGTAGACCATGTCTACATACCTAAATGTCATAGTTCAGCTGTGTGCAGGCAGGAACGAGGAAAAGGACCCAAAATGCAGACTCTCGGAAGACTGGAGTGAAACTCAAAAACGGCAGCTTTATTGCTGGTTGGAAAATAAGAGACAATACAAAACTAATCCACGGGGAGACACACAGCACAGGATTAGTGCCGTTTACGACGCGACAGGGAGCACAGAAAATACAGGGCTAAAATACACAGGGCATAACGAGGGGAATGAGAGGCAGGAGGTGAACACTGGTGGGAGACATCAGGGCTAACGAGACCAAGGAAGCAAAACTGAAAACACTGACATGAGACAAAGGCTGTATCCCAATTCAGGGTCTGCAGCCTTAAAGTACGCAGCCTCAACGATCCTCAAAGGCTGCGTACTCAAAGACCGCTAAGGCCGGAAGTAAGAGGCTTGTGAAATGGGACGGTCTAGCCTCCATCGCGCTGCCCAGGTTGCCTAGCAACCATAACACCAATCGCTGGAAACATTTCATACAGTTTTGTTTGACAGAAATGAAAGAGAACATATTTTGTTTGTGTGTTTGTTTCTACACGAGCTTTGTGTGATTTAATAAGTATCTGAGGCTGAGACCACAGGACTGTAAAACATGATTGTTGGCCTTCATATTTGTACTGCAGTCATTTAAGATTAGCTAGTAAATAACAATTAGCTAATGTTGTTCATGAGACTAAAGTCAGTGTAAATATGATATGGCCAATATTATAGTTATTATATTAATCATCATAAGCCATTACAGCAGTGAGTTTGAACTTTCAAATCAAATCACTTCTACAGCACATGTGAGTGAAATTCATGTGAGTGAACTCTGTGTCAAATATAGTCATGTAAGGTTTGGTTCCAGTTACGACCCGATTGCTTCAGCCCATAAAGTGATTTCTTTAGTCTATACACCAGTTTATTAGTCTCACTTGATTCTGTCTCAAAACCTTCTGGTTGTTGTATATATATTTCTTCATTTATTGGTGCGTGTAGATAGGCGGTTTTTACATCCATCTGGTGAACCAACATATCATCCTGAACCACTTTCTGCATCAAAACTCTCACACTCGATAAATTAGCAGTCGGTGAAAAAGTCTCCTCATAATCAACTCCTTTTGTTTGACTAAAACCTTTAGCCACAAATCGAGCTTTATATCTGTCTGATCCGTCTGAGTTCTTTTTAACGGCATAAACCCATTTACCCCCCACTGCTTTCTTACCCTCTGGTAAAGTGGTTAAAGTAAATGTGTCATTCTCCTTAAGGGATTGAATTTCTTCATTCATCGCTTTTTCCCATTCTTTTGACTCACTTGACACAATAGCTTCACTAAATGATGTGGGTATTTCACACAACAATCTGTAGCAATAATCAACACTAGTTTGCATCTGTTCATTTTCACACTCTTTCACATCCGTGATATAATCACTCAAATAATCAGGTCTCTTTCTGATTCTGGATGGATAACGTGTAGCTCCAGCATCTACTTTATCCTCAGTTTTAACCTCGGACTCAGTTTGACTGCTTTCACTACCATCTGGAATGTCCTCATCCTTCGTCTGTTTGGGTTCACCATCTTTTCTGGATTCATAAACCTCATCTTCATACATCTGATCACTCTGTGTTTGTTGATCCATTGTCGCGGGATTTAGTATTTTTATCAATCTGTGCTTTTCAACCTTCCCGGTTTTTGGGAAATAGATCAAATATGCTGGACTATTTTTGTCATATCCCAAGAAAACACCTTTGTCGCATCTTGGATCCAGCTTTCCCCTATTTTGTTTATAAGCATAGCACAATGATCCGAATTTTTTCATTCTAGAAAGATCAGGTCTTTTTCCAGTTAACATCTTATACGCTGTCTGACCTGTGCGTTTGTTAAAACATCGGTTCCTAATCACTCCCGCGGTTTGTACTGCATATGGCCATAAAGACTTTGGCAATTCGCTCTCAACTAACATGCATCTCGCCATGTCAAAAAGTGTACGCCAGTTCCTCTCTGCTGTTCGGTTTTGATGAGGCGAATATGGCGCCGAAGTTTCCTGCCTAATGCCGTGTCTACTTAATAAATCTCTGAACTGACTGCTTGTAAATTCAGTTCCATTATCAGAACGAATGCACTTGATTTTCCCATATGACGCCACATCTGCAATAAATCTTTCAGTTGCTTGAGTTGTATCACTTTTGTGTTTCAGATTATATACAAATGTTGCACCTGAATAATCATCAACAAACGACAAAACAAACTTAAACCCTTCTTTAGAGTTTGGCGTAATCGGACCAGCCAAATCCGTATGTACCAACTCTAATGCTGCCCTGGCCTTTTCATCCGGTTCTCGGTTCCTAGTTTGAATAAACTTCCCTTGTATACAGGCTTCACATTGCATATTTTTGTTGATTTTACCCTTAATTTCCATTCCATCAATGACATTTTGCAGATTTTGAACATCCTCATAATTACAGTGTCCTAGGATTTCATGCCACGTTTGCATATCAAAACATCCATTACATTTATCTTCAAACTCTTGCACAGTGTTTATAAAGAACAGTCTCTCGTGTTCATATATAGGGAATTTTGTTCCATCAACATGTTTAAGAAAAATGTCCCCGTGTTTGAAAACCACAGTGGCTCCGTTACTAGTAGCTGCTTTTACTGACAAAATGTCCTGTGGGAACGATGGAATGTAGAGTGCTTGTTTCAATGTTACCTTGTGGCTGCGTCCTTTACTGTCGATCATACTTATCTCAGCATCTCCTCGCCGCTTTGCAGCTCCTCTGCTCCGCCTTCCGTCAGCCAACTCTACACAATGAGCCTCGGGTTGAAATGTGTCATCAAAAGTCTTAAAACTCTCGATCTTCGTGAAGATATGTGACGTCGCTCCCGTATCCACCAATAGCTGGTTATTCAGCATCTCTTGGCCGCCGTCCGGGACCCTCTGGGGTTTGGAGCCCGTCTTGAACGCGTAGTCCTTCTCCACGACCCCTCTCGCTTCATCCCGTCTTAGCTTCCTTCTACAGGTCGCATCTTTGTGTGTACTACTCCGGCAAAAACTGCACCATACTCTAGATCGGCACGTTCTTGCAGTGTGTCCCTTTAGTCGAAAATTTAAAACACACAATCTCATTATTCTTTGATCTTCGGTCATCTGCTCGCCATGAAGTAGAATCCTGGTCTGATTGCACTTTTGTCCTCATTACGTTGTCATTAGTTATAGCCACACGCATTCGCTCGGTTTCTTCATAACTTCTGAGTTTTACTTTAAAATCTGAAAATGTGATTTTTGCTTCACTCTGTGTAACGTGCACAATCAGGGGTTTAAACGTCTCTGGTAGACCTTTCATTATCATTGCGATCAGAAGTCCATCAGTTAGTGACTCACCCGCATTTTTTAACGCTGTGATAATTGCTTCTGCTCGGATAATATAGTCCGTCACACTTTCATTCTTTTCATTTGTGAGAGAAGTGAGTTCAGTGTACAGACTTATGATCCTTGGCTTGCCCACTCCTGCATAATGACCTCTCAAAATTTTTAGGGCCTTCCGTCCGTCATCAACTGCATCTCTGATAACTAACGATAAACTTTTGTCATCCAGAAATTGTATCAACTCTGCATATGCTTCTGCATTTTTGTCATCATCTTCACCATCGGCTTCTTCATCACCCTCAGCCTTTAAGATGACATCTTTCAAACCTTGTAGTCTGAGATGACCAAGGAACTTCGTTTCCCATATCTCATATTTCCTTTCATCTCCATCAAATTGCAAACGGGAATATCGACTGCCCGACTCTGCCGTGCGTCTGCTCATGATGCACAAAAACGCTTACTCACTCAATCGTGCCAAACTTTTAACACCTGCCGGTAACTTGCGCAGCGGAAGCGTGCTGGGCCCATAACCTGTTAGCAGAGCTGCTCTGGGCCACGTCATGGCATAATATTTTTGAGGGAGAATAAAAAGTCAACACACATATCTTATTTCTGATGGAGGACTCTGCCACTACACTTCTCCAGTCCATTCACAGTAGTCGTTGCATGGTGAGACATGGATAGGAAGTGGGCGGAGCCTTTTACCGTCATTTTATTGTGACGCAAAGTACAAACACCTGTGGACACACAATCCAACAGAAACGTTTCCAGCGGTGAGTATCATGGTTGCTAGGCAACCTGAGCAGTGCGACGGAGCCTAGACCGTCCCATTTCACAAGCCTCTCACTTCCGACCTTAGCGGTCTTTGAGTACGCGGCCCTTGTGGACTGCTAAGGCTGCGTATTTTAAGGCTGCAGACCCTGAATTGGGATACAGCCACAGAGACAGAACACCAAACCATGATAACCGAAACATGGGAAAATAATAATCAAAACTGTACACTAAGAAAGCAGAACAACAAAGCATGGAGCAGCAAAAAACCAAAACACAGACAGCAATAAATACAAAACACACAGTGAAGGGAAAGGGTGAACACAAGACCCAGGGAACACAGATAAACGTGAAGGCAAGAGGACCTAAAACAGTGAATAAAAAATAACCACAAACTCAAAATGCTGGGTCGAGAGACCCAGGACCATGACACCTAAATGCATTGAGTTGCCACTATGTGATTGCCCAATTAGTGAGTAGTTAACGAGCAGTTCGAGGTGTACCCAATAAAGGTCACTCTTTTTTACATTTGTTTTAGAATTGCAATATCCTCTTTACACAGGGCCAGGAAAGCATTTCCCCTTGAAAAAGAAGATAATAGAAAACAACCTATATTTGTATTCACTCAGGTTCTCTTCATCTAATCTGATAACAGATAAATGAGAGAACAAACCAAAAAATAAATAACTTATCAGTCAAATACTTTTTCATACCACTTTGTAAGTACGTAACTGTATTTACTTAGTATAACTGTGAATAATTACACAAAACCTTAGTGTTTCATATAAAAGCAAAGCTTCATATGTCTTCTTTCCAACAAGGTAAAGCAGGCTTTTATTACAATTAAGTTCAACATACAGTGGTTCATTTGGTGTGGTCATTTTGGAACATTTACCAGTTATCTAACCCACATGTGAATTGGAAGGACTGTGTAAGAATTGGCGGGACAACTACACACAAGCCTCATTATTATTCACACATGTGTGAATATTCATGAGGTCCTGCTATTACACACGCTACCACCAGGGACACTCTTGGTGATACACAGATTTAACACAAAATCAAGTTTATATGTATTAAACCGACATCTTGATTTTTTTGTTTTTTTAGGGTTAGTGGACCAATAGAAACCACTCTACGTTGTTAGATTTCAGTCAAAATTAGCAGGACACCGCCTCTGTCCTGTTAATTCAAAATGTCCTTCTAGTGTGGTGTGTATTCAGACGAAATGTCCAGCTAATACATGTTTACCAACGCACACACACACACACACTTTCTTGCACATGCATACATGTGCTTACACATACACACACATAGTGCCTTTTATGGTGGGAGGTGTTTGTGTTGTATTCTGTATTGTAACTATCATGTCAATAAATAGCTGCAAGGGAAGCTGCTCTTTGAAGGATTTTGGGCTGGAGACAGGAGCGTGAGCTCCAAGAGCTGGTTCTTGACCAAAAACTTCCCTCGCTAGTGGGTTGAAGATGTTCTGTTATGTCTTGTTTCATTCGTGATGAATAAGTCTCTAAACTAGCGGGGCTTCTGGAAACACAGACCCAACACAGACCGTGATCTGATCACAAAGACCTCTGATGTTTGTTGTTTGAGGTCAGAAACTCTGCAAATGACCTGGAGCTACAGGCTGGTTCACCTGCAGACTTCAGAGGCTGAACACACAGAGCTCCAGCTGTGCTGTGTCCTTTCTGTGCAGAATTCATTTGATTTTAAGAAAAATTCATATCAACTTCTCTTAATAAATATCTTTGTTTCGTGCATTACAGTAATGCACATGGTAAACAAAGTCATGCAAAAACGTCACCGATATAGAGGCAGCAGAAAATGAATTACAGATAAAAATACATGTTATGAAAGTTTGACCATATTTGACCCTAAAGAAGAGGTCGGAGTTCCATCTTTCACCAGCAAACACAGTAAGAAATATAGTTTTAAATAAACAGTTTTATATATAATTGCTTTGACTTTCAGGTTGATCTATTGGCCTTAGGGAGAGTTCAGAGGTAAAATGTGACATGATGTTTTAAATCTTTATACGTATAAATGTTGACATTACACAGTGCTTTTTGTCAATTTTTTAACAGCAAGTCATAAAGTTGACCATGAAGACCTCGGTGGATGTAAATCAAACTTTATTGGATCATTATAACATGATCCTGCTACAGCCTACAGAGTTTTATCAGAATACATTCAAAACTTTCAGAGCTGTTGTGTTTACAGACAGAATGAAATGCAAATGCTAGGAAAAACGTGAGCTTTTTGTTGAAGATGAGAAGAAACTGCTGAAACCATTTTAAGCTAATTTTTGGTTTACACATGATCTGTACTGATCTGACGCAGTATGTAATAAAGTGAAACCTTCCCTGTGTTTGTCATGATCAGTGTTTACCTGATGAATAGGCTTTGCATCAAGGAGTGTTAGAAACTGATCCGACCTGAGTGTCTGGTTTGCAGTGACATGTTTATCCTTGTCTAAGTTCCTGTTACCTACTCGGCTCCAACAAACTCGTTTCACTTTCACAGCAACAGTTTGGATCACTGTGTCGGAGTCTGGGGTCTTTATCTGTGGTAAGTCTTGTTTTTTGTTTTTTTTTTGAGTTGGAGAACTCAAAAAACAAGAAACTAATAATGAAAAAAAAAAGTGTGATGGAAAAACATAGGGATTTTTTTCTACATGTTACCGAATAAAGTCAGACTGTTGTTTCTCTGTCAAACCGTGAGCACATACAAGATGATAAATGTTTCTGTCAGTTGTTAAAAGCTCCAAATGTAGCAGCAAAGTGAGAAAAGCTGTATTTATGTTTATAAAGACTTTGGACTTATCGAGGTGACTTAAAAGAAACTCTGAGCTTTCAGTTATGGTTATGAGCTTAAGTTACACTGATATGGAAAGAGGTTAATTTCAAAATAAAAGGCCATAACCTAACCCCAACCCTGCTGAATAATCTCAGTTAAAGATGATCATTTTAACAAGTGAACACAGTATCACAGTATCTGCTTCTTAAGAAAAATAAATGTAACCTAATTATTTTGGATGTTAGTGTTTTGTTCTGAATATGCAGATTGATGTTTCTGATGAGTGTTTCACGGACCACCATCAAACACTTTTCTTTAATATATTTGTCAAATAGAGTTAAACACTGAGCTGACAACAGACTGTTGCTGATTGGTCTGCTGTTTACACAGTGGGTGGAAAACTCACATGAATCATTTCAGTTTCTCCTTTGAGAATGACTGCTTGATACAAACTCAGGAGCCCAGCTGTCTGAGACGACTGAAGATGAAGCACATTTGTTGAATTTGCATAGATTAAACTGAGTTTGCACCTGTCTGTGTTGAACTGTGTCAATCATCAGTTAACACGACTTTTCAGCTTCCTCAGAAATAATCCTTAAAGTTTGAAGGTGTTTGGGTAAATTCGTCATCAAATCATCAGATTTGTTCTGCTCTCTGTCAATCAAAGTTAGAGAAGAAAATATAGTAACGATTCAAGAGGAAGCACTATGCCAAAGACTCGTGCCTCATTCTGACGTTCATGTTCAGTATCACTTATTCCAGTAATGTGTTGGTGTCTCATAGTTATTGTTCATTTGTAATGTGATTTTCAGCTATTTTTCTAGTTTGAGACTGCTGTGCATATTAATGAGCTCTGTTCAGCACAACAGATGCTGTGTCAGTCCCTCATCTGTGGAAACAGCTTCCAGTTTGGATTCGGGAGACAGACACTATCTCTACTTTCAAGATTAGGCTTAAAACTTTCCTTTTTGCTAAAGCATATAGTTAGGGCTGGACCAGGTAACCCTGAATCCTCCCTTAGTTATGCTGGGTAAATGCAGTAAAATATGTCCAATAATTGACATTTCAGCAGCTGCACCACCAATATTAATACCAACAACAACACTACAGCATTCAACGCATGTGTGCTACAGAAAAGGTCTGTGTGCTTTGGTGAGCAGCTGGAAGCCTGCACAGACAGAAAAGTTTAGAGAAACACTGCAAACAAACACACACTGCCTCACAGCATCTGTGGGATCAGCCTGGACGTTTTGGTCCAGGCTGATCTTTTCTCCCAGTACAAGCCTGACCAGAATATTTAAAATCATCATTCTCTGTTATTGAATCAGTGATGAGCTAATGGTCTGTTTACATATAAACTATTTTGAAACTGCTTAATAGCTAAACACTGAAACAGCTTCTTGAATGTGACTTCTGTCACGGTTTGTCTGGGCAAAGGATCCAAATGCTGCGGTGAACAGTGCGTTTATTTACAGTGCAGTAAATATTCACACAAACAATCCCGATGCATTCCCCTGACTCCCGTGCCGTGTCTTCTTCCCCAATAAGTCCGTGCCTCGTGCTCTCCGCTCCCGTGTGTCTGCTCTCCACGTGCTCGCTGGCTTTCCAGGCTCTTTTTGAAAGAAACGATAGAAGCAGCTATCAGGACACTCAACTACTGTGGGCATACACTCACTGGACTTGACACTAACAACACTAATGTGGAGTCTCATGCAACAGTCCAGCGTCAAGGAACGCTCGGACAAACTATTAAATAGCTCCCAGACGAGGCTTGATCAACTTCAGGTGTGTGTGCGTTTCTCGTCCTCAGGTGTGGCCAGGCTCCTGGCTGACACCCCCACCAGGGCTGAGGAAGAGGTGCTCTGCCACACCCACATACACACCCAGCTATACACAAACATTAGGAAGCAGGACAGCAGCACAAAAAATACACGTCCATACTTATTCAAAGACCCTGGGTCCTTCAGACACAGGTCCGTGACAATTTTACTGGAACTGAACCTGTTTTCCTGTTATTGTTACAGAGTGGAGGAACTCATTGATCCACAGTACAGGATCTGCAGTCTGGAGATGATGTTCGGAGTAGACAAATGAAGAAACGCGCCACAGAGAACCTTGAGGTGAGATTTCTTTAATGTTGTTAAAGAATCAGAAACAGTAACATTTAGAATAAAACACATGATGTTATATTAGTCTGCTGGGCTGCTTCCTGTGAGATGCAGAGAGTAACAGGAAGCTTGTTTTGCTTGTTGATTTTCAGAGTAATGAGTGATGGCTCTTCAGGAGATCAGTGTGATCTTCACACACAGACCCTCGGCCTTCTCTGCTGCTGTGCTGCTTCTGACAC
Organism: Copadichromis virginalis; assembly: GCF_057382275.1. Lineage (NCBI taxonomy): Eukaryota > Metazoa > Chordata > Actinopteri > Cichliformes > Cichlidae > Copadichromis > Copadichromis virginalis. The sequence goes on along the minus strand of NC_140620.1, from coordinate 25,631,616 downwards.
TCGTCCTCTGCAGAGGTGAGCAAAAACTGCTGAGCATTTAAACTCATCTATGATCATTTTTGGTTGTTTTGTTTAAACATAAAAAAAATGGTTCTCAAATTCACAATTGTTGGAAACTAGCCAGAACGACCAGGAGGACAATATAGAGTTATGAAAGAATGAACGACTGAACATGGCTGGCTGTGTTGTGGGGGCCTTGAAGTTCTTTGGATTTATAACAGAAATGATGCTTCGTTTATTGCTGTGTTTCACAGTTCTGATGTTGTATAAAGTTGTGTGTCTGCTCCTCTCTGTCTCCTCAACAGGATCATTTGTAGTGGATGTGACACAGAGCTCCTATCAGGCAGAGGAGAACCACAACATCACACTGGAGTGGACGTTCACCACCAAACCAGACACGTCCATCTCAGCACTGAACATCCTCTGTTACATGAAAAAAGATCAGAAACCCTCAACTCTGTATTTTCTGCTTGATGGTGTCGAGTTCTCAGAGGATGAAGAGTTTTCAGGACGAGTCCAGAGTGACAAAGACGCCCTCAGAGAAGGACGAATCAGACTCCAGCTGTCCAGACTCAGGACTGAGGACTCGGGTCTGTACCTGTGTGAGGTGGACACAGGTTATGGCCGCGGCTCCAACAGCTGCAGAGTCACCGTCTCTGGTAAGACAATTCATTTATACACATGTGATCACTGTGAGCTGTTAACGTTAATCATGGTTCAAACCTGAGATAAAATTGGTGTGTATAATTGTTACAGGGTTTCAAAGTGATGAACACAAATCTTTAGTTTCCACTTTCATAAAAACTGTGTCTTTATAAATATCCTGTTTGATTGATGGAGTTTCAGACACCAGCAGCTGTAGCCCCACTTTCACTGAGTCGAACATGAACTGGATCTTCTTCACTGTTCTAGAGCTGATGTTTCCTTTTGGAGCATTTTTAATAGAATTACCAGAAAAACTGTGTAGTTAGAAAATTACATCCATAAACTGCATCACACAGACACACACCTGCTAATTAGTGCTGAGTACAGTAACAGACATATAGGAAGTCTACACAGAGATGATATGAAACTATCCATGGAGACCAACACTGGTTCATGTAGAAGACTGTAAACATGGTCATTTCTGCTTTAAGTTGGACTTTTTAACACAAGAGTCTTTGTGGCTTACACACACGTGAGGCTAATTCTTCATGAAGCTGCTGGTCCAGGTAACATCCCTGAAGGAGGCCTCTGAGTCTGAGTCGACCACAGAAATCCACAGTGTCCAACCTCAGTGACACTGTTACTGAGCAGCTTCATCAGGACATGTGAGGAAACCAACACTGAAGAGCTACAAACTGTTTCTCTCATCACAACAGTTTGTTTGTTTTTTGGTTCTTCATTGTGCTTTACACAACTTGTACATTCACCCATTGACACGAGCCCTTTTTGGTCTATACTGTCTCACATGTTCACAGTGTTTAACATTCACACACATTCATACTGTGATGATGCATCACAGACAAAAAAATATTTAGCTGGGATCGAACTACCGACCTTTTGATTAGTAAGTGACCTGCTCTACCACCTGAGCTAAAATTTAAAAAAATATGTTATTTTTTTTATTTCAGAATCAAAATCTGGGAAGACCGAAACAACTCAGCAACCTGGAAATTTCCAGAGGCCAGATTTCGATGATGTGACCAAAGGCATAAGTAAATATATATATATATATATATATATATATATTAAAAAAAAATAATAATAACTTTACAGTTTACAAAAACACTAAAATCATTCATTTGTTATATTGTTTATACACAGTACAGTCAGGAGATATGGGCCAAATCTGAGCACTGTATTAATTTACCAGAACAGAATACACAGTTTTCTAGAAATGGATTTAGTTCAGTCTCAGACTAAAGAGAGTCTAAGACTAGGCTCGTTCTATGGAAGTGAAACTGAGTCTATATGAACAACAAAGTAAAATCCTCCCATAAACCTGCAGCTCTTTCAGGTAAACATACTGAGGTTCTGCTTCAAAATGTCAAATATCAGTTTTATCCAGTTCTGGATTTTGGGGCCTCGAGTCTTTCCTGGCTGTCATTGGGCAAAAGGCCCGATGTAAGCTGGAGGTCACCAGACTGTAAGTGGTGATAAATTAAATTCTCTGTGCATCAGAAACATGTAAATAAAGTCTGGTGCTCACCTCTCACAGTAATACTGCTTATTTAATGGTCAATTCCACTTCCTGTTTTTAAAATGTGCTCGTTTACATCATTAACACTGAATTATGTTTTTCCTGTTTTTGTACCTTAGAATTTTTCCTGGTACTCTGGTTAGCAATCATCGTGGCTGTATACATCTGTATCTCTCTGGTCTCATGGGGATTTATTGTTTATCAGAATTGTAAAGAACACGTAAGTCTGTCAGAAAAACAGGATTTTCTTGTAAGTTTTGTAAATATAAAATGATCAAAACACATTTTTTGACACATGGTTTGTGTCAGAATATCATTTGCTCTGTCACAGTTTAAAGTTTCTTAAACTTGTCGTGTTCAGTATAACTCAGTGAATCTTTGAATTGTCTTTCATTTTAAACAGAAAACAGACCTCCTCATACAAAACCAGGAAGTTAATGAGGAAGAAGCTCTCAGCAGGTGAACCTTCTAGTTCAGATTCATGATGACAACATCAGCTGGGAGCCGCAGATCTCGGACTGTGAATAGAAACTACTTATAACATCATGAGGAAAAACGAAATTTAAGGTTTTCAGTTTGATGCTGTTCAGTAAGTTGGCGCTGAGAACCATTGGAGAGAATAAAAAAGAACACAAACAACAGAGAAAAGATTTAAATTCAGGACTTCAGTCCAATATTGTTATCCTTCAACTCATTTGAATTATAAATATACTGAGAGGTTAAAATAAAAACAGGATCATTTCAAGTAAAACACAAACAGCATTAACAGGATGGAGCTTCATGTTTCATGCTTAATAAACTCTTGTGATGACATTTAAAGAATCAGCATTTTAATTGTATCTGACGCTGGGAAACAAGAAAGGGTTAGAAGATAAACTGCTGGGTGCTGCTAACAGAAACGTTTCTAATCATTGTTTCAGCTTTATAATCTTAACATAAGTAAAGCATAATATGATGGAATACTCAGAAATATTATAAAATATTTAAAATACTGCAACGTAAAAAATACACAGGGCCTGTGTCACACCCTCATACTCATACTACACGAAAACTGTCTTAGTTTGTCTTGGAGTTGAAAGCTTCATCATGTAGTTGCTGCGATTCTCTCTAGAAGTTAAACAGCTTTAGAAGATTGAAAAAAAAAGCTTATTTTTTTTCATAAAAACCAAAACCTACAGAGCGCTGGAGGGCTTGTTTCCTTAGGCCTTCCCGGTGGTTAGGAACAAATACAGTCACATGGCAGGATGCTGTAAACGGACTAAACTTCAGTCAGGAGAACAACTGCAATATGTGGTTAGTCATTTATACGTATAATATAATATATATAATAACATAATGCTGCATGGGCTGCGCTGTAGTTACATTGTAAGGTTTTAAAAACTGAACTTTAAAATGAAAAGTGATGATAAAAACAAGAGAAAGGCTGACAGTGATCACTGACTTTTTTCAGGGGCTTGTTCAAATTAAATAGAACAAGATACAAAGCATTAAAACATGTTAGAAACACAACCGCCTTAATAAATGCAGAGTAGTTTGGAAGCAGCTTTCATCATGTCATCACTTAAAGACCGGATAACCCCCTGTTGTGAATGTTTTAATGCAGTACAGTTGTTATTATTATCATTTGTCACATCCTGTTTATGACAGTTAAAACAAGAAAAACGTTCATATAAGAAATGAAATTGTCTCATGTAAACTGTATGTGGTGTTAAATAGGCCTATACTACCGTACTTTAATGACGGTCATAAGGGTACTTCAAGAGCCATATATTTTATGAGGTGGTACTCATTGTGAAAAGTTTGAGAACCACTGCTTTAGTAAAAATTGAAGTACTGACTTAACTTCTTTACTCAAGTAAAAGTGAGAAAGTACTAGCTCTGACATATTTCTGTTGTCTACATTGTAGACGGTGATTTTGCCTCTAAACAGGAAAATTATTACAGTCAGGGGTTAAAGTGGATTCAGCAGGTGGAGGAACCCTAAAATTGGTTGTAGTGGCTCAGTGGGCAAACAAATCAGGACTCAGAATAATTACTGCTGAGAGCTTCAGTAGATTTTCGTCATGTACAGGCTGTGATCATCCGACCTGCTGCTCTTTGTGGATTTACACAACTTAATTCAACCAGATGTCAGCAGATGTTTGATGAATTGTCCTGGCTCATTTTTCATCCTTTATGCAGACAGTACAACGTTTATACTGTCTTTATGTTAGACAGTATGTAGTTGGTACAAAAGTGAAGTTCAGTCAATGGATCTCAGGATCACCAGTTAAAATTCATATGAATCTCTGCTACACTTGATGTAACCTAACTCTGAGCATGAATCCACAGCCACTGTGCACCAGTCACACACATTAAAGTTGTTTTTGTTTTCTTTGGCTGGCTCAAGCTTAAATACATACAAATACATATAAACTAATTATTGTGCTGCTGCTCTAATAATCTGTGGAAAGCTCTGTGTTACGGGTCCCAAGGATGAAGACCACGATGACAATAAGTTACCTGTAAAAGCAGGTGAAGAGCAGAGTAAGGAAGACACGATGCGTCTCTGCTTTCCTCCAGAACGTGTCTGAGTCTGATTTATTTCACACAAATAAATGCTATAAAACACTAAACATGAGCTTTCAATATACTGTTCAGCTGGTTCCTCATTCACATCAATTACATTCACTTATTTCACAACATCAGTGAAATATACTCTTTTTAACTGGTTCAGTTTCTTAAGTTCACACTTCTTTCCATAACAACTACATTCTTTTATCATATCCATAAACACATCACATTGTCTTCTGCAGTGTCTTACTGGCTAAACAGTTATATTCAATAACAGCATTGGTAAATACATGACATTTGTTCCCTCCAGTAATTTACTGGCAAAATCACTATTTAGTGCATCATGAAACACAGCTTGTTTAATTAACCCGTGAATGCCTCTGTTAGCTACACAGAGTTGCTCAGAGTGCTTGTGTTACACTAGCTAATCTACTCAGTCACTTTCAACATAACTATTAACATTCACATCTCACAGAACTGATTCGATTGGAGCATTACAACACGTTTGCACAGAGCATAGGAGCGCACTGACTCTGCTTCACGAGCGCTCCACCTAACGAGCGGGCTCGCGGTGCGGTCGCACGGGACACTCCTCTGGTTTTCTCCCGCGTTTACATGTAATTAACTCGGGCGGACCGCCTTAACTCTCTCATTCACGTTAACGTGGGTAACCATGGTAACAATAAACAACATTTTCGGTGCGAGCACCATTTACCGACCTGTAAAAGCAGGTGAAGAGCGGAGTAAGGAAGACACGATGCGTCTCTGCTTTCCTCCAGAACGTGTCTGAGGAAGCAGCGGAAGGTGGGCTCCACTTACTGCACCCCCAAACCCCGGAGCAAGCACCAAAGTTCCGCCCTCACTGCTTTCTAACATAAAATGAATCCCTATTACATGGATTTTCTATCCTCTTAAAGAACTGAAAATAAATACATATAGCAATGAAAAATGTCCCGTTACATGAGTGTTTTACACAAAATAACATTAATGTGGTCATTCCCTCACAGGGGTGCCACATCTGCAACGGCACTGCTGTCATCCTGTCTGTCTACACTCACATTTATGACCTTTCAGAATCACCGCTGATGATCCACAATTAAACTACATGTTAGTTGTAATCCAATTTTTTTTTCAAGTAACAACTAAAGTAAGGGATTACTATTGCAAAAAAGGTAATTAGATTACCATTACTTTCCCATAAGCACGCTGCATTACTGCGTTACTAAAACCTGCCCTACTCCTGCTATACAGGTGAAAATAGAACAACCGGACTGCTGAGTCTTGGATTTTATTTATTTTCTGCTGTGTTTCACTTGCATCTATTTGAAAGACTGACTGTAAACACAAAAACCTATTTTATTTTATGTGCAGAAATGTGCATAAAATAGGATTAAATGTTAAACTAATTTCTTCCAGTCAGAGAATGTTGCATATAATTTAATTTTTGTTTTATGCATTCACACTCCTACCATCTGGAAAAAGGTACCGAAGCATTCGGGCACACACATCCAGATGTGCAACAGCTTTTTTCCACAAGCCATCCGTCTCCTCAACAAAAAGGGACTGGACTGATAAACACACACACGCGCACACACACATATACACACACACACAACATTATCACTCAGCTTAACTTAACTACCTCAAGCATTGAGTCTAAACTGACTAATCAACACAAGCGCAAACACACCGACCCACACCGACCTACACCATCAAACTATCGTATACACCAACCTGTAAATGCTCTTTTGCACAATATTATTACTGGTCTTTTTGCACTAACTTCTTTACTTCCTAGTCTTCCTTAGATAGTTAGATAGTTAGTTTTTTTTTTTGTTAATTTATGTTGTAATTTATGTTAGGTCAGTCTGTCTTGTCTCTGCTAGCCAGCTAACTAGGCCTCTTAGTTAGCTAGTTTAGTGTTAACTTATGTTGTAAATTTATGTTGCATGTAGCACCTTGGTCCTGGAGGAACGTTGTTTCGTTTCACTGTGAACTAAATGTATATGGTTGAAGTGACAATAAAGCCAACTTGAACTTGAACTTGAAAGTTAAAATATTAAAACTAATAAAACAAAATTTAAAAACTGACTTTTTCCATTTGATTACATAGTAGATTTGGGTTGAATGATTTATTGCTTTATCACATATTTAGGTTGTAAATCATGTTTTAAAAAAGTAACAAAGTAACTAATTAATTTCGAAAAAGAGTAATCAGTAAAGTAATGGGATTACTTTTTAGGGGAAGTAATCAGTAATTAGTTACTGATCACTGATTACTGATGATACAACACTGATCAGCATAAAGTTAACAAGCAAGTTTGACAAACTGTTACAGCGCAAACATATCAGCACTTTCAGCACCAACTAACACCTGCAGTCACATTTGGCGCCCCCTCCTGTCACTCTGTAATAACTGCAGGAAGAAGGTCTAAATGTGAATGAAAGCAGCACAGAGTCAGGAGCAGAGAGGTCCTTGAAGCTGCAGATCAGACTGTAAAGATGAATTGTTGAGGAGGAAGAAGCAGATGTGAAGTTTTCAGTGTGACAGCATGTTGTCAGTCAGAGCTGCTCACAGTTTAAATGTGGGAGTAGAAGGAAGGACGAGAGCAGTATTACTGCACATCAGCCAGTAGAGGGCAGCGCTCTCATGAACTAACATCTGCGTCCATCATCTCACACATCAGCACTTTGATTGTTTATATTTTATGCTCTAGATTGTTTTAAGGTAACAGTGTCTTCCTAATATACTGAGGATGAGGACCCACTCACCAACAAATAACTTCAGTCTGAGAGCTGAAGTTTGTCTTTCAGCTGAATCAGACGGCTGATTAATTCATAAACAGATGTTTCTGTTATTGTAAATAAATAGTTGTTTCCTGAGTTTGAGCCTCTTCCCGTCTCTCGTTGCTCTTTAATGTGTGAGTCCAGCTGTGACAGTATGTCAGTACATACATCATGTTGGACATCATGTGTATCATAATCAGTGATTGTCTTTTTCTTCTATCATTATTCTATAGTGAACTTATAAATAATGACCGAGACTAGACTTATCATTACTTTGAGTTACAGGTTAATCTGTTGACTTTAGGTAAAAGTCAGATGTCAAAGGGGTCTTTTTTTAAAATATATTTTAAATCTTGGTACCCTACTTTCTAAATCTTGACCTTACACAGCACACTAGCAAGAATCATATCTAAGTTTTAATGCTTTTCTGCTGAAACCATTTTGAGCTCCTCTTTGTGAAGCTGTCCCTGTGTTTGTAGTGCTCACTGTTTACTGATATATACACCATTAAATGTGCAGCAATGACCTTTAGAAACTGATCAGACAAGAGTTTCTGGTTTGGAGTGACACATTAATTCTTGTCTCAATTTGTTACCTGTTTGGCTCCAGTGACTCATTTCACTTTGACATCGACAGTTTGGATCACTGTGTGAGAGTCTGGGGTCTTCATCTGTGCTAAGTCTTCTTTTTATTTGTTTGTTTGTTTGTTTTGGTGTCAGAGAACTCGACAGACAAGAACCTGCATCTATGTTTGTAAAGAACTGTTCTTGGAGCAAGACTTGACTTGAAGCTCTGAACTGTCTGTGACCCAGTGTTGTATTATTTTTGTGGTTTGTTATTCTTTAGTGCTTAATATGAGTTTGGTGCCTTTGAGTTTTGTCAATGAATTTCCTGTTTTACTTTGAAGGTGTGTGTCTTATGTTGATGTTTCCTCTTTTGCGTCCACCTGGTCCCTTCAGTTAATTTGTATCAGCTGTGTTCCCCTTCTGGTCCTTGTTCCCCGTGTGTTTGCCTCTGTATTTTTCTGCCTCCACAAGTCCTGCACTTGGGTCCTTTTTATCCTGCCTGCCTACACACAGACCATGACATGTAGTTTCAGTATTAAGTTAGCTTCAAAATCAAAGGTCATAACCTAACCTTACTGACCAATCAAATCTTAGGTAAAGATGATCAATTAAATAACTGAACAGTTTTAATTAATGCTTCTTTTAAAAAAAAGTAAGTATAAACTAATTTTGGAGGTGTTTGGTTGATTTTGAGGTTTAGACTAATCAGCTTTGTTCTGCACTCAATCGGAGCCAGAGAGCTCACTTTTTCTACTTTCAAAGGAAAATCTTGTAGTGCTGAAGGGCAGAGGGCACTAGAATCATGGTTCACGCTGGCGTTCATTTGTAGAGTTACAGTGTTATAACCAGTGTTGGGACTAACGCGTTATTAAGTAACGCGTTACAGTAACTACGTTATTATTGTGGTAACGAGCACGGTAACTAGTTATTATGCCAAAATCAGGAACATGTTAGTCGTTACTGGGATTTAGATAGGCTCGTTACTTCGTGTGGTGGCTATCGCGGAGCTTCCACAGATTCAGTAACATTAGCAAGTGGTGGAGGCCAGCAGGTGGATGAGAGAAAGCAACACGTTCTCGGGCTGGAGAAAGGGGACGCAGAAGGAAAAGAGACCCGAGGCGGCCGGTCCAAGTGTGAACTGAACTTCAGGTAAGAAGTTATGACCTGCAGTCTTTCTGGGTCAGATATAAACCAAGTTTAGGTGGAGTTTATTTTGGTTATGCTGACTTTTTCCGTACTGCGTGCTAGCTAGCATGACGGAGTTTCTATACAGCTGGGTGGGTGCTATGAAGTTAATGATGTTGAACTTTATTTTGTTCATAAGTTATTAGAGTTGTCAACCGTCCCGTCTGGTATTCAGAGAAAATATTACGCGTTTCTTATTGAGGTGAAAAGGAACAGTTTGTCCCGTAATTCAGCTACAATGAAAAAGGCACAAAGCTGGAGTTATTCTGTGTCTTTGCTGCACAGCTGCCTCTTCTTCTCTCATTCTCCCCCCTCCCTCTCCCGTTTCTACTTCAATCATGAAACTGATCAATGATCAGCTGATCGGCTCTCTTGTTTGTTTATCGCCCACTTTGCGCCGAAAGAGGAAACCAGCGGATGTCGCGCTAAACAACAGCAGCACGTTTAAGCTTGATCAGCTGTTGTTAGAATTTATTTAATATTAATTTCTAGTATCAGCTGATGTTTGCTGGAGCCACAGCTGCAAAAAAGCTGCTGGTCATGATATCGGTTTGTATATCTGGTGAGAGGGAAACATGAAGATGAAACCAGGAGATGTCCTTACTGAATCATCAGAGCTGAACAGGTGATGGAGAAACAGGTTTACCTTTTAGGTGACATGAATGAGTTGAAGGGAAGTTATGAACTGTTTCTGAGAGACAAATAACACCAGGATCCTTTTTTATGTAGCTGACAGCTGGTAACTGTGCAGGTATGGATCTAGCAAAGTTTTGCCAGGGGGGCAGGTAGGGCATTAACAGGGAGAGGGGGCACAAAGAAATACTTTTCTATCTTATTCTCATTTAAAATGTCTAGCTTTTAAAAAATAATTATCTGAATCTTACAACAAACGATTGATGGATTGATGCATATATACCATCAAAACAGTGTACATCACTGTCACAACAGCGTTTGTTTTCATTCAAAGGCTTTATGATTTTTCCTATAATGGTGGGCCGGTCTCTAGTCAAAATGCCCGGGCCAATTTTCTGTCCCAGTCCAGCCCTGTATGCAGCTCATCTGCAGTCTGGTGTTACCAACATCTTCCTATTCAGAAGGCAGAATTTCCGAGTTCTGAGTACAATCGAAAGCACCACGACTGCAGTTTTTGTGTTGGATGTAAAAGGCGCACATGACGCTGTGACGTAGGCTAGAATCATGGCAGCAGTCAATGACGGTCCAGGCGTGGGATTTCTCTCGTGGAAATATGCACATTATCTTTTCCTTTCTATTGGTAGGTGGCACAGTGCACTTGTGGCAAGTAAGCAAGCTAGAAGACTGGCAAAGTTATGGAAGCAACACATTAACAAGAGAATTCTGAGTAAAACCAAAGTTACTTTCCCTAGTAACTAGGTACTTTGAAAGTAACGAGTAACTTGAAGTACCTGGGTTACTTTTGAGAGAAGTAACTAGTAATGTAACTAAGTTACTATTTTAAAGTAACTTACCCAACACTGGTTATAACACTTTTTGTTCATTTGTAATGTGAATTGTACCCGTTTGTGTGATATTGAGTGTGACTAACAATGTCCACCATGACTGAGACTGCTGTGCCAGTTGATTAGCTCTGGTCAGAAGTATTGAGTCACTGAGAGACAAGTAGTGTTGCATAATGAACATGTGCTACTGAGTATGTGTCTGTGAGCTAAAAGCAATGATAGTAATGTCACCTATGCAAACATCAGTCCATTCTTGTTGCAGTGGTGTGATGTTTAAGATGACTTTGTGTCGTTTGTCTGGCTTCAGTCACAATAAACAGATAAGCGCACTAAAGGGTTTGCCACTTTGCAGAAAAGCAGGACTCAATTGCAAGACTTCTTTAGCAGAGACAGTGAATTATTTACTGTGAAATCGGTGCAAAAACAACCGTTCCAAAAATTTGACATTCACAGCAGTGTAATCCCAGCTCTCTCAAAAACACTCCATCCACAGCTCCTCCAATTTACAAAGAGTCTCTGAGCTTTCTCCATCTCCACTCCACAGGAGAACACAGGTAAGTAATTCTCTTTTTTTTTTTTTTTTTTTTTTGCCTGTCCCGTTTGGCTCTTTTTCCATCAGAATTGTTGTCTAAAGGCAAAGAAAGATGCCCAACGGATTTACTTTACCAAATTGACCATCCCAGCCTTGCCATAATGGTCTATTTGATTCACCTTTTATTGTTTATTTTATTTTCACTTGCTGAATATGGGACAGACTTGACTGGGGGAAAGAAGGGGAGAAAGAAAGAGGGAAAGAGAAACAGCTGAGAAGAGGGACGGGGGAGAAGGGCAAAAAACAAAAAAAGAAAAAGAAAATGCATATATCAATCACCTGGATCACCTGTTGAGAAAGAAAAAAGAAAACAAGCAGAAGAGAACAAGAGTAATAGAATAAACAACATCACAATGATATATGGGAATATGACAGTAAATACTAAATGTTAAACATTATTGTGCAGCACATAAGATCAACAGAACACAGTGTGCTTTGAGGTAGGAGCCAAAAAGGGTGTAGTTTGTGTGTGTGATCACCCGTGTGTACACCTGTGAGCATGGACGCGCTTGTTTTTAAAAGGTTCCTTCATGTAATGATCTGCTAGAGGGTGTGGGGGGGCCACAGCCCCGTCCTCCAGGGCATGAAGCAGGTATGGAGGAGATCAAAACTCCAGACATCCAGAAGCCCCCAGAACACAAGAGACCAAGGAAGACCAACAGAGGGGCAGCCGCGCCACTGTCCCAGAAAGAGCTGAGGAGAGTCCCAGATGAGGGCTCACTCAGCAGCCGCGGAGCAGAAGCCAGGGGGAGTTGCAGTGACGCGCCCGTGAGCTCCGCCGGCAGCCAGCCGTGCCTGAGTGACCGAGCCCCAGGCCGAGAGGCCGGGGGCACCCCACCTCCGAAGTGGCCCGAGCGAGCCCCAGGCTCCAGGCCCCGACAAGCGGCCGCCAAGGAGTGAGCCGGTGTGTACCTGGACGCCCATCCCCAGGTAAGTAATTCTCACATAACAAGACTGTCTGTTTGTTATACAACAACCCAGCGCTGACTACAACTTAGATACTCTCCTGAATATTGTCTCTTAACCAGGCAGGAACGTGCAGCCCCGAAACTGAAGCTCAAAGTCCTCAAAGTCCTGATGCTGCACAAAGACGAGAACACCGGAATGTGCACACACAAAGACACACAGATAGTGAAGGGAGAGAGGGAGAGCTTGAGGAGGACAGAAAGACAGAAATGGCAAGTCAGACCTGGAGAATGACAAAAATACAATATATAAAATACTGCAAAATCATGATGCATTAAAGTGGTGTTTGTGTGGTTGAGAAAGTGAAGACACATTAATGTGTTTGCTGTGATGCAATCAAGGTCAGCCGTTCCTGCCTCCCTCATGCTCAGTGTTTACCTGATAAATAGATCATGGAATGTTAGAAACCCGCAGTGACTCGTTAATCCTTGTTTCAGTTTGTTACCTGCTCGGCTCCAGAGACACATTTCACTTTGACAACAACAGTTTGGATCACTGTGTCGGAATATGGGCTCTTTATCTGTGGTAAGACCTCTTTTTATTTATTTGGTGGGGGGGGGTTGTTTTGTTTTCTATACTTATGTTTATAAAGAACTGTTCTTGGAATCATGCAGAGACCTGCAGGACTTTGTCTCATTAAGGTGACTTAAAAGAAACTCTGAGCTTTCAGTTTCAGTTATGTGCTTAAGTTACACTGATATGGAGGATTGTAATTTCAAAATAAAAGATCATAACATAACTCTAACCCTGCTGACTAATCTCACGATCATCATTCAAATAAGTGAACATCGTATCTGATGCTTCTTTAGAAAAAGAAGTGCAACCTAATTATTTTGGATGCTGGTGTTTAGTGGTGTATGAGCTGATTGATGTTCCTGGTGAGTGTTTCATTATTCACCATTAAACACTTTTCTTTATTGTATTTGCCACATAGAGATACAACACAGCTGACTGCAGCAGCAAGGTTGTTTTTTTTTCAGATTTTCTTTCTGTCATGACAGCTACATTAAAAAAGACTCATTGACACAAACTCAGGAGCCCAGCTGTCTGAAACGACAGAAGATGAAGCAGGTTTACTGAATTTATGAAACATAATTCTAAGCTTTAACTGAGTATGGACCTGTCTGTGCTGAATTGTGACAATCATCAGTTACACAATTTTATTTTAGCTTTTTTAGTTAAGACAATTATGGTTACATTCATCAACAAGTCATCAGGTTTGTTCTGCACAGGGGCGGATCTAGAAGGGTGGCATCTCTTGCCACCCCTAGTGCCACCTTTTTGCATATGACAGTGTAGTTTATTAATATAAGATTAGCATTAGCTTAAAGCGCATTACCACGTTGAGCTTAGCTACAGTTAACACTGAATATAAATTCTAAAATTGAATGTATTGCATAGTGCAGTGCTTCTTAAACTTTTCACAATGAGTACCACCTCATAAAATATATGGCTCTTGTATCATCTTTATGACCCACATTAAAGTGATTTGGTTGTTTAGGAAGAGGGGAAAGTTTTGGGAGTGACGGCAGCGGCCCATATTGCCCATATCACAAACCGCCACAAAGTAAAATACGAATGTAAAATCAAAAGTAGTCAAAATGGCCGATAACATTTTGGATCTCAGAGGGTTAACCGAACAACTCGTGAAAAAAGTAGGTTAGAATTTTAGTTCATGACAGATTTCTGACATTTTGTGCAAATTTAAGCAACAATTTGATTTTTTTCTAACAAAAACCAGTGAAAGCGAAGTTAGTTTTGTGTTTATAAATGAACCACACCGTGTTGTGTAGCTTTCTGGATTTTATATTTATTAATAATACAGGCTAAACAAACACACACTGTCTCATAGCATCTATTGGTGTGGAGTCTTTTTGTGTCTCAGGAAGGCAAAAAGGAAAAAAAAAAAAAAAAAAAAAAAAAAAAAAAAAAAATATATATATATATATATATATATATATTTATATTAATTAGTATATTTATCATCCAAATTAAAAAGTTGCTTTTCTTTTTACAGCATGTTAGTGATGGGTTATAGTGAGGATGGCGTCACTTCTCATTGAAAGCAGAGGCAGTTTTTAATTAGATATTAATAATTAGATATATTATTTATTTATTTATTTAGACTAATAATGGTGACCTGCTTGGACCAAAGCCTCCAGGCTGATTTTTTTTTGTCCCAGTACAAGCCCGACCAGAATATATCTAAAATCATTACTCTGTTATTTAATAAGTGACGATCTAAAGTTTCATAGTAACTATTTTTAAAAAATGCATAATTGCTCAACACTGAAACAGCTTCTTGAATGTGACTTCACTGGGACTGAACCTGTTTTCCTGTTGATGTTACAGAGTGAAGGAAATCACTGATCAACAGTGCAGGATCTGCAGTCTGGAGATGTTGTTCAGAGTAGACAGATGAAGAAACACATCACAGAGAAGCTCTGAACTTGAAATCCTCGAAGAGAGGTAAGATTTCTTTAATGTTGTTAAAGAATCAGAAACAGTAACATTTAGAATAAAACACATGATGTTATATTAGTCTGCTGGGCTGCTTGCTGTGAGATGCAGAGAGTAACAGGAAGCTTGTTTTGCTTATTGATTTTCAGAGTAATGAGTGATGGCTCTTCAGGAGATCAGTGTGATCTTCACACACAGACCCTCGGCCTTCTCTGCTGCTGTGCTGCTTCTAACACTCGTCCTCTGCAGAGGTGAGCAAAAACTGCTGAGCATTTAAACTCATCTATGATCAGAGCAGACACAGATCAGGGTATATGAATTATGATTATTTATATTTTGTACTGTTTACTTTTTGTTGTTTTGTGTAAACAAATGAGTCGAGAAAATGTGATTCTAGGCATCATGATTGTTGGAAACTTCTCAAATCTTTAGGATGAACCAGAACCACCAGGACCAGATTGTGGAGTTATGAATGAATGAATATAGCAGGCTGTGGTGTGGGGGCCTTGAAGCTCTTTGGATTATAACAGAAATGATGCTTCGTTTATTCCTGTGTTTTACTGTCTGATGTTGTATAAAGTTGTGTGTCTGCTCCTCTGTCTCCTCAACAGGATCATTTGTAGTGGATGTGACACAGAGCTCCTATCAGGCAGAGGAGAACCACAACATCACACTGGAGTGGACGTTCACCACCAAACCAGACACGTCCATCTCAGCACTGAAGATCTCCTGTTACCTGAATACTGATCAAACATACTCAACTCTGTATTTTCTTCGTGGTGGTGTCGAGTTCTCAGAGTTTCAGGATGAAGAGTTTTCAGGACGAGTCCAGAGTGACAAAGACGCCCTCAGAGAAGGACGAGTCAGACTCCAGCTGTCCAGACTCAGGACTGAGGACTCGGGTCTGTACCTGTGTGAGGTGGACACAGGTTATGGCCGCGGCTACAGCAGCTGCAGAGTCACCGTCTCTGGTAAGATGATTCATTTATACACATGTGATCACTGTGAGCTGTTAAACTGGATCAAGGTTGGATCCTGACATTGGTGTTTATAAACCTAACATTTCATTTTTTGAAGAGAGAAAAAGAAAAATAGCTCTCTTAAGATAGTTTCCCCCTTCATAAAAACTGTGTCTTTATAAATATCCTGTTTGATTGATGAAGTTTCCGATTCCGGACAAAAATGACCAGAAAAACTGTGTAGTTAGAAATTTACATCCATAAACTGCATCACACAGACACACACCTGCTAATTAGTACTGAGTACAGTAACAGACCTGTAAGAAACAAACCACAGAAATGATATGATGGTAAAAGTATCCATGGAGACCAACACTGGTGTCACGGCTGCCGAGGCGAGCCATGTGGAGTTAGAAGGACCCAAGATGCAGGCAGTGGATGAGATGCCGGTGAGTTTTATTTACAGAGGTGTAGTGGCAAATAAACAGTGGGGCATAACAAATAACTGAAGACACCTAAACTGGGAGAACTAAAAAATAACAGACCTGGGAGCATACGACAATGGGATGAGAAGCAGAGAGACGCAGACGAGGAACAGGACACCATGGGACAGGACACCATGGGACAGGACACCATGGGACAGGACACCATGGGAACACCGGGGAACACTGAGCAATACAGACGAACTAGCAACAGGCAGGTGAACACACAGGGCTTAAATACACACACCAGTAATCAGGGGATGAGAGACAGGAGGGCAACACAGCTGGGAGGAATCTGAGCTGACGGGACAGGGGAAACGTAAACTGAGCACACTCACATATGACACAGACCTTCACAATAAAACAGGAAACTCAGACACATGGAACCAGACAAGACATTGAACTAAACAGACAGATTCACAAACAGATGGGGTGACACCATAGACAGACAGATACAGACGCAGACTCAGAGGCAGACCGAATATAACACATAGAACCTAAACAATCATCATCATCATCTAGAAAATGATAACAAACTAAAAGCACTGGGTCACCGACCCAGGACCATGACAACTGGTTCATGTAGAAGACTGTAAACATGGTCATTTCTGCTTTAAGTTGGACTTTTTAACACAAGAGTCTTTGTGGCTTACACACACGTGAGGCTAATTCTTCATGGAGCTGCTGGTCCAGGTAACATCCCTGAAGGAGGCCTCAGAGTCTGAGTCGACCACAGAAATCCACAGTGTCCAACCTCAGTGACACTGTTACTGAGCAGCTTCATCAGGACATGTGAGGAAACCAACACTGAAGAGCTACAAACTGTTTCTCTCATCACAACAGTTTGTTTGTTTTTTGGTTCTTCATTGTTGGTTTCATGTTTCAGTTTTGTTTCAGTGTTCAGTTTCCACTTGGTAGCAATAAAACTGTGTACAGAGCCGAGAGCAGCTTAATTCACTGCTACATTACATCAATTTTAAGTTAATAAAACAATTTATTAAACAATATTTTATTTTACTTTATTTTAGAATCAAAGCCTGAGAAGAATGAAACAACTCAGCAACCTGGAAATCTCCAACCACCAAATCTGAATGACGAGACCAGACGTAAAAATAAAGTCTTTACAGTTTACAAAATCATTCTTTCATTGTATTGCTTATACACAGTACAGTCAGGAGATATGGGCCAAATCTGAGAACTGGGTTAATTTACCAGAACAGAAAACACAGTTTTCTAGAAATGGATTTCGTTCAGTCTCAGACTAAAAGGAGTCCAAGACTAGGCTCGTTCTATAGAAGTGAAACTGAGTCTGTGTAGTGTTGGCTTAATGAAAGGTAATGGTCAGTGTTGGGGAGTAATGGAATACATGTACCGCCGTTACGTATTTAAAATACAAAATATGAGTAAATGTATTCCGTTACAGTTACCATTTAAAAAGGTGGTATTTAGAATACAGTTACTTTGTTGAAATAAATGGATTACACGGCGGTATTTTCCTGTTTCATATTGTCGTGGGTCAGGACTGTTTGGGTTTTGTTGTCCTGTGTGTTTCCTGGGTGAGAGAGCGCCTTTTTGTTGTTGTTGTTGTTGTGCTAAGCTACAGAATGCTACAGGCATAGCTCTAAAGAATGTAGCCTCATAGACAGTGTAGTCCGTGTTGCAGGGAGAATGGACCGCCATACCTGTTATGTGTCTTTGAGCGCGAGGAGGGAGAAAAAGGAAGTAGAAAAGTACGAGCAGTCATCGAGCAAAAACGGGAGCTGGAAGCATGTAAATATAATAATAACCACTGCAGCCAAGAAGACTGCCTGACGAGCCCAGTTGTAAGTAAGCTATTAAGACTCAGCTGTACACTGTGTTCATGTTTTCCTCCGAAACAATAAGTTCCGTTGGAGCAGCCTTTCAACGCCTCTCTCTGTCTCTCGCTAGCAAAGTTGACCCAGACAACAAAGTAAAGCTATTTTTTGGCAACGAGCCCGACACAGAACCCGACGTATTAGCCAGAGGTCCCTTTACTACGGTTCGGAGTAACCTTCCCAACACTGGTAATGGTAGGGAGGTAATGAAACATCAGGCTAACAATACAAACAGTTTTCATCTTAGATCATCTTTGAAAATCTGGAAAACAACAAAGTAAAATCCTCCCATAAACCTGCAGCTCTTTCAGGTAAACATACTGAGGTTCTGATTCAAAATGTCAAATATCAGTTTTATCCAGTTCTGGGTTTTGGGGCCTCGAGTCTTCCTGGGGCAAAAGGCCCGATGTAACCTGGAGGTCACCAGACTGTAAGTGGAGATAAATTAAATGAAACATGTAAATAAAGTCTGGTGTTCACCTCTCAGAGTAATACTGGTTATTACCTAATTCCACTTATTGTCTTTAAAATGTGCTCATTTAATCATTAACACTGAATTATGTTTTTACTGTGTTTGTAACTGTGGATTGTCTTTGTAGGCCAGGGAAGAATCGTCATGACTGTATTCATCTGTATCTCTGTGTTCCCGTGGGGATTTATGTTTTATCATAATTGTAGAGAACACGTAAGTCTGTGATTTTCTTGTAAGAGCTGTAAATGTAAAAATATCAGAACATTTAACAGATTTTTACAGTATGTGTCAGAATCATTTGCTCTGTCACAGTTTAAAAGTTTCTTAAACTTGTCATATTCAGTATAACTCAGTGAATCTTTCAATTTTCTTTCATTTTTAAACAGAGGAGGACTTCCTCACGCAAAACCACAAGTTCTTGATGAAGACTTTCTGGACCTCGCTCAGGTTCATGACTGTTAGCATCTCATCTCAGACTGTGAATAGAAACACATAACATCCTGATGATAAACCAGATTTGAAGTTTCCCGTTTTGATGCTGTTCAGTAAGTTGGTGCTGGGAACCAACGGAGGGAAAAACAACAACTTAAACAACAGAGAAAACTGTTGAATTCAGGGCTTCAGACCAACATCGATATCTTTCATCACATTCTGAGATAGAACAGCGGGAGAGTGACAGTCAGAGTAGTGCCTTTCTCATGGACAGAAGCCCGAAACCGTACTAATCACTACTGTCAATAAAAGCACTGCTAAAACGGCAAAGCTGACGTGTCCATCCTTGGATCCTGTGTCACACCCACATTCTCACCTGAGGTTTCAGTGACGTCATCACACCTGTCAAAAATCTGATTTCTAACAAATAGCATTAGTGCAGATCAGCCAGTAGATGGCAGCATCTTGTTAAATCTACCTGCATGAGTTTACAGTATGATAATAATAGCTGAACTGTCTGTACAGTTGTTGTATTTTTTGAGTTTAGTATCAGGTAATTATGATGACAAATAAGAACCAGTTTCCTTATCTGCATGAACTTGGCCACCAAAACCACTTCAGGTGTTTGATGCATATAGCTTTGACATTTTAAATCACTTGTTGTGCTGCTATTTTTAAATGTGTGTGTTTTTGTTTTGTTTTTTGTTTGTTTTTTGGTGGTGTGAAGATTGCACAAAGACAAAATATCAAATGTCTGTAGATACAGTACAGTTTATAGTGACGTTTATGCTGGAAACAAGGCAGTAACAGGCTCTGTGCTGCACTGGGTCGGCTCTGATCACATCTGAGGGCAACATTAATTTTTTTTCACATTGCGTGACTTGATTTTATATATTCAGATGTAACTAACCATATAAATGTGATGTTGATGATTTTTTCATGTGAGCTGGTGATGATATAATGTATGTTTCTTTTTATCTGTTTTAGCACATCATCTTAAATCCAACCTGCTTTTCATCATACATGTTGAAACGATGAGAATAAGACAAATTAATCTTTAAATGTTTATTTCTGTAGGACACAACACGACTAAATAGAGTTTAGAAAAATCCACAAAGCAAACAGAGATGTTAAAACAGATGTTAAAATAGACACAGGTTATTGCAGCGGCCACAACAGCTGCAGCGTCACTGTCTCTGAGAACTGAAGGCAGTGGAGCTGCTTTATGGCAGAAATGTGTTAAACAACGAAGCATGACACTAACAATATAAACAGACATGACTCAATATCTGTGCCACTTACATCAATATATACAGATATCCATTGATCTTTGATTACTTAACTATACACCTTTCCAAAACTGTTTGTTTATAAAATCTATAATTATACACAATAAGCACATAAATATTTAATGCCCCTCTTCATCCCTTGTTTATTTTAAATACAGCTCAGCTCATCCCTGAACTCATAACTGTCATGTGACAGCTGCGTGCAAGCAAGATAGGACCCAAAGTGCAGAATTATAGAGGAGGAAGGTAAATTCAAACTTAGATTTACTGCAAACACAACCAAAAAACCTAAACTGAAAACTGCAAAAACCTGACAGGCTGACAGGCAGATGACACAGCATGGTAAGATGGTAGATCACAACACAGACAGAGGAAAACACAGGGCTCAAATACACAGAGGGAGCAATCCGTGAATGAGAGACAGGAGGGAAACACAGCTGGGGCAAATCAGGGCTAACAAGACAGGGGAAGCAAAACCTGATACATTAACATGAGACAGACTTCAAAGTAAAACAGGAAACGTAACACAGATGCCGACTTGATAAGGGGATTCACAGCAACTAAGGAACACCTGTTGGGAAGAGTGTGAGTGAATGAGTGTACAGTAGACCAGCAAACTGCCCACAGTGTATGCCAGCTTTGCCCCAGTGTGAGAGCTGGATTAGCCCTTAAAAATATTGCTTAAGAATCTGTTTTTTTTTTTTTAATTTATTTAGTCCATGTAAATAATTGCATATTTATCTGGACACAAACTGTCAACCTGCAAAACAGATTGTCAAAAATTAGTCTAGTTTTACCAAATACAATATATAACTGTTTCATCTACTTTCAAAAGCACTTCATCAACAGCTTTTTACAAATAAAGTTATTTTCCTGAAAGTTTTACACATTGCAAAGTCAGCCAAGTTGGAAAGGCTTGGAACGGAAAAAAGCCATTAAAGCAATACTGTCGCATTTGCTCTTCATGGATGACATCACTGTCGGAGCCAGAATGCAACACAACTGGTTTTCATCCTGCGGTTAGAGAGTCTTTCAGAAGGAGTGAATAAACTTTGGCAGGTGATATCAATCTGGATTCCTCGCTGGGAGTGTCAGCCGCAGTAACTGCATAGGGCACTGCGTGCTTCATGTAACTGAAGGAAGGGTGAATGGAAAAATGCACTGAAACATTCCTGATAAAAATCTGCTGCCATCCACCAGGACGATGAAGATGAAACCAGAGTGGATGCTTCAGCAGGACGATGATCCCAAATAGGATTTGAAGACAGTTTGTGTGGAAGAATGGGCCAAAATCACACCCAAGTAATGCACCCCACTAGTTTCTCTATAGAGGAGCAGGTTAAATACTTTTCTTAAACTCTTTTATGTTTTACGTCTATGTTTTAATTTCTTTGCATGTTTGGATTGGATTGGTTGTTACTGACATCTGGTTAGAATTTCATGTCAGTAGAACCTTTAGAAATATATTTACTTACAAACTTGGTGGCGTGTTCAATGCTTATTTTACCTGCTGTATAAATGTAAACTATTTCAAGATCTCTTTTTTGGAAGTAGCTCCACTGTGGTCTGTACTGCTTCAATGACAGCAGATTAAATGTGGAAAAACAGGCAATAAATAACACCTTCATCTCTTAATCAGCTGTTTGTGAATGGATGCGTCTGTGTTTATTTAATGTGTGTGTGCTCAGAGTTCTGTGGAAGTAAAAACTATTTTAACATCTTTCCATCTTTTTTCTTTTTTTCCTTGTCGTCATTAAGACTTTCTGCAGCTTCACTTTAGCTTTGATTGCTCCACTTCCAGTGTATTTCAAACAACTGGATGGGGTGGGTACAGTATACTCTGCGGTGGGGTTGGGTGGGCTGCCCCAAGTTCTGTGGGACTTGGTGGTGTTGCTATACTGTGGGCCTGGGTCTGGATGGGACTGGGCCCCCTGGGGGAGATGGCCCCAGGGAGGGGCTGCCTGGCACCTTCCTTCCCT
This sequence comes from Copadichromis virginalis, assembly GCF_057382275.1. NCBI lineage: Eukaryota > Metazoa > Chordata > Actinopteri > Cichliformes > Cichlidae > Copadichromis > Copadichromis virginalis. The sequence continues at coordinate 25,609,378 of NC_140620.1, read as the reverse complement.
CCCCATCCCCGACTGCCTCCCTCTTCCCACTCCACCACACCCACCCACACATGCAGGGCCTTGGGGTGCAGGTGTGTCACCAGGGTGCAGGGGAGGCATTCTGGCTGCCTGTGCCTCAATTTTATTTCACAAACTAGACATCCACATTACTCACACTCTCATAACACATACATATAGGACCTTGCGGTGGGGTGGGCACGTATGCATTCAACCTCACCTCTCAGTTTTAAATGCATGTAGACATTGAGGGTTGTCGGGAGTTTGAAAAACTACAGTGCATTTAAAACCCACTCATGTGTAGTGTCGCTGTGTGTTGTTCTACAACGCATTTAAAATCCATGTTTTAGTAGCAATAGTTGCCTTGTGATGTAATTCACCTGCAGTGACAAGTGTCGGGCTTGTTTACTTTACCTCAGCAGACAATTGAATCTATCTTTATCCTTGTCTTATCTGCACACAGTCTAACAGTCCAAACTCGCAACTGTTTAAAGCCCAAACTGGCTAAACTGGTCTTGCAGCAGCTCACAGATCAGTTTATCAAGAGAAAAGTGCATCTTTGAGTTTGTGAATCAGCCGACTGCAGGTGTGTAATTTCCTATTTTTATTTCCACATGACATCTTTATAAGCTTTTAAGCAGTCTGTTATCACTGCTTTCGCAGCTTTTGTGTGTTGCTGTACTAACAGCAGTGCGTGGAATCCTTTTTCGTTGTCCAGTATCTATTCTAGTCAACTTTTTTTTACTTCATTAATGTTCAATAGTAAAAACACATAAATGGAAATGAGCAAACAGAACCAAAAAAGAAAAACTGGCATGTAAATGTGAATGAATTATTGTGTCCATTGCAGATGTAAATAATAAGATATTAATTCATTTTGTCCGCTCAGTCGTTACAGTCTCATAGAGAGAGGCGTCACAGACAAAACGATCAAAGAAGAGACTACAAGCACTGTTTCCATAGCAAACTGAAACTTTGACTTCAGCAGACTCCTTCAGCTTAAAAGCTCTTTAGAAAGTTTCTGTGTAGAAACTGATTGGATCTTATTATGACATATGTACCTGTATACACTAGACATGTAATCATAGTTACCTTCATAAATTGTGTGTAATCATATACACTCGTATATACCGTATTTCCCGGACTACAAAGCGCACCTGAATATTAGCCGCACAAGCTAAAATCAGGGGAAAATCCTGTTTTGTACATACATTAGCCGCACCTGACTAAAAGCCGCAGGTGTTTCAATGTTGACTTATCATATGTAAGAGAATATGCACAAAGGGAATTGTCAGGAAAGAGATGGCTGTTTGGAGACACACCCCTTTTATTAATATTTTGAAAAACAAGTTATGGGTACATATTTGCACATGTAGTACATAACAGTAACCTACAGCACACCAGAAAATAGATTCGGACTACCTTTTAGGCTCAGGTGCAGTGACACGGCTTTAACAAGAAGAAAAGTCAGTCATTCACCATCTTTCTCTTCTTCCTGCGCTCTAAAACCACCAAAGTCCTCTTCTCCAATGTCGGAAACGAACAGGCTCAGGATGGCTTCGTCATCCACTCTCTCCTTCGTTGTCACTTTCAAAACCAAAGAAATCCTCGTTGTCAGTGTCAGAGTCGAACACCCTCAGAAGGGCCGTGGCGGTGTCCTCCTCTCCATCATGCAGCAGTCCAGCCCTTCAAAATCCGTTGGTGATCGTGGATGTTTTCGCACTTTTCCACGCTGTCAGAATCCACCGGTGGAGTTGGGCATAACTTGCTTTTCGCAAGTTTATCGCCGCTCGTCATCCACGACTCCCGCTGAATGCGTAGCGCTACTTTGAAGTTTGTTTTTCGCGCTACTTCGTACGGCACTACGTTGCCTGGCGGACGGACATGTGACTAACATACCACTCTTGAACCCCGATCCTTCCGCCAGGCAACGTAGTGCCGTACAACAGCGGAACACACAAAACAAATCGTCTTATGATATGACAAAAATCATGGAAAATCCATAGAAAAGCCGCACCTGACTAAAAGCCGCAGGGTTCAAAGCTTGTGCAAAAAGTAGCGGCTTATAGCCCGACAATTACGGTACTATGCATGCTCACAATGAAGTGTTTATATATGGAGTCACTGTGTTAAGCATTTAACCTGCATGTTCAAATCACATGACCCATATATTTAGGTCATATATATCTCCCAGTATGTTACAAAAAATTTGTGCCACTTGTTGTATGACCAAATGTTGATTAATACTGCTTAAAAATGTAACCCTTTATGACCTACTGTCACTAGTCCAACAAATGGTTAATTCAACTTGGTACTGCTAAGGTATGTGCATATGACCCTTCTTGGCATGCAGCTGCATCTACAGTAACTGTACAGTAGAAGCACGCAGTGGTTCGAGATGGCTGTGCAGCAGAAGCAGGCAGCGGGGTTTGACTGGACTGCTTCATGGCGTGGGCCGCTCTTTAGTTGGCTGTACAACAGAGGCATGCCATTGTTTGGATGGCTGCCAAGCAAGGGCCTGCAACCTTCTCAAGTAGCTATAGGGAAAAACATAAGCCCCTTGAACACCTATAAGAAAAAAAACAACCCTTACTCAGCATGGATAGCAGCTTATGTCCAGCATGCGTGCCCAAGGAAAGTGTTAGATGGATTAACTGCCTTTCTGTAGACTTTCAGACTCACTTTGGCCATGAAACTGTCAAACGGGCCAAATGCAGTGATGGATGAGAGATTGTTCTGCAAGAAGTTATGGTGTCATTTTGTCATGTATATCATAAGTGGAAGATGAAGAGGGAAAAAAAGAGGATGAAAGGATACAGGAGGGTGATCCCTGTTCCTATATAAGACGAGGCTGATATATATTGTCTCTCTCTCTTCTTTCTGCTGCTTCTTTCCTGTCTGTCTTTTGTGTGTGTTTGTGCTTTAAGGCTCGACACCCTGGGGTTGCTTCGCTTTTTGGTTGCTTGCTTTCTATGTGTTATTTCCGCTTTTAAATGTACTGTTCTGCTGTTCGTATGATGATGTTTACTAAACTCTGTTCTAAGAATTCTGCTCTTTTCCAGAGGATCATTTTGAGTGATTTGATTGTAATTGGATCTGAAAAGTTGGACCTCCACAGCGTTGGTGGGATAAGGTTATCATATTGGCTTCAAAATTTGCGACCCGACAAAACCGACAAAAATATTAACTCGCTCAGTGAAACAGGAACTGAATGAGAGCAGAAAAACAAGAGGGCAGACTTTTGAGCTCATGTTTAAGGGTTCATATGTTTGTAATGCAGCCTTCTGTTTGCACTGCTTATCCTGTGAGTGTTTATACGGCTGTTTTGTTGTAACTTGTTGTAAATGTCTGGTTCTGTCAAACTGTCATCAACTCACTGACAGCAGCAGTTTCAGCTTTGACAGTCATATTTTAATTTAAGTTCCTGCTTCTAGTTTCAACAATGTCAATTCTTTCCCCTCACTTTATCCTGCCTATCTGCCTCTGTATGTTTGAGTCTTCCTCTTGGTGAACTCTAACATAAACACAGGTTGTGTTATTTATTAAGTAGAGTCATTAAAATGTGCTGGATACAATGGTCTAATGGCATTGATTTAAATTTGTAGATATTTTTGAGCAGGAGTGGTTCTGTTTGGGTGTTGCTGTGAATTTGGAGTGAAAAAACAAACAGAAGATTTCAAAATGAACTGGAATGACATCTGACTTGATTAAGCTAAAAATAATACAAATGATGGACGGATACCTATGAGGGGCCGTACAAGCCAAAATTCATTCTTTCACTCTCACACACATATACTTTATACTTGCATTCCTACATTTTGTTCTCATTTACATGCATTCAATATGCATTTAATCTCACAAATAATATATGTATGTAAGAAGAGAATGCATACATGCCTGAAGAAGATATATGTATGCAAGAGAATAATGTATGTGAATGAAAGAGTGTAGTGGAAACGGAAGCAGTTTAATGAAAACGGAAGAAGAAAAGCTGAATTTGAGTGAACAAAATTCATTGCTGCGTGCAAAAAATATGTGATGTGTTGATGAATCGAGCAGGTATTTGAAGTTTACACAGCGTCATTATCGCATGAAAATATCTTAAAAGTTTATTTTGTGACCCAGAAAGAGTAATATTTCAAACTCCGCCACTCTGTGTTCCTCCACCACTGCCTCGTTTGAGTTTTGGACGAAATGGATTCTGGGATATTGCATTTCGTCATTTCGAGCTGATTGGAGACCAAAACAGGTAATCAGATAGTTTTGCATCCAAGTCTGTGGTTGGCTGGTTTTGTGGCAAAAGTTGAAGTTTCTTCTCCCCCCTCCATGCTCTCAGACACTTGAAAGTGACCCGCGTGTGCTTCTCAGCCAATCACAGCGGTACAGACACCCAGCCTTCCGTTTCCACTATACTCTTTCATTCACATACATTATTCTCTTGCATACATATATTTTCTTCAGGCATGTATGCATTCTCTTCTTATATACATATATTATTTGTGAGATTAAATACATATTGCATGCATGTAAATGAGAGCAAAATGTAGGAATGTATAAATGAAAATGCATGTATGTTAGAGTGCAAATGTGTAAATATGTAGATTAAAATACATGTATAAGAGAGCACAAAATTGCAATGTGTGTTAAATATGTGTAAACATGAGAATAAAAATATCTAAATATTTAAATTTTAATAAAACTATGTGAGAGTGAAAGTATATGTGTGTGAAAGAAGAATGTATGTGTGTGAGAGAGAAAGAATGAAATTTGGCTTGTACGGCCCCTCATAGATACCTCTGACATAGATAAACTTCTACAAAAAATACAACTATGAATAGTTGCAATGTCATGTAGGTAATTTGCAGTAATAAATCTGTCTGGCTTTTTTTATTTGACCTCATCACAGTTTAAGGTGCCAAACTTGCCATTGTTTTAACCCCACCTGACCAGTTTATTCAAACAAAAGTGCAAATTTGTGAGATTTTGATGAAGTTTGAATGTATCCCAACTGCAGATTCCTTGAGTTCGTAGATCAGCTGACTGTAGGTGTGTAATGTCACATTTTGTTTCCACCAGACATCTGTGACCTTCTAGCACTCACCTCAACATCTCAAAAGTACTGTTTCAGTAAGAATCCCGGATCATAGTTTTGCCACTTTTGTTCATTTCTTCATTAGTCACAGATGATTTTCTTACAACATGTACCAGTTTTCTTCCTTTACTTAAGACTGAACAGGGGTAACAGGGGGAGAGAAGCTGCAGAGAGGCATGTAAGACTGCAACTCAGCCTCCTGGTCCCAACTCTGGATAGTCATATTTTGGGGGGTTTAATAAATTTGTCCATGTTTCTAGAAATGAGAGCTGCTCCATCCAAAGTGGGATGGATGCCGTCTCTCCTAACAAGACCAGGTTTACTCCAGAAGGTTTGCCAATAGAGCTTTGGAGTTGACGTCACACATCTATGAAGCCCACATCGTTTCTGGGACACCACTCAGACAGACAGCAATTTAAGGAGAACATGTGGCTAAACATGTCGCTCCTGGTCTGATTGGGGAGGGGACCAGAGAAAACTACAGAGTCCGAGATTGTTTTGGCAAAGTTGCACACCGATTCAATATTGATTTTAGTGACCTCCGATTGGCGTAGCCAGGTGTCATTACTGCCAACGTGAATTATGATTTTACTGAATTTACGTTAAATAAATAACGTAAATTCAGTAAAAAAAATAAATAAATAAAATAAATAAAAACACTATTTCATGTCTGTCAAACCCTGTCATCTTTAGCATTTTTCATAGGATCAACCAAGGGAATGTTGACAAATGATGTATTTTGACAGTCTGCTAGTAACAAAGCAACTAAAGAAACATATTAAAATTGGTTCTTCACTCAGAAAAATAAAGGTGCCAACTGGAACCAAAAGTAGTTCTTTAGACTGATGCCATAAAACAAGTGGTTCCCAAACTTTTTTTGCTAGCTCCCCCTTTGTTTTACAAGAAAAATGTTCGTGCCCCCCCCCCTCCTGCGCGTGCACGCGCACAAACACATCCTCCAACCACACACACCCTTATTTTGCTCCATTGCGGTTTATTTCACACCTCAAACATTTACTAAACAATTAAGCAAATACAAGTAATCTGCAATAAATTACAGGTAGTAAGAAAATAAACTACTAACTCTTTTATGCTGCGTTCACACCTACGCAGGTGTTTTTGAAAACGCAGCTGTTTCGTCCACACGTAAACGGCGTTTCGAGTCACAGAAAACGGAGATTTATTAAATCTCTTTTTTTTGCGTTTACTTGTGGACGAGGAATACAGAGTTGGTCACGCAACGTCAAAGGTATGTGCCTTTTTTTCACGTCATGCTGTGCGCCACGTTATTGTTTACATGAGATGAATTGCAGATAGAGACAAAATACTGTTAATCTGACTATCTTTGGTTTTTACACGCTTATATATACACATGCAGTTTCTGTCCCTCCATTAACAAAGGCAGAGGCGTCACGGTGTGATTAGTTGTTTTTTTTTCCTGTGTAATAATATTCAACATTGCAATCAAATCAAAAAATGCCTCTGTGTGCAAAATGGGTCGAAAAACATAAACAACTGTGAGATACTGCTAGTCTGGGATTTAGACAGGGGGAACAAATCATGGCAGGATCAGCCTGATCTTATTTCCCAGCCAACATTTATATGTGGGGCCCATATGGTTTGGAAATGGGCTGAAAAATGGGCCCCATATAGGATTGTCCGCGGGTTCCGTAATGGCCCCACATTAAATGCCCATATAGGTGTTATGTTAGGAAAATCTGGGAACTAAATGGGCCCCAACTGGGCAAAGTACACAGAAACCCACCTGGGCCCCATTTTTCAGTTTGTTGTGGGTTCCATGTGGGAACAACATAGGCTAAAAAGTGGGTTTTAAGTGGGATTGTCCGCGGGTTCCATAATGGCCCCATTTTATAAGCCCATTTTGGTGTTATATTGGTAAAATCTGGGAACTAAATGAACCCCAACTGGGCAAAGTACACTGAAACCCACCTAGGCCCCATTTTTCAAGTTCTTAGTGGGTACAACATGAGGAAAACATGAGCTAAAAAGTTGGAATGGCATTAGCAGTAGGTTCTGTATTTGCATCTTACTTACAGCACCACTGCACAGAAGACCCCACCCCCTCCTGGTGACCAGGTGATTACTCTGTCACCGGACAGCGTGAGGAGATCCCTCAGCAGGATCAATGCACGTAAAGCTCCGGGTCCTGACAACATTCCTGGTCGTGTACTGAGAGACTGTGCAGTGGAACTCACTGATGTCTTCACAGACATCTTCAACATATCACTCATCCAGGCTGTCGTCCCCACATGTTTTAAAGCCACCACAATCATTCCGGTTCCAAAAAAGTCATCTCCCTCCTGCTTTAATGACTACCGTCCTGTTGCACTTACTCCCATCCTGATGAAGTGCTTCGAACGACTAGTCATGCAACACATCAAGACTGTCCTGCCCCCCTCCCTGGATCCCTTCCAGTTTGCGTATCGGCCCAACCGCTCAACCGATGATGCCATCTCCACTGCACTCCACTCGGCACTCACACACCTGGACAAAAATGACTCATATGTTCGAATGCTGTTCATAGATTTCAGTTCAGCATTCAACACCATAATCCCCCAACAGCTCATTCAAAAACTGGTCCAGCTGGGGCTCAACACCTCACTGTGCAACTGGCTGTTGGATTTCCTCACCGGAAGACCTCAAGCAGTACGGGTTGGCAGTAATACATCCAGCACCATCATTTTAAACACGGGGGCCCCGCAGGGATGTGTGCTGAGCCCCCTCCTCTTCACTCTGCTGACCCATGACTGCACTCCATCATACAGCTCCAACCTCTTCATCAAGTTTGCGGACGACACAACGGTGGTGGGTCTCATTAGCAACAGGGATGAGACCGACTACAGAAGTGAGGTGAGACGCCTGGCCACGTGGTGTGCTGACAACAATCTCTCTCTGAATGTGGAGAAGACGAAGGAGATTGTTGTGGACTTCAGGAGAATGTACACCCAACATGCTCCTCTGACCATTGACGGAGCGTCTGTGGAGAGAGTGAGCAGCACCAAGTTCTTGGGTGTGCACATCACAGAGGATCTCTCCTGGACGTACAACACCACAGCACTGGCCAAGAAATCACAGCAGCGTCTCTTCTTTCTCCGCAAACTAAGAAGAGCAGGAGCACCAGCCCCCATCATGTACACTTTCTACAGAGGCACCATCGAGAGCATCCTGTCGAGCTGCATCACTGTGTGGTTTGGAACCTGCAATGCGTCCTGTCATAGAACCCTCCAACGCATAGTGAGAGCTGCAGAGAGGATCATTGGTGTCTCTCTCCCCTCCCTCCAGGACATTTACAGCACCCGTCTCACTAAAAAAGCCCTTTGCATAGCGGCTGATCCCACGCACCCAATGCAAAGCTTCTTCAAGCTGCTGCCGTCGGGGAGGAGACTGCGGAGTCTCCAGGCCAGGACCAGCAGGCTGAAGGACAGCTTCATCCATCAGGCTGTCAGGAAGCTTAACTCCCTCCCGATTCTGCCCCCTCTCCCCTCTCCCCTCCACGGTCTCACTGAACTCTGTCACACACACACAAACACACACACTCTCTGACTCACTCACTGGCCTGCACCAGTTACCAGTCACTTTGTGGAGCATTGGACTGCCATTACCTCACAAGACTTTGTTGTTACACTTTCTCTTACCGTACACTACTAAATCTCCATTTGCACTATTTGCCTATTTGCACTACTCTGCCTGGTTTACACTCAATGTCACTTACCCATTATATTGTATATTGTATAGCTTTCTTGTTATATGTAAAATTGTATTTATTTAAATTTTTACTTTTTAATTATTTTACTTGCATTTTTAATCACTTTTATATTTAAATATATTTAAATGTTCATTTGCTATTTATCTAGGGATTGAGAGTAACGCAATTTCTATTCTCTGTATGTCCTGTACATGTGGCAGAATCGACAAATAAAGTTGACTTTGACTTTGACTTTTTGACTTTGACTAGTTTGAATTGACTAAGTTCTGGCACTGAGTGGGCCCCATGTAGTAAAACAGTCACAAAATCAATTTTTTAGACGGCTAATACGGGTTCTGTGACACAAAGACACCAAATATATTAAAGCTGACCGCAAACAAAATCTAATTTGTAAATAAAACCATTTCAAAAATCACGAGGGTACACAAAACAACATTTTTCACATTTATTTTGTCCAACAACTGTGATTTTACGTAACTGTATTCCAAAGTGCGTAAACGTTTAAAAACTAGAAATGTCAAACTACAGCAAAATTCCTTAGATATTTGGAACTGTAGCAACATGGGGAAAAAGTCAGATGGAAAACTCAAAAGCTTATCTTGAATCAGCAGGGTTTCTTGTTTTGTATTTCTACAGAGCCGTAAGTCTATTTTGTACCCTTGCAGCCCTCGGTCCTCCTCTGTCTTTAGCTCCAGTGAACCACTTTGACAGAGCCTTCTCTGCTTCTTGAAGTTGACTTTTGATGTTAAATAATTCTTCAGTGCCTCTGCAAATGAAGAAGAAGAAAAATGGGCAAGCCAAAGTAAAGTTAATCTTAGCTTACTTCATTTGGTGATGATTTGCAAAGAACAATGTTTATTTCACTTTATTGCCTCAAAAAATATATACAAATTGCATGATAACCAATCTCAATTACACTTTCAAACACTTTATTAAAAAAGTTTAGTTTTCTAAAGTTCAAATGTCTCAAGTGAAACTAACTTACCATACACAACATTAAAAAGACGCAAATCTCTGAACTTTTTTTTCCCATGTCGGCCAAGCATGTTGTACTCCACAGCCAGCTCAGGTGATATGAGGAATTTCATCATCCTTCTTGTGGCATCGTCTACACTTGTTTCCCCTGTATCTGCTACCATGGCAACCTGAGGGGAACATACAAAAAGGACAGATTAGATACTGGCATCTGGTTAGGATGCCTCCCTGGTGACGTGTTTTGGGCACGTCCCACCAGGAAGAGACCCAGAACACCCAGGACATGCTGGAGGGACTATGTTTTTCGGCTGGCCTGGAAATGCCTTGGGATTCCCCCGGAAGAGCTGGGCCAAGTGCCTGGAGAGAGCGAAGTCTGGGCCTCTATACTTAGTACCGGATTGGGTCGAGGGGCAACAGCCTAAGCTTAAGATAATGGTTGCGGTTCCTTAACCCTTATCCCCAATAATATTACGCAGGATAACTGGTAGGTCTGGTAGGTTTTTTCCTCTACTGTATACTATATGAATGTAATCAAGGATTAATAACAGGGGAAAAAAAATTGAAATTTTGCCATTTTTACTAAAGGCAATCAAAATGTACATGACTAAAATATTTAAATTAGTCAATTCAAATTAATAACTCTAAAACACTGAACAAAATCAAGTATTTGACCCTGTGGTTTATTTTCGGACATCTCCTTTCTTCTAAAAGTCCAGGCGTGTTGGGCCCCTGGCAGAGCTCAGGTTTGACGAGACAAGTTTGGAAAAACCTGTCGCAGGCGACTTTTTGGGGGCTAAAGGGATAAAATAAATAGGAATTGGCCAAAATTTGTATAAACTATGAAATAGCAGAACAAAAGTTAAAAAAAAATCTTTATCTGTTATCAGAATCAAATATTTGATTAGAATATTAGAATAAGGGGTGGCTGTAGCTCAGGTGGCAGAGCAGGTCAGCCACTAATCAGAAGGTCGGTGGTTCGATCCCAGGCTGCCTCCTGGCTGCGTGCCAAATATCCTCGGGCAAGATAATAACCCCATGTTTGCCTACTGGTGGTGGTGGTCAGAGGGCCCGGTGGCGCCAGTGTCCGGCAGCCTCGCCTCTGTCAGTGCGCCCCAGGGTGGCTGTGGCTACAATGTAGCTGCCATCACCAGTGTGTGAATGTGTGTGTGAATGGGTGAATGACTGAATGTAGTGTGAAGCGCTTTGGGGTCCTTAGGGACTAGAAAAGCGCTATACAAATGCAGGCCATTTACCATTACCATAAAAAAATTTAACTTTCTGGAAGATTTCTCGTTACATCTGTCATAAAAGTAACAACATCTCAGAAAAGAAACATGATAGCAACAGAAAAATATGATAGCAGTGTAATGTGATGGTCCCTGGCCAGATTTTTACACATAAGCCCTGTGACACAAAAACCACTGAACTCTGACACGCACAGACTGTTTTACTTCGAGCTAATGAAGAAAAATGCTGCTCTGGTATGTAAAAGGGAATTTATTCTTCCATGACCTGAAGCGCCGTAATGCAGCCCTCCAACAGCCAAACTTATCTGTTCTCTGATTGTCTTGATGCATGCTCAATCATCCAGGTAAGTAAATCTCCAAAAGTTGATTCTCTTCATCTGGACGTAGCGCTTGCAGCATTTTCTCCCACTGAAAATGCTACGTCCAGATGAACAGAATCAACTTCTGGAGATGTTCTCTGATTGGATTGTTTAATTGGTGATTGACATGAAATTGACCAATCAGCTAAAAGAAAGAAAAATAGGGTCAAAATTTGGATGTGTAAGTTTAAATCCACACACAGCCAGGAAAGCCGAGCGCAGAGTTGTTTGTAGCACCAATTCAGCCAGAGTGGAGCCAGATGGATTTTCCCTCCATCCACACTGTAAAGTCTATAGACCAGCAAGTGATAAATTAACAGTGTTGTTGGTATTTTCTAAAACAGTTGTATGCAATAGGAATTGCTGTTTATAATCCTCCTGTATATCTGCATGTTGCCTCCCAATTAAAACCTGTGATAATGGAGATTCAAATTCATGTCATACCTATACCAACAGTTATCAAGTATCTGGATCGACCTTTACTGATGTGCTTAAAGGAAAATTGTTATTTCCATGTATTTTCCTGTTCTGCCTTCAATTTTGAGGACTTCCCCCCACATTTCTAGTTGTGACAGTGCACCTACAACAAAAAAAATCTGCTGTGATTTACATTTGTTGAAAGAGCAATTTTGTAAAATAGTCTATTTTTGTATGCACAGTTTACAAATCTGTCCTGTACAGCATGGACTGATTGCATACTAAAAAGTTGTTGCTTAAAAATAAAACAATAAATTTTTAATTGATAACATCAGCAGAAAGCCTCGTTAATAATTAGATGTACAATTTCTATAGAATACAAAACAACTAAGTTCATTTTTGATCATATCAATACCAGCATATTACACAACTAGTGATGGGATTTTCGTCTCTTTTTAGAAAGCCGGCTCTTTCGGCTCGCAACTGGCTCTTCAGGTTGTTTTGTTGCTTTAATTAATTTATTATTAACAACAATATAAAATTATGCACAAAAGGAATTACTAACGTAAAAAAAGAAACGTGGTTTTATTTATATATGTTTATATATAAATGTATATGGTGGCCCCTAGAGACAAAGCATGTACAAACTACAAAACCCATTTCTAGCATTAACTGAACTTCCAAAACAGAGCTACTAGATCACTTAATTTACACAATTGAAATCATATGTGTATTGTTTGTGTATTTATACACAAGCACTCATATATATTCATAAAAAATTCCAAAAACTGTTCATTTACCTGTTACTACCACACACCAAATCCGGTCGTTGGTACTTCCTGGCTTGTGTAGCCACTAGGTAACAAAAGCTCAACACTGTGCCTAGCATCCTGGAGCACTTCTGTTGTGTTTTGTACATGCTATAGAGTTTTTACGTGTTTTGGGGTTTGTACGTGCTTTGTCTCTATCGGGCACCGTAAATATACTTTTATTTATTCTCTCCACATAAAATGTAATAAATAAATCATATAATACAAAAAACAACTATTTACATTTGAACTTTTAACTATTTAAATTTTCAGCTTTTTCCTTTTAAACAAATTTAAAGTGAAACAACACAAAACACTGCAAACCACAACACAAATATAAATTATAATATGAAAACAAAAAGAACATGCATATTCTCTGTCATATGGGCCTGCATGAATAAACTTTCTGAGTCCTTTATCATCTGCAATTGAAAATAGTTGTGCATGATCACTATACCTTTCTAATGTGACGTTGTTGTCCCTGGCTCTCTTTCTGTCTCTCTCCCTCCTGCTCTGTTCCTGTGCTACTGCGTGTGTAACTACCGCCCCTCCCCCCTCTTCCCAGCACAAAGTACTAGGCTTGCTGCGGAGTGAAGCGGGGGAAAAAGTGCGAGAGAGAGTGAGAGAAAAAAAAAAAAACACATGCTTGTGTCATTCACTTCAAAGAGCCGTTTCATTTTGACCAACACATCACTAACAACCATGATGAAAAACGCTCATCTGCTCCCATCACCATGAGCTGATTAACATTGAGCTGCTGCAGTCAACACCATCAAACTAATTTAGTGTTTAATGTTATGTTATTGAATGCTTTTATTTTTAAATCTTTACCAGCGCTTAAAGACTGTAGATGTTCACACCTGGTGTTAGAAAACCGAGCTCACAGCAGTATTTTTTTTTATAACAGGAAATTTTAATTTTTATTGGTTACCGTGTTTATTACCACTTTTATCAGTAATGTACTTCCTATAAAATATGGATTTAATAAGTTACCGGTTTATTTAAATCAGCTAGTGAACACATCGATCACTTTATTGAACAACACGCCTTACACTCTTGTGAGCTCTGGTTACTAACAGCAGGTGTGAATGTTTGGAGTCCAAAACGCAGATAAAGATTAGAATAACAAGGCAATGTAAAATCAGTTTAATGCAGTTGACAGTAGCAGCTCAGATGGAAATCAGCCAATTGTGAGGAGAGCAGAGGACCAAAACTGTCAGAGTTGTGGGTCAAGTGAAGAGAACACTGTTGGCATTATTGTTAGCATAAAAGATGGAAATTTAAATAAATGTTAAATTTTAAAATTGATCATATACACCTGTGTGTGTATATATATATATATATATACACATATACATACATACATACACATTGAATACCAGTAAAAAAAAAATAAAGGATGCCCCAAAGACCATCACTTTTCAAAAATAATAATAATAATAAGTAATACAAATAATATGAAAGTTACTTACATGTCAAAGATGGTGCTTGTGATCTTGAAGAATCTAAACGTGATAAGGAAATGAAAGAAAGTGCATGAGAAAATAAAAACATTTGTTTTTTCCCAGGATAATTCAATATAAAAGATTCTCTTACTAATGCATAAAATGAACAGTGTAATTAAAAGTTTGAAAGGCACTGCATGTGTTTATATGATAAACTGACTAATTCAAGCAGCAAACACTAGCAGTGCAAAAATGTATCCAACTAGCTGACAGACTTTAAAGTCACAGGAAGATATATCAAAATGGTGACTTATGCCAGAACAAGTGACTTGACAGACATAAATCCTAAATTCCTTTAAGTAAAAAATTGGTAACATAGTAATAAGTGGTCCCTAGTGGTTTTCAAATTATCACATGGCTTGTTAATTTTTTATTAAATTATTAAGAAGCCAGATGAGTTCAAAACATTTACAAATTACACTATCCACTATACACTAAAGCACTATCCAAACTTCAAATCAAGTGGCAAAATCTCCAAATTAAAAGTACTTGCAAACTATAAAAATTTGATTATACTTAAAAATATGCAAAAACTAATTTAGTGGAATTTTTACCTGCTCAAGAATACATTAAACATGCACTATTTAATTGAAAAGAACAAAATTTGTGTACTTTTAGAAAGGATTATTAAATATTTGGGGATACAAGCCATAAAGAGGGTCTTGTACATTTACGGGCATCTAATTTCCTGGATTTAATGGTTTAAAAGTTTAATAGGTCTTTGAAGTTGATAATAAAATTGAGTCCATTATTAGCTAAAAGAATTTTTAAAAAAGAGCAAAAAAAATGCTTAATATATAATAATTGTTTTAAACTTAAGCTTTGTAATTGTAATTCATGTTCTGCATTTTCCTACTTCACCATCTGATCTGAACAGCTGCACTCTCTTAATTAATTAATGACCTAACATTTCTCAGTAACCAATACCTAGATGGAACAGCACAGTATCTAAGAGATCAGACAGTGTTTGAGCTAAAGAAGCTGTGTGTTTCTTTTGGGGGCTTTTTGCACACTGATCCACCACCGTTTTCCTATAGTACAATGCATATCTGGTAACATTACCGTAAACGTGACCAGTAGGTTTACGTTCAGATCAGAAAACTGTTTCAGCTGCAGGCTGATTTAAACAATCACCTCATACGCCTCATGTTTTACACCCCTATAAGGTGAGCTTGCTACACTGCACATGAATATTATGTAACATGGTATGACTAGCTCATGTTCAGACATTTAAAATACTGTTCAGCCATCTTGTTTACTGGGTAGTGCATAATGGCCGAGTTAGCTGAGCGGGAATCCACTAAAGCCAAAAAATAATATACATTTTTTAAATTAATTACAAAAACCTTATAGGAAAACCTAAGAAACGGTTGCAGAAGCACAGAAAAAAAACTGCCGTGTACGTTATAGTGTGTAAATTCAAAAACTGTATAGAGAGAATGGTGCAATGAAAACAGAATAAGATAAGATGAACTTTATTGAGTAGAATATAGGCAGCAAGAGTCAAAGGAGCTTGCAAAGAGCTCCTTTGACTACGATGACCTGGATAACTGAGAACCTTCACAGACATAGGCAGTAAGAGTTTTGTAATTAACTTTAAATTATGTTTGCCAAAGACAATGCAGTAAATTAACCCAGTTCTACCTGCTAACTAAAGATGTTATGCTTCTCCCCCTTATACCGTTTAGGACGACTATAGAAAGTTACTAAAATAACCATTGATGAAAACGTATCAAACTTTAAGTATTTACCTTTGTCATAGTTTTCGATTCTTTGGTATCCTTTTGTCCTCCATGTTCTCAAACACCAGGGAGAGAAAAGGCCGCAACAGACGAAAGACCGCGAAGACTAGACGCTAGGCGGTGCAATCTGCTCCTCCCTCTTTTTAAACGAGCCAATAGGAGCTGCTCACGTTAAAAACAACTTTATTTAAAAAGTCGTTTTACACCTGATACAAAAATTTTAAAAGTCAAACAATGCACAAGTTTAAAAGAACAATTTTGTTTTTAAAAGTTTAAGCATAGGGATGGTTAATATGTTTAAAAAATTAATATATAATATTTATCAAAAATTGTCACCCAAATCAACATCATAATAAAAATATAATTAATAAAAATATCATAATGATAAGAAGAAGAATAACAGTTTACCTAAAAGCTCTTCTAACATTAGACTGCTTTTGAAAAGTTTCAATAGTGTCAATACACCATAAGGACAAGGGAGTTTCACAGTTGAAGTGTGACTGCTTGAAAGACCCCATTCCCTCTCCTTTCCACTAGTTCAAAGATAATATAAATTATTTCTGGTTATATAATTTGAGGGCACAAGTTTGAAGAGTAACATTTTAACAGATTGGTAATATACTTCAGGAGCTTTACTGGATCTGATTAACCAAAACTTCCATCTTCCATGTAGCTAACTGTCTTTTCTCTAATACAGTAGAGTGTGTCTGATCTACTAAAAATCCTCAACTGCATGTTTGCTCAAGTAAATAGTCTTAATTGTTTGAACAACCAGTAATCCTTAATTTGCAAATGCCAAATCTGGATTTTGTCTGTGTAATTCACTTTTATCTTAGGTTTTTTATTTGTATTTTTTGCTTTTCTTTTTTTTCTACTCTTGTGTCCGTTTTAATCACTTATTATTGCTGCTGTGACAAGTGAATTTACCTAAGAAGAATTATGAAGTCCTTATTTTATCTTATCTGATCCTCACCATGCAGCCTACCATGCAGAGTGCTGAAAGTTCACATTAAGTACTTAAAATGAAATCTAAAATTAAAAAGTAACCAGTTATTTGGAATAGTGTGCAGAGTGTTTTGAGTAACATTGAATGTTCAAAAACACCAAAGTTCCTATAGTCTCACTTGACAGCTGGGTAGTGTCTGATAACACATAACATCTTGAGGTCTCAGTGTGGACTTTGAGTACATTTGCCAGCCAAGGCTAAATACTGAGAGGGTCAAAAATGAAGGGTAAAGAACATCTGACTGTACGTAAGGGTAGCAAAAGTGATAGACTGAGGTTGTGCCAAATATGTTAAAGTTAGGGTGATTTGTTAGAGAATGGTACCCCATGGGTGCCGTCTGCAGGTTATAAAAGAGAGTTATTTATTCCTTTGGCTCAAACCTTGAAAAGGCAATAGAATCTTTGCAGAAAGTTTTGACGTGGTTCAGCACACACTTCTGGAGCTGAAATTGGTTCTCAATGCTCAATGCAGGGTCTGACTTGCATTTGCCCATGTGTGACCCATGTAGTTCGACCAGGTGGGCCCCACCTGTGTCATCGATACTAAAACATATATTGATTACCTAACTTTGCCCCACCTGGGGCACACAACTACAGCCTATCCTTAAATGACTGTGTTTGCCCATTTCTATCCCAGGTGGAAAACCCAAGTGGGTCCAACATGTGTTTCCCATTTTGGACCAAGTTAAGTGTTTCCCATGTTTGACCCAGCTAGGACCTACTAAAAGTGCTCACTTGGGATGGCCCATATGGGTTTAATGTGAAGAACCCAAGTAGGCCCCATACAAAAAGCCCAGTTTGAGACCATGCCCACATGGTACCCATCCAGCCCGAGCAAAAACCAGGTGGGGCCCATATATACATGTTGGCTGGGTTGTATCCCGCTGTGACTTTACTGTATAAAGCGCTAACATCTCCAAAATGTCAGGAGTAGTTAGTCATTACAACGAGTGTTTGAACTAAAAATCAAGAATGTGGGATTCTGTTTGTCCATGATTTGAAGAGCCCAGCGAAAACCAATTCTGCAGGGGAGACGTACCTCGGCACTTGTGCAGGTGAAACCAAAGGGCAGACATGCTTCACCATATTTTCTAGTTTTTGGCTTAGAATGAAGTTGGTTTGGAAACATATTCAGCCATGCTTCATCTCCTGCTTTGCGTTTCTGTGGCCGCCCCGTGCAAGCAGTGTCCTGGATGATTGAGAATGCATCGAGACACATAGCCATTTATTATTGGTTTATTGTAATTTTCGTAGGTGAACTACAAGGTCGTCGAGACCATTCCCCACACCAGAAACATAAACTACAGTCTTTTTATACTGCAGACACTTTACTCACTTACAGTTGTTTATTCACCTTTCAGTCACTTTAATTTTAAAACTGTGTAATTTGTGTATATACTGTATATTCTGTGTATTTATTATCTCACTCTTATTGCCTGTTTATGTCATGTCCTTATCTTCAACGCCATGCTGCTCTGTTGTATGTTAATTGCCCCTTGGGGATAAATAAAGTCTTTGTGATTCTGATTCTGATCCTGACTTCCATCCAATTGTAATTCAATCTAATTGTTTTTCTCCCTCCTCTTCCTCATTTTGTTGGTTCTGTGAACAGAATTAGTGTGAATCTGAATTAATTTGTGCAAACAAGAAAAATCTACAGCTTTTCAGTCAGAGGTGGTCTTGTGATTTAAGCGGGATAGAGTAGATTTATGTGTTGATGCTTCCTGCTTCAGCTCTACGACTGGCTGCTGAGTGATATTTACACCCTGGCTGGATTACAAACTTTAACCACGTGCTGAACTTTGGCCCAGCGTTGATGCGACTTGTTAGTATAATGAACTCTAAGCTAAAAATAGAACAAAATCCTCTAAAAATAACTATGACAACGTCATCTTCAGGTCCACGCAGAATGCTCATTTTAACATTCTTATATTAACAGGATTTCAACATTCACGTCAATCATTCACATAGATATAACTTACCACGTCCTGGTATCTTTCCGTTGTATAGTTCTTGGTGCAAAGGTTATCACGTCATCCAAATCAGTTGGTTGTTTTCTGAACAGACCCAATTCAACGCGTCTTTATAAACACCGGATCTTTATGATAATGTGGCGATACTAAGCTAAAAATCACAAGTATTTATTTGCCATAAATTTGCCACTTTATTGTCAAAATTGTGTATTTTATTCTCGCAATTTTATACCTTCCAAGCTTTGCTGCTGATTGTTTTCTACCTTCAGTGGTAGATCTAATAGTGTAAACTATTAGATCAAGGCGCATAGAGACCACTTTGATTTTGTTGTGTAATGTTCATTAACAATGAACAAAATTATAAACATTTACAAAGATATCAAAGCGAATTTCTAGATGTTGAGCCCACAGCCTCAAACTGGAGCTGTGGGACTTCATAACTGGCAAACAAGAAGCAAATGATTTAAAACTAAGAAGAGCGCAGGTATTTTTGCGGTTACAAGTATTTCCAAACAGTTTTTCTGAAGAGTATTACGCACGTTGCATGGCGCGTTGTGACGCGTATAAAAGAGCCATCTGAGAGCCGCTCAGCAATCGCTTCGAAGAAAAGAGACCGAGTCGCTCTGTCAGTCTCTGCACCTGTTACTATGTGCGGGTACAGCTCGCTCTGTAAGGAGTCTTCTTGCACCTTTCTACTCGTGACTTTAATCCTGTGATCTGCCTTCGTCTTAATCACACCTGTTCAAGGTAAACCGACGTTTTACTTCAACTCTAAGCTCAGCTTAAGGCTAAAACTTTGACTCTTAAATGCCGTAAAAATCTGACATCGATCGGATACCAAATAAATGCACTATTATCGAAACCTTTACCTTTTAATAGCATCTTACCTGGTTGGAGGACTGTGCCCGGATCTCTGATCTGAATACATCATCAAAATACTAAATGTAAAAACATTTTAATGAGCATTAAATCCAAAAACTTGTAAACAAAACCGAAACTTTTCAGCTGAAATCTAATTAGAATAAATTTATCTGCAAGTGTGTTGCCTCTTAACCTGGTTAGACTGACACACTGACAGCATGGCACGAGTGGGCATCCACGCTGCGTGCCGATAATATAAAGTGTATCCTGTAGTTGTGGCTGCAATCCTCATCGAAGTGTGTGAGAATAATGACAACAGCATTGTTAACAGGTATCATCACCTGGTTCATTTCTTACAGTGTTGAGCACTGTAAGAAAAAACCCTAAACTCTAGTAAAAACCTTGCAGCAGGATTCGTCAGCGCGTTACTGTAAAACTTACAGCAACCTCACTGTAATTTATTTAACAGTTTTACTGTGTTTTTTACATGAAACTACTCAGATTTCTACAGTATCTACTGATGCTATAGATTTTTACAGTAGGGAACAAATTATTTAAACCCCCACTGATTTTGGAAGATCGGCCACTAACACAGAAATGATTATGATTTCAGTGGTAGGTTTATTTGAACAGTGAGAGACAGAACAGCAACAAAAAAAGAAAACAATTCAGAAAAAGTCATTTCAAAAAAGTTACTTACAACTTACAAAATCACCATGGGCTCAAATATTTTTCCCTGACTGTATTAACAGATTCTCTAATAATTTGGTCTTAAAAACACTGATAGTATTTCCACAGAATTATATATTATTAGTTGAAGCAGTGGGAGCTGCGACTACATGATCATCAGTGTGTGTGCACAAAAAGGTGGCAAACAAGCTTCCTCAAATATTTTCATATAACATACTACAAATACTAGTAGAATTTTTATTTCAAACAAAAAACAAATATCTGCACTAACAGTAAATACTTTTTTATTGCTTTATTACCAAATTCTGCCAAGGCCACATATTCAGAATCTATATCAGTCCATCGCTGCATGAAAAAAAAAGCAGGAAGTCATGCTGTGAACATTTCAGAAACAAACCAACAGGGTGAACGTCAAAAATAGCACAAAGTGATTGTTGACACCAGGTCCAGATCTGCAACAGGGTCAAAGAATGACTGCAAGTGTAATAGAACCAAGAGAGACATCGGCTATCAACACACACGTATCTCTGTCTGTCTGTATGTCTGTCTTATTAAAAAGCTGAAGGTAAAAGATTTGGTTTGAAAGGTTCTCTGTTGGTTCTCTCATTTCCACAGAAGATTCCCATTAATGCCCAGCTGTCTTTAAATAACTGTCCTGTTACAGGGTTATGGGGGAAATGACTGTAAAAGGTTTGCACTCACCATGAGCAGCATTTCTCCTGTGACGTTTAACGCCTGTAGTTTTATTTTTAATAAAGGCCAAATATCATTATATAAAGAAATTGTAATGTCTTCTGAAGACATGATTGGCCCGTCTGTGTTGAGATTTAACAGAATTCATTGTGTCTTCAGTCTCTGTGTGTAATGAGGAAGAAGCTCTGGATCCCCACAGACTGTGAATAAGATGTCAGTGTGGATTTCATGCCTTTCCTCATGGCCTCACTGTGGACTCTGATCATCTACCTGAGTTCAGTTAAAGGTAAATAATGTGTTTCTATTACAGACTCTACTTTTAGACCATTTTAGCCAACAATATTTAACTAATGCTAAAGTCACCTGCAGGCCTTGAGCCATTCTTTGCATGTTATATATTTTTATTTATGATTTAGAAATGGAGGTGTCCAATTATAGCAGGTCTGCCAAGACCATCACGTTAAAACGCTGCAGTTTCAGAAGAAGCAGAAATCAGCAAACAAAGACAATTTCACATTTCTCTCTGCTTAACATGCAAGTTCAGTTGTGAAATACTGACTTGCTGAATATATGTTTTATCATGTTTTTATCTCAAGAAGTAAAATGTTATCTTAATGTCAGTCTTCAATATAATTTGTTTTCATATTTATCAAACCTCAGTGGGAGTGAATGTTTGATGTGAATGTTGAAAAGCTTTTAATATGACAATGTCGTGCTCACAGTTTAACTGGACCAGGTTGAAGCTGAGTTAGTCACCGAACTTAAAGGTTAAATCAGTGCGGTGTTAGCACAAAGCAGACAACTTACCAAAGAACCGATTTCAAAATGTTTCTTTCGACACTTTGTTACAAATTGTTTGTTCCCATTTCTTTGGTTGAGCCTATAAAAATAATACCAAAGCTCAAACACGTTGACGGACATAAAAATGTTTTTGCACAAACAAGATCATTCCCAAATATCTATCAGCTGAAAACTGGGGCTATCTCAGCACGGAGGCCAGTGTGTGCTTAAACTATCTACAGCAGATGAACAGTATCTGAAAGTCACGTCCTTAAGAAATAGGAAAAATCAAAACAAAACAAAGGTCTGACACAGGATCTGACAGATTCATCTGGCCAGTTCATCAGAAATGGTCTCAGCTTTGGTTCAGATCAGTGTGTTTGAGGAGCTCAGTAATGAGTATCTGCAGCCATCTGTAGGAGGGTGGAGACTATGTCATGGAGTTCAGCTGTATTTCATGGAGATCTTGTCGAACTGATGAATTATGAACAAAGAAAAGTAACATCACATTTTGATCCACCATGCTGTACCATCTGAAAAACAAGGACTAGAAAGTGAGACCATGTTTCTCCCATGCTGATTTCTCTTTATTGGCTCCTGTTTTAAATCCAGACTTGAATTGAAAATCCTTCTAATCACATACAAGGTCTCGAATAATCAGAGATTAGTCAAAACGAGAGTAAAATGTGGAAGAACATGAAAAACTATCGTGTGGGAGGCTGTCAGAAAGACTGTTTGTTGTGCTTCGCAGTTCTGATGTTGTATAAAGTTGTGTGTCTGCTCCTCTCTGTCTCCTCAACAGGATCATTTGTAGTGGATGTGACACAGAGCTCCTATCAGGCAGAGGAGAACCACAACATCACACTGGAGTGGACGTTCACCACCAAACCAGACACGTCCATCTCAGCACTGAAGATCCGCTGTAGACTGATAACTGATCAAAAACCCTCAACTCTGTATTATCTTTATTATGGTGTCGAGTTCTCAGAGGTTCAGGATGAAGAGTTTTCCGGACGAGTCCAGAGTGACAAAGACGCCCTCAGAGAAGGACGAATCAGACTCCAGCTGTCCAGACTCAGGACTGAGGACTCGGGTCTGTACCTGTGTGAGGTGGACACAGGTTATGGCCGCGGCTACAACAGCTGCAGAGTCACCGTCTCTGGTAAGAGGATTCATTTATACACATGTGATCACTGTGTATAAAAAAACAAAAACTGCCAATTTCATAGATTTTTATTTGTTTGTTTTGTTTGTTTTTCTTTTTTCCAGATACAGATTTTGCTAAAACCTCAACAACAGAGACATCACTGCAAAATCCAGCTCCTCAGAAAAAGACTCAAACAAATGGTGAGAAAATGCTCCAACTTTTCTCTGCATCATTCCTGCTTGAGTGTTTTTTGGTCCATTTGTGGTGACTATGTTTATTTCTGTATTCATCATCAGCAGGTCGATCCTGGGTCCCTGTGGTGATTGTTGTCATCACCGTAACATTAGTTTTGGCTCTCGCTGGTTTTGCTGCATATTTCTCTCTCCACATCTTGCAGAAACTTAAAGTAAGAAACAAACAAACAAACATGTTGTTGCTTCTTGCACCGTCAGACTGACTCATTATTCTACTTCTTTCAGCAGAAGCATCCAGAGGATGACGAGACACAAAAACAACCACTACCAGTGTAGCTGCTGTACTCAAAGGAGCATTGGTGTTAATGGAGCTGAGAGAGATTTATCTTTCCTGGATCTTCACATTTATGTTGGATTCAAACCATCAACCACAGGGAGACACTCGGTCCCAGCAGCACTGAGATCATCATAAGGTCACTCCTACAAAAGGATGTGAGATTGACTTGAACTTTGACCCCAGCTGAAGACTCGAGCCTCATCCAGCTTATTTATCGAGCTCATTTTCAGACAAATAAAGTGACGTACAAGAAAACCCAGAGTGGAAGATCAGAGGATGTAAACAGGAAATATTTCTTACAGACGTCTTCAGTCAGAGTTGCTGCTGTCAGACTCTGGAGGATCTGCTTGGAAACATCAAGCAGTGAAACTGATGGATTTCCTCCTTCAATACAAAACTGTGAAGTTCAGCCTGGAGAAGAAACACTCCTCTGCCTCACTGTCAGCGTGTTTAATGAATTTACTTACTGGTTGTTTGTTTGTTTGTTTGTTTGTTTGTTTGTTTGTTTGTTTGTTTGTTTGTTAAAGGTGAACTTAAACCTTTCAGTGAGACCTCAAAGTGTCTCTGAGGGACTAATTAAAGGGTTAAAATCCTCCCTGATCATCACTGTGCTGGGCTGACATAGATCATTCCCAAACAAGCAGTCTTTTCCATTCCATTTGCATTCATTACAGATGGAAGTGAATATTTCCAGCACAGTTCATGTGGAAAGTTCGGGGGGAGTCACCTGAAAATTGTATTGGTGACACAGAAGACTGGAAAAGCACCAACAAGTTTTAAAGTAGTAGAAAGAGAATTTATGGAGCTCATAAGGAGAACTCCTTTGTTTTACTGACCTCACTGTATGAAAGCAGACTTTGTTACCACAGCTGATGAGCTCTGATTGTTTTTTGTTTTCTTTCTTTCATCTTTACTGTCTGAGAGAACCTGAGCTATAAGCTGATTACTTTAAACACCCTTCGTTAATCATCTGCTGCACTTTATAAACATCCAAAACAATGTGATTTACATTTTACATCTCTGGATTTTTAAAGCTACAAATAATTCATTAAATTTAATGTTAAACTTCCTGCTGGTCAGGACTCGATGTTCAGTCTGTAAAGTTTAGTCTGATTTGTGATCATGTTTTCAGTTTAGTGCTGAGAGTTGCGAGTGTAAAAGTGTCCAACGGTTTTATTTGTTAATTTTTATTAAATCTTTGGATCGTTTTTAAGTCTTAAAGTTTTACATTTACAGTGTCTTCACTGTGTTGCTGAACAGACAAACAGGAACTTTAATGCTCCATGTTCATTATGTGTCACTGTAATTAAGTAGAGATGTCTTTTACTACCGAATGTAAGATAGAAGATGTAAGAAATTGTAAAATTAAATGAGAGATGATAAAAGCTTCACTTGTTTTACTGGAGATGAAATGTTGATGTTCACCTTAATTCTGACTCATCTTTTCAGTGCAATACCAGAGCTGGACACTAGAGGCCACCTTCTGATTTCTGTTTTAAAGCAGTAAACGTTGTCACTGATTTGTTCCACACATGAGTGTGAGTCTACGCTTCCTACGTACAAACACGTCTCTGCAGCCTCTGTGACTGCTGCAGTCAGTGGGAGTTATTGTTAATGTCCTGCAGGCCTGTAGGGGGCGACAAACAGACTTTAAAAGTAGCTACAGCCCTCGAGGCCTGGAGTTCGACACCCCTGAGCTACAGTGATCAACTTCCTTTTAAAGTGTTTTGAATGAGCGTTTTGTCCATCACCATCAACAGATACAGCAGTCCCCTGTCAATCACAAGTTAAGCCTACCGTAAAGCAGGCCTGTCCTCATGCTCTTTACTCTGATGGGACCATCGTTACCAACTGAAGGTCATGTTGTATCAAATGCTCCTTTTATCTGTTGCTCATGAGGAAAATAAATTACCAGACAAACTAATTCAAAAAGAAAAAAATACAGAGAAAATGACTCTTCTCTCTTTTTTAGAGTCGAGTCTTCAGGATCTAAAGTTTGGAGATCAGTGACAGAGATTTGATTTTGACAGTCTTGAGTTTGCATTCATAAACATTAAAACAAATCTTCTTAACGATGCAGAATTCACTCGGCTCCACAGCTTCAGGATAATACAGGATGGATCTGTATTAGGTTTGTTTACAGCTGGAGCTGCAGAAACCTATTTGCTGCTTTTTTCTAGACTTGGGCATCACAGTTTGATCAGAGTGTAACTCTGACTTGTTGAGATATTAGCATTACTTCTGTTACAGTCTTATTTCATATTCATGTAGCACAATGAGTACTGTATTTCCATATTACATTATTAGCCACTGTCACTGTTAGTAGCCAATCACATTAGATATCTGAGCATCCCTGACTCACTCACCTGTTGCCGTGCGCATCCAGCTCTTCGGTCACCTGACGTCCCAGCTGTCACTGGTAGGACTTGCCTACATGTAGCTGCTGCCTCAGCCTGAATTGGCTACACTTTTGTTGATTGGTGCCACTCATGTTTTGTAAAGATCATTTCCAGATTATTTCCCTGAAGCCTTCCATCGACTCCTGACATATTTTTATTTTGTGCCGTACCTTTATTATTTTACTTGGTAGTAAACAAGTGTGTTTGCAAATTTGGTGACGCTGTTTGTTCAGCATGTAACTTTGATTTGTTACGATCTTAGCCTTACATCCATTATTGTATTTTTGCTATAAATGCTAATTGTATGATACATTGCAGGAAGTCGGGGCTGAGCGAGCAGCTGATAACTTTATAGCGAGGCCGCCGCTGCTTCTCTGGGCTACGTTTACAGAATATTCCTCTTTGCCTTGTGTTCATTTTACTTTTGCCTTTTTCTTTGTGCTTTTTGCTTTGTTTGGCCTTCTCACTGGAAGTTGGAAGTTTTAGAATAGCAATTGAGCCTTACATGCAATATATGGAAGCCTGTTAATGTATTGAATTATTAAGTTAGATTCAGTGAAGCTATCTGCTCTAAACTGAAGGATTTTTTTTTTTTTGTTTGTTCATTTGCTTTCTGAATGTTTTGATTTGTAGATTCTCTTTTGTGTGACACCACTGAAGACTGAAGGAGGCCCTTTTTCTAGCTGCAGATTACCAGTGTGTTTCTGCAGTACAGTTAACCACAGAGGATGCATTTGTTTTGGAGTTTAATTACTTTAACAACTTGTGTTTCTTTTATTCAGAAGCTGAAGGCCAAAAGTGGAGGCAACTGTGTGCCTTGGTGGTGGGACCATCTGTGCGCAGTGCTTATTTATGCACTCTTGGTTTGAGTGTGTGAAGATGAGCTGCATGTATGAGTTGGTGATCTTTCTGGACCTTCTCATCTGGTAATCCACAGCTCGGAATTGTGCATGTACAATCAATTCATTGGTTCACTTATTTCGTATTTTAAACAGCTGTCAAAATGTTTATTTTACACTGAACCACGTCTGTCTCAAGTATAACTGACCTGTGCGCCTTCTTCATAATTAACATCGTCTCAACTCAGTATTCTGTGGTTGAAATTCCCAGGGTGACACTGTCAGGTTTTCATTGAATTGTAAAAGTTTTGAGCTCCTAATTGTCCCACCGCCATTTTAATGTGTGAGTGTGACATCATTGGTTCTTTGCTCTTTTCCTTATTACTCTCCACCACCTCGTGCTGCCACATTAACATTCTTACTGTGCATTACAGGAAGTCTGGACCTGGGTGGGCTGCTGTTAGCTTTACAGCAGCATCCTCATTGCTCTCTGGGTCACACTATAGAAGGAGTTTGTCTTTTTGTGTAACTTTGAGTCACATCTTAAGACAGAAATGTGTCAATCACTGGATGTCACCATGGTTTTATTAAATCAAGTCCATTTTTCTTGACAGCAAACATAATGATGGCATTTGGAGAGAAATTGTATTAGAAGTAAAACACTCAAGGGAGAAAAAGGTCTGCTTCAATCTTTTTGGGGGGAGTGGGGGTGTTTCTGCAGTTGGCTTAACTACAGAGGGAGTGTTTTCATGTTTTGGAAATATTAATAACTTTTCTTTTCTTTTTTTCTTCTTTTCTTTTTTTTTTTTTTAGAAGTCTTAGGTGGAGGTGGCTGGGTGTCTTTGATTATGGGACCTTCTTCCACATTCCATTTTTATTACTTTTATCATTAGTAGTGGTATTATTAACCAAATGGTTCAGGTTCTGAAACCCAAGTGAAATGAAATGCTGAGCACAGTTTCTCATGGCTCAGAAGAATTTCTATTCAAGAAAAACATGTTGAAATTTGTAGCAGCAAATATAGAGACAGCCATCCTGAAATGCAGGTTTTTGTGCAGTTTATTTATTTATTTTTTGTTATTTATTATTTACATTTTCTTTAATTATAATTTGCACAGGACATAAACATCCAGCATTTTTCACCAGCAGTAAAACACCTTTGAGGAGTTTCCTCCACCAAAGCTTTTGTTTTATGTCAAATACAGCTTTTCTCCAATGCAATCATATTTGCTGTGTCAAAAAAAAAAAAGGGAATAGATTTAATAATATTAGTGACTCAGTGGTTAGTAAGTGCATCAAAGCAAGAAGGTCCTGCAGAGAGATAAAGAGTGATGACATTTAACTTTAAAATTGTTTCAGTAAATGACACAGAAAGCAGCGGCCTCGATCATCTACATCAACAAGATGAAACATGTGCTGCTGTAACATTTTCATTCCTGATGAACACAAACTCTTTTCCAGTCTCACTGACCCTCACACAGTCATACAGCATGTTTACTACTAACCTGCTGACTGTGCAGAGCTTTTCCTCTCAATCTGTTACTGTCAGTCTGTGTTGTGTTTGTAAACTCTTTATATTGTTATAGTTTTACAGTTTTATGTACTTTGTCTCACTGCTGTTGTGGAGGTAAACACAGACGACACGAGAGCTCTCGATTAACACTGCTCGTTTATTACTCATCACCACACAACTGAACACTTTCCCTCCAAAACACAGCAATAGGGCTGCTCAATTATAGCAAAAATGATAATCACGATTATTTTCACTGAACTTGAGATCTCGATTATTTGACGATATTTATTTAACCCTTTAAGACCTACCAAAGAAACAAGTCCGCCAGAGCTTATATTATTTTTTTACATGTTGTAGTGCCATTTGTGGGAGCATTTCAAGTTGCTATACATCAATACAACTGTTATAGCCCATATTTTAATAATATGCATGCATTAAGTCCATAGTAACTACATTAATTGCAAAAAAGTGCAATAAACTACAAAAAATTTTTTAAATAGTTTTT
Organism: Copadichromis virginalis; assembly: GCF_057382275.1. Classification (NCBI taxonomy): domain Eukaryota; kingdom Metazoa; phylum Chordata; class Actinopteri; order Cichliformes; family Cichlidae; genus Copadichromis; species Copadichromis virginalis. The sequence goes on along the minus strand of NC_140620.1, from coordinate 25,580,572 downwards.
GTTTTTTTTACATATATTTCTACTTCGAAAAATTTAAGAGGCTTATCCCTCAAAACTTTAAATACAAAAAAGTTGCAAAAAAATAGTTTAAAACAACAGGAAATTTATTTTGAGTGTCTTCATAGTTTTATTTTGGAGATACAGCAATTTTTATATACTGCAGGAAAAACAAAAAAACAATCCTATGATGCAAATTTGCAAAGAAAACAGCAGGTGCATCAAAATAAACTATTTCCAGCAGTGCAATTCGAGTTCTAAGCATCCCAGCAACTATTCAGAAAAGTCAAGCATGACTTATAAAAACACCAGTATAGGTTTTTAAGGCCTACAAGTAAAAACTACATTTTCCGAGAAAATTACATCACTTCTGGTTTCGGGCAGGAAATGGCGGACATACGATAGTTCGCGTTGACGTCTTTTTCAATATTGGAAGTGTTACGAACAGCTGATCGGATCGGCAAAGCGGGTTTCTGGAATATTATGTTTTTGTTCCTGCAAGCGTTTTTTATGCAAAAAAAGCGAGCGTTTGCCAGACACTGGAGACCCGCTGTTCTAATACTGCGCCCACTGTCACATCCTATGCGTCGGAGGTCAACGCAATCTCCACCGACAGAAACGGGTGGGCCAGCAGGGCGGCGTTTGCCAGCGCGGTCTTGGCCCCAGAAAATGCCTGGATGCGTTCAGGGAGCCAATCAATCGGGTCCTTAGCTGTTTTACCCTTCAAGTCAGCATAGAGAGGCTGCAAAAGGTGCGCAGCTCTGGGGAGAAAGCGGTTGTAGAAATTGACCATCCCCAAGAACTCCTGTGGCGCTTTAATGGACGCAGGACGCGGAAAAGCCGAAACGGCCCGGACCTTGTCTGGCAACGGAACCACACCATCAGCGGAAATGCGGTGGCCCAAGAAATCCAGAACCGGCAAGCCGAACTGGCACTTGGAGGGGTTGACGATCAGGCCGTGTGCCGCCAAGCGCTGGAAAACCTGATGCAGATGGGACGCGTGCTGACTCTCAGAGCAGCTGGCCACCAATATATCGTCAAGGTACACGATGACGAAAGGCAGCCCGCGCAAAACAGAGTCCATCAACCGCTGAAAAGTCTGGGCGGCACCTTTCAAGCCGAACGGCATGCGCAAAAATTCAAACAGGCCGAAAGGGGTAATAACGGCAGTTTTGGGGACGTCTTCGGCGCGCACGGGAACCTGGTGATACCCCCGCACCAAGTCAATTTTAGAAAATATCGAGGTGCCGGCGAGGTGGGCGGAAAAATCCTGGATGTGGGGAATGGGGTAACGGTCGTTCTCCGTGACATTATTCAAACGGCGAAAATCCCCACACGGCCGCCACCAACTGTCTGACTTGGGCACCATGTGTAGCGGAGAAGCCCAGGCACTATGCCAAGGCGCTCCATTGCGGCAAACTCGATGGCGCGACTGAAACAGGGTATTGAAGAAAAAGACAGTGCATCGATTAAGCGTCTGTTAGCGACATCGACCAGCAGTCCGTGGGCACAAAGAAAATCGGTGCCCAAAATAGGTACAGAGCTAGCGGCAACAACAAAGGTCCATTGGAAATCCCGACCATGAAAACAAACAGTCACGAACCTTTCCCCGAACATTGCGATGGGAGAGCCATTAGCCGGTCCGCAGCCCGCTGCTAAACTGTCGGCTCCGGACGGGGGAAGGAGGCTCTTCTGGGAGCCGGAGTCGACCAGGAAACGTCTCCCAGAGCGCGAACCTTCTATGAAGAGCAGTTTTCTTTGTCGCCAGCGGTCGCGGCCGCTACAGCGCGCTGGCAGGGTCCATGTCCCAGGGTCGGAAAAGCGGAAAAGTACAAGGTGGCAGGCAGCGGCGCGCTCCGGTGCCAAAACGCTGATGGTAGAAACAGAGGTCCCGTCCATGGTGTCGCTGTGCCGCAATCTTTGCCGTCAGCGAAGGATTGGGTACGTCGTGGCAGGTCAGCGGGGAAGTGGAAGGCGCCGCCGGCGAGGCTGGAACTAGGTCGTGATCGTGGAAAGTGCGGGTAGCCAGGAGAATACAATCCGCGTCCTCAACCAGGGAGTGATAATCCTTCGTGCCCAGGAGCGGAGAGTTGGCGAGGCCGGCTCTCACGGCCGCCAGCAGCTGTCGGAGGAAGATGTGGGCGAAGAGGAATCCCCCGTCGTCCGGTCCGAGAAAGGATAGCATGGGCTCCATCAGTTCGAGAGCCGTACCACCACCCAGGCCTGAGAGGGAGAGGAGCTTCTCGGCTTGCTCTGCGTCGGAGAGGGCATAGCGCCGAAGAAGCAGCTCCTTAAGGGCGGCGTACTTCCCTCGGGTGGGTGGGTCCCGGAGGAGAGTCAACGCACGACGGGTGGCTAGCGGGTCGAGAGAAGCCACCACATGGTGATATTTCGTGTCGTCAGCCGAGATGCCACGAAGGGCGAACTGAGCCTCCACGTGCACGAACCACGACGGGGGATCGTGAAGCCAAAAGTCCGGCAGCTCGAGCGCCACAGCAAACGTAGCTGCAGCCGGAGGCAGAGGGCTGGCGGCTGCTGATGCATCCAGAGCAGGGTCGGTGCCACCATCGGACTGCAGCATGTTCGAGTCAGGGGTCACCAATGTGGAGGTAAACAAGGACGACACGAGAGCTCTCGATTAACACTGCTCGTTTATTATTACTCACCACACAACTGAACACTTTCCCTCCAAAACACAGCAACAACACTTCCTGAGAACTGGGTGTGAGTGGAGCCCTCCAGTGGTCCACCACACAGTCAACTTTAATGTTCTTGTCTGTGATTGGTCAGTTGCTGCCAGATACTGCCTCCTTCATGTAAATGTGTTTGCAGCTACACTGACATCAGTGACCAGCTTAATGCCACTTCTCATCATCATTACTGATGTCAGGTTAAGTGAAACCAGAAAACAGGAAGATGACTGAGGAAGTGTAACTCTGACTTGAGTCTCAGTGCTGTTTCTGTTCTCTGTGTTTTTTCAGTGTTTGGGTTTTTGCTTATATGGTTTAAATAAGTGAATTTTCCTAAAATTCAGACATGATGACAGCCTAACATTGACCATCACTGCAGGCAGGAGGAGATTATTACTGCAGTCTAACTACAGTTTTTTGAGGATGATGTTTGTCAGAAAAACCACTTCTGCTTCACTGACTCAGCAGACTGACACACTTTTTAAATTGAATCAAACATGTTCTGGTTTTCAGAGACAATAATAATAAAAAAAAAAACATTATCAAAGATGAATCATTCAAAGTCTAAGATCAATATGTTTTATATTCAGACATTCACACCAAGAATCTGTTTTTATCAACACAAACTAACAAGCATAACTCTTGATAACTTAACAAGCAGTGAAAACTAAACTATCACATTTCTCAGGACTGAAGAAATGTAGACTCCACTCAGTCTCACATTCAAACCACCAAAATCTCAGTTGCAGTAATGTGGGTGGAGCAGTTCAACAACAAACTGCAGGTTGGTACCAGAGCCAAAGCTCCGTCCTACAGTCATTATGTTCTTGTACTGATCTGTGTCGTGTCCTTAAACTCGCTCTTCTGCTTTCAAGGTAAACAGCTTTTATTTAGAATCACTCTCAGTCACATTAGCAGCTGTGTAGATTATAGACTATCACAGCTGATCAACTAGATTTAATCACATGTTGGTAAATTAATTAAATTCACTGTGAACATTTCTTCTTTGCTGTTTGATGTGTCAGTGACGACAGCTGTCAGCGAATCACTTAAACGGAGCTAAAAGGAGCTGAAAACTGTTGCCTGATGTTTCTCAGGCAAGTTCTGCACTTTTAGGAGCAACTTAATTCTGTTTAACAAAATATTTCTAGAAATTTGAGGTTTACATCTGTGTGTTGAGATTTCATGGAGTGATTAACTGTCTGCAGGCTGATTGTGAAGAGGAGACGTGTACTGACTTCAGGCTTCAGACTGTGGGCTCGCTCTCGTCCATCATCTGAGCAGTCATCATGGACTGGTTTCACTCTGTTTCTCTGTGGAATTTTATTCTCAACTTGGATTTTGTTAAAGGTTATTTGTTAAATAACTATAATTAACCGATGAGTAGGTTTTAAGTATTGATTCAGTTTCATTTGTTGAATATTTCCAGTGTGACTTTTTTAATGTTCACATGTAATTTATAAAGGATTTATTTCTTTAGTTTAAAAAAGCATAGCAAGTTTCCCGTGACAACGAGTAGAGACACTTTAACTTCCTTTAACTAAAGACCTCAGCAGTCATGCATGTAAGAGGAAACAGTGAACTCCCTCAGTTCACATAAGTGGAAGTGAAAATCCTGATCAAACCATAAACAGTAGTTTCCATTTTTCATGTCCACAGTGAAGAGTTTTGCTTTGTTTCTCCAGCAGCACAATCCTGAAACAGTTTCAGAGTCTCTGTGTTTCCAAACTGAGCTGATAAATGTTTACAGTAACATCTGTGTTATTAGTTGATGTTGAGCTCCATCTGCAGGAGGGACACCGTTAAAATGTCACCAGTGTTTAGTTTCTCTCACATTTATCATGTAGCAGATCTCAGTGGGAGTGGATGTTTGCTGTGGATGTTTACAGGCTGAAATAAATAAAATAAAAATAATAAAATAAAATAAAAAAAATCTGATTTGTGGTTAGAAACACTTCGAGTGGGCAGTAAGACTGAAATGAAAGCTGAGCTCATAAGATCCACCTGAGCAGCCATTTTTGTTTTGTGTTTTAACTGTTAATGCTTAGTTAATACTGATCATTATGGTAGTTATAAGGATTTGTTATGATACAGCAGTGAGGATAGAGTTTAAAATCTCTCTCTATATAAATTATAACTGAATGTTTTTTTTCACATTTTCACATTTGATATAAAAAATATATTTAAATCATCATGAAGCTGTTATGTTTTCATGTAAAACAGGACATGATGTCATGTGATAGTATGTTTGGTTTTTTGTTTTTCTCGAAAAATGAACCAGAGTATTAGGAGATAAAATAATAAAATAAGGATTAAATAACAATAATAAAATCCAGAAATATTCATACTGTATCAAACACTCGCCTGATTGTTGACTTCAGTATTCCCTACAAAGGTGAGCTGTCCTGCTTCTTTCTACTTGTTAAACTGCAACTCAACACTGGAGCTGCTGTCTGCAACATCCCGTGGCTATGAAGGCGTCTCTGAAGTCTCTTTGTTGGCCTTACAGCTGATCGAGAGGAGCAGAGACACTGTTGTGTAAAAACTCAACTCTAATCTAACCATCATTCTGTGCATTGTTCACAAGTTAGAACTGGTCTAAGATGCTGCAAGATACTCTACAGAGCTGAGTTAACATAACAATATATATGTACTAATCCTCAACCTCTGACGGTCTACTGTTGATTACAGTAAATGGACAGTGTGACTGTCCCTGAGACAGTTAAATAAAGGTGTTTGTTTTTTTATGTTTCTGTGATAGATTCATGTTTAAATTAGCTCATTTATTTGTTGGAAAATGTTAAGATTTATTGGATAAGATAATAAAAAAAGGTATAATTAATTAAAACTTGTCTAAAATATGTGGCAAAATAAGGGTTTTGTTACAGGTGTAAAGTGCTGTAAAGTTTGTCTAAGGTAGAGTTTCTAATGGTCACATGACCATAGTTTAGCTGAGAGGACAACCATGGCAATTTGGGTCTGAACAGAAGTTTTTTCTTCTGTTTCCACAGTCTCTGAAGAAGATGAGAGAGAGAAATAAACTAAATAAACATCAGTATGATGTGTGGCTATTGTTTGAAGGAGCCCTGCATCCCTGTGATTAGATTTGCAGACATGATTAAAGAAGTTATGAGGCTTTTGGTTAAACCTTCACTAATAAATCATTAAGTTGACCTAATGGTTTCAGATGTAGCCAAAATTTGTTGAACTGTTGACATGATTCCGCTCTACACCCATATAATAATAATGGATTGCATTTATATATCACTTTTCAATTCGATAGCACTATATAATTCCACTATTCATTCACTCTCACATTCACACACTGGTGGAGGCAAGCTACAGTTGTAGCCACAGACTGACAGAAGCAAAGCTGCCATATCGCGCCTTTGGCCCCTCTGGCCATCACCAGTAGGTGAAGTGTCTTGCCCAAGGATACAATGACCAAGACAGACAGAGCTGGGGATCGAACTGGCAACCTTCTGGTTAAAAGACGAGCTTCCCAACCCCCTGAACCATGGTCGTCCCCGTATAACTCATGTTCTCTTACATCAGTAGATCTTAAAACAAAGCTGCACTGTGAGTGTGGAGGATCTTATGGAAATGGTATCACTTCCATTCTCATATTCTTCCACTATCACAGCAACGCCCACTGCTTCCTACTTTAAATCACCTCTGTCTGTTTCAAATCAGATAAGTTCCTTTTAGAAAAAGCTGCTGAACTGATAAGAGATGAAGCACGTCTTTATTTTAGACAAACTGATTACACGTGTTGTCTTAAGCAGGATTTGTGGTCCAGCAGAGGCAATACTGTTGGCTCTGCCTTACAGGGCAAAGTTACAAAAAAACTCATTTTTTTCTGCATTGTTTTTTTTATTTCATTTTAGTTTCAATTCACATCCAGAGCAGATTTTCTTATTTCAACTTAGTTTTTATTGCTTAAAAATCTTTCATTTTTATTGGTTAAGTGCTACTTTTATTTGTTTACAGGGCAAATGTCAGAGACAAGATATAGGTAAACCAGTCGAGGTGTTACAATAAAAACACTGAAGTTGATTTCACTATAATAATCCAGGATTGTCCAGGCCGCCTGCAGTGACATTAGTTCTCAGTAGAGCTACGCCCATTCTGTGCTAAATGCGTGTCCTGGAAGAGGAAGTGAAAGTGAGTGTTTATCCCTATTGAATGTCATCTGCTTCCAGTCAAGCACAGACTAGACTAGTTCTCAGTCTGAGTCATTAATGACACAGCACGTTTGTGTTGTGTCATTAATGCATTTCATGTTTCTCCATTATGAAAGTTCAGAGTCACCTACTTCACCTGACAGCTTAGCTTGTTTTTATTTGTCATCAGTCAGACACATTATAATGTCTGAGTCTTCAGTACTGAACAGAAAGTAAGACAGAGCAGAATTAGTTACATGAAGCTGAGACTTGGAGTTTCTACAGAAATAATTCAAATACAAAGTAATTTAGGTGGTGCATTAAAGCACGACAGGCAGGAGGTCTTATGCAACAAAAATACGCTTTTTATCAATTCCCGTCATTACCTAATTCAGTATAAAATTGTACACAGGTTACATTACTCAAGGGAAGGAATTCACAAAATGTATCCAGACTGCTCTCCCTTCTGTGAAAAATGTATGACACATTATGGAAATCTGTTACATAGTTTTGCACTTCGTCCAAGGCTTCAGAGTTTTGAGTGTAACATCTTTACCTTTCTGTCTAATATTCTTAAAGTCAAGATTGATCTAAATTCAACAGTAATTACCTTTGGGATCTTTAAAGAAACACAAAGCTCTACAACATGTTCAAAAAAGTCTTATGTCATATGCACTGATCATTGCAAAGAAACTGATCCTGCAGCTTTGGAAAGGCAAAAAGGTTCCTGCACTTCACCTTGAAAAAATAAGATATACCATGAATGGCAATGTTGTTTTGCCTTGTTTTGTTTAGGGAAAGGGGGGGGGGGGGGGGGGGGCATATGTTCTATTAACTTGTAACAACTGTGATACTTGCTTCTAATAAAAGATATTTGAAACGAAAAAAAGAAAAGAAAAGAAAAGCATGACAGGCACGCAAGCGTCACATTGAGATTTTCCCTTACTTATTCAGGGGGACTTCATAAGCATCTAACCCCACCCTGAATGCAGTAGGCGGAGTCTGTTTTATATAAAGAGTGAGTGAGCCTCACAGGTCATTCATTCAGAGCGAAGCAGTCAGGGACTGATTGGACTGCAGCTTTCCAGAAAACTTTCTTCAGTCAGAAAACGGAATTTTTAATCATCGATCATGTCTCTGAACAACTTCTACTTTAAGGACTCTTCCTTTTTCTCACTCTGGACTTTTCTCCTGTGCTCGACTTTGGGGGGGGGGTGTGAAAAGCTGAATTGAGTATTATCAGCTGTGCTGTGTTGTCTGTCACTAACAGTGTGACATCTGTCAGTGAGTTACTTTAGAACCGGAAGAATCTTAAATCGAGAAGATTGTCAGGCAGGTTCTGACTGTGTGAAGCGACTGCTCTTAGTTTAGAGGTTTGTTTATAACGGACACGATGGAGATGATTTATGGCATTATTTCATGCCATTGTTTTTGTCCCTCTATTCTGAGCGCATGAGTGCAAGTGTTGCATTTTGAGGAGACAATTATTTTTGAGTGAACAAAATTCATTTCTGCGTGCAAATAATGTATTTCAATGTTTGTTATTACACACACAGTAACAGCCCCTCTCACTTAGTTGTTGGCATTTGCTCTGCTCTGTGCTGACAGACATTTGTGGACCTGGTCTCAGTGTGTCCTTCCCGCTCTCAACATCTGTGCTCCCTGCACACTCAACTCTTTCTGTACACGTTATAAATGCTCCACAAACCAACCAATCATAGATTTGGATGCAAAATTTCTGGTTGGCTGTTTTGGTCTCCAATCAGCTGGCTAGCTACTGAAATTATTTCAGTACGTTTAACTTTTTGTCTGTTTCCAGGTGAGGTTGTGGTGATTGGTTCAAATCTTCCAATGATCGCTGCTCCGGGTGATGATGTCATCCTGCCGTGTCACCTGGAGCCCACGTTCGATGTCCAGGGTCTGACGGTGGAGTGGTCCAAACCCGACCTGAAGCCCGACCCGTCGGACCGGCTGAGCCGAGTGGAGTACGTTCACCTGTACAGGGACAGGCAGGAGGTCCCCGACATGAAGATGGCCTCGTACTTCAGGAGGACGGAGCTGTTCATGGACGACATGAAACACGGGAACATTTCACTGAAGATCCTGAACGTGTCGGAGGAAGACAACGGCAGATACAGATGTTTCATCCCCAAGCTGCGGAGCAGAGTGAAAGCTGCTGTTGTTGAACTTGTAGTCGGTGAGAAGATTTGTTTTGGTGATGTTTGGGGTTGAAAAGTCAAAGACTCCGATTTGTATTTTAAATTTTTTTTTTTGACTGTTTTATCTTTTAGATCAAAACTTTGCTAAAACCTCAACAACAGAGACGCCGCTGCAAACTCCAGATCCTCAGGACACAACTCCAACAAATGGTGAGAACACAGTCTGTTATGTTCCCCTAAAAAGGTCCAGGGGATGAGGGGGAAAGTAACAAATGGTGTCAAAGTTGGGGGAAAAAAGGAGACAGGGAGGCAAAATGCTCAACGGGTTTTATTAATGTTTCTAATAATAACCGAACTAAAAGAGATGGACAAGCTGCTATCACCTTTTAAAGGAAGAAAACAACAAAACTCAGCTGTTGGTCAATAAACTGAAAAGCAAGTTTAAAAAAAAGGTTAGTTACCAACAGGGGCGGTCCTAGCCTGTTTGGTGCCCTGGGTGAACACACCCTCTGCTTATTCTGATATTTTATTGTGAATCCTGTTGTCAGAACCATACTGAATTTAACCAGATAAATATTTTATATAGTGTGTGTGTGAGAGAGAGAGAGAGTATGCAAATGGATAACAAACAGCCAATATAATTCATCATACATTGAGAATAGCAGACAAATCAATGATATACCTCTTCCAATAAATGGCTAATTAATATTGGGCTGAACACAGTCCAAAAGATTCAATAAGCCACATCAGTGTTTACTATCATAGCCAAGTGGCTAACTAAGGTTAACAGAAGTTTTCACTATTCCTACTAATGAATGTTAGCTTGTTTCGGGATACATAATACCTGCAGTTATCCAAAGACACATCTTCTTACATTCATCTTTTGCTCGTTTCTCCTCTTCTTTTGTCTGCTTTTCTAAACAGACCTGATGGCTTTGATCTTTTTTTTTCTTCCTTTTCTTTCCTTCCTTTTCTTCCCCCCCCCCCCCCTTTTCCTTCTTTTTTTCCCCTTTTTTTTTCTCCTCCTTTTTGTATTAATGGTATCAATAACTAGATCATCCTGCCTTGTGTCAATGGTTTAGGCTGGTGGTGGTGGTATAACAGTGTGGTGGATGTTTTCTTGGCAACTTTAGGCCCTTATTAGCAACTGTTACCAATTGTTTAAACACCACAGCCTACTTGAGTATTGTTGCTGTTCATCTATTCATCCCCAGGGTACTCATCTTCTGATGGCTGCTTCCACCAGGATAATACACCATGTCACAAAGCTCAGCTCATATTCAACTGCTTAATTGAACATGAAAGCAAGGTCACTGTACTCCACAGTCTGCAGACCTGTATTCAATAGAACACCTTTGGGATATGGTGGAACAAGAGATAGACATCCATAATGTCAAACTCACAAATCTACAGCAGTTGTGTGATGGTATCATGCCAGTATGAAGCAAAAGCACCTTGGTGGATCTGTCATGAAGCTAAAAGTGCGTCCGATCCAGTACTTCTGCGGTGTACCTAATAAAGTGGCTGGGTTGTGTATTCCTTCATTTTCTATTTCTAGCTGACAAACAGCTGGTGAATTAATATGACCAAGATTTGCGTGATGAAGTGGTTACCAACAGTTGGTTTTGACTTGGTTGCACAAAAAAGCTCACATGGTTGGCTGCTTTCACTTTTTGTTCAGAGCAGAGATCATCACCCAACAGATTTAATTCATAGCTAAAGTGATGGTGCATGCTATTACATTTAGAAAAAAACTTAACCAGCATCTGTATTACCTTGCATAATTGATACTTTTAAGCAAGCTGGAAGAGTTATAGGTCTTGATAACATTAATTAAAATTTGCTGTGTCCAAAATTTGTATCACAAGCCCCTTCAAAGACCTCGGCTCACTATTTCGCCTCATCTCCTCCATCAGAAGCCCATTCCACCGTATCACTGCTAGCGCTAGAGGGATTTGAGTGGGACAGATTATTTGGTTGACCTCCTTATCTGCTGGAGCTATTTCAACATCTCACATCAATATGTTTGAAATGTGAGTGTTTATCAGCAGTGAAGAGCGCCGGATTATAAGATGTTGTCATATCATGAATCATGTTTCGGGTCACTTTGATAGATGCTTTGTTTTGGGTCATGCAGTGGGGGGCTCTCATGGAAGAATAAGCTAAACTACATTTGGTTTGACAAGATAGCTTGTTAAAATAGATCCACTTAAGAGAGCTGTTGAAAAAGTAGGCCGTGTGTGTGTGTGTGTGTGTGTGTGTGTGTTTGTGTGTGTGTGTGTGTGTGTGTGTGTGTGTGTGTGTGTGTGTGTGGTGAAAGCATGGTCACTCTTGACAGCCCATTTGAGTATTTTTGATCTTTTCTTGTCCATCTTCCATCAGTAATTTTGCTGTATCAACATCCAACCCCACAACACAAATTAACAGATCTACACCTTAGTGCACAGATTCGGGTTTTCTTTTTTGTTTTGTTTTTTAACTGTTCAGGAGACACAGCACGGAGGAAACCATTGTTTGACAATCAGGACGCAGAATATAATGCGCTGTTAAGAAAGAAAAAAAATCTGTGAAACGGCGAAGCCATGAAAGGTGAAGCATGTTATAGCGGGGGACACTGTATCCAGAAATAGATGCACACCTATACGATTTATGGTAAAGTGAGCTGCCTTGTATGTACATGTGTTGAAGTTTCCTTGTTCATTTTCTCTGATGCTGAGGTTGGGGGGTGGCTTTGTAAGCATCTGGAATGTTGCTATACCAGGTCCAGTGTTATAGTATATTACCTCATCGAAAAGCTCACAGAATCCAGGCAGGACAGCTTTCAGGCTTGCATGGTAAAAATCTCCTGCCACAATTACAGCACAGTACGGGTGCGTCGTTAACTGTTTATTAATGGCTAGCTTAGCATCAGTTTGTGGTGGCACATAAACTGCTATTATTGTGATTGCTGTGAGCTCTCTTGGCAAGTAGAAGGGTCTACACCGGGGTGTCCAGGCCTCAAGAGCCAGTGTCCTGCAGGTTTTAGCTATCACCCTGGGTCAACACACTTGAATCAAATGATTAGTTCATTACCAGGCCTCTGGAGAACGTCAAGACATGTTGAGGAAGTAATTTAGTCATTTAAATAAGCTTTGTTGGATCAAGGGCACATCTAAAACCTGCAGGGACACCGGCCCTTGAGACCTGGCGTTCAACACCTGTGGTCTACACCCTAGACCCCTACTCTGCTACCATACACTGTACCAGCATATATTCTATGTTTGGACAGCAGAGGGCAACATTAACTGTGGTGTTGTTACACGGGTTATTGTTCACATACACTAGCAGACCTACTCCACGTTTCTCACTGGACTCTTTGTTCCTGTCCACTCTGAATGATTAGTTCATTACCAGCCAAGTCTCTGTCACAATCATAGCACAGTAATCCAAACAGCGTGAGGTGATCCGCAGTTGCAGGTCATCCATCTTGTTGTTTACTGACCATGAGTTGGTGAGGAGGAGACTTATAATAGCAGGTCTGTAGGCGGTTAGTGCTTAGCTCTCAGCCCCGCTCTCTCCCCCCTCTTCTGTTTCCCATGCCTCCCTCACCTGCACCACTTCAGATGTTGTATTGTGAGGTTGGAGTCCCTGTTCCTTTGGATCTCAGGGGGGATTGAGTCCCAGTCACTGTTGGGAAAAGTGTGCAGGTTTGTGTGATTAGAACCGTGAGCAGTTCAGTTTTACTGTACTGCTCCTGCTAATTGGAGAAGTGAAATGAAATACACAAGATAAAAAGAAAGCTGCTAAATTGTGGAGAGTCCCAGGCCGCTGCAACTGCTCTCGCCACGATCTTGCAATTGTTATTTTTGCCACCTTTCTTTCATTTTTTGCCATGTTTTACTCTTAATATCTGTCCTACTAACACTGATATCCATATCCAACAAAGGTCGGTCTCTTTGTAGCTTCCTTTCCTGTTCTGTCTGCCTTGATCTCCCTTAACTCCATGATGCGCTGGTACCCATAAGAAGGTGACCATAAGCCCCATCATAGTAATTCTGTATAATATTTGCTGAACGTCAATCAGAATGTCAGGTCTGCAGGTCTGAGTGACCGTCTTGCAAACTAGGCAATGATGAACTCGAGTTGGAGCATATCACAGATCTCAATGGTCTTTCATCTTAAATCCACTGGACCGTAAACTGTATTGAAACCCTTTTCCCCATGTATACTGATAAACAGTCACTAAAGCCTTTCCTTACTTTTGTGTTAAACTCAGGAACAATAAATTCTATCCCACTTTGGTTGGCTGTATTCCTTGATGCATCTGTGTATATTTTGACATAACTGTAACACTGATATGCAGTGTATGTGAGTTTAAGATAAAAGCCCTATCCGTGTTCTTTTGTTCAATAGTGTGAAATCTAATATCGCATTGGGGAGTATCCATAGTGATAGCTCTTCATAGCTCTTCAATTCTCTTTTTCTTTTGCAGCAGGGTTGAAAAATTGTCCTTTATGCATGATCTTGACCATATCTTTGTAGACTTGCCCAGTGGTACTAGAGCTCACCTTTCTCTGCCCTTAAGTATTTTTAATTGCTGATAGGAGTCAGCTGTACAAAAAAAGGTGGCCCCTAAGGCAGGAGATATGGCAGGACAAACCCAGACAAGGTCAATTTCAGGAGGAGACCTGTCTAGGGTCGTAACACAGTCCAACTTTTCTCTGCATCATTTCTGTTTAGGTTTTTGTGTAATTGTGGTGACCTTGTCTTTTTTTTACATCAGCAGGTCAATCCAGGGTCCCTGTGGTCATCGTTGTCATCACCTTATTAATAGTTTGGGCTGGTTTTGCTGCATATTTCTCTCGCCACATTTAAAAAAAACGAAAAGTAAGAAAGAAACACACAACCATGTTGTTGCTTCTTGTGTCATCAGAATGACTTATCACTCAACTTCTTTCAACAGAAATATCCAGAGGATGAAGACACACAAAAACAATCACTACCAGTCTAGCTGCCTTGCTGAAAGGAATGGTAAATGGACTGGTTCTTGTATACTGCTACTCTGCTTGAGGAAACTACACACTTTAAACTTTCACCCCAGAAAAAGACTCAAGCCACATCCAAGTTATTTATTGAGCCCTTTCACATAAATAAAGTGTTATACAAGAAATGATCCTCCCTGATCACCCACTGGACCAGCTGTCTCTGCGTTCGTCATGCTCAGGGTTTATCTGATGAATAGACCAATGAATGTGCAGCAATAAACATTAGAAACTGATCTGACTGGAGTGTCTGGTTTGCAGTAACTTGTTAATCATTGTCTCAGTTTTTGTTTCCTGCTTGGCTCCAGCAACTCTTTTCACTTTGACAGTCACAGTTTGGATCACTGTGTCGGAGTCTGGGGTCTTTATCTGTGGTAAGTCTTCTTTTTATTTGTTTGCTTTTTCTGGGTTTTTTTTTGTTTGTTGTTGTTTTTTCAGTCAGGTGACAAACAAACAAGAACCTTATAACAAAACATTAAAATTTGTGATGAAAGACTGGGATTTTTTTTACATGTTACTGAATGCATTCTGAATAAAGTCAAACTGTGAGCACATACACATGTCAGCACATACTGACAGGTTCTTTATTGTTTTGTGATTTCTACTTCAATTATATATATTGATTGATTGATTGATTGATTGATGTCATCATTTTGGCCTAAAATATTTGTCAATTAAAAAAAGGAGTACAACTCCATGAGCAACAACCACCAATTACTAGGATCAGGAATAGGTTTCAAATATCAAGATGAATAAAAAATAAATCTACATTATTGAAGCAAGGATATTTAGTGGGCTTATATTTAAAAATCCAAAACACTTCCCTTTGGTTAAGTCTCCTTTCTCTGTCACTAGTATGGCTTTGTAATGTAGTTCATGTGGCTCGAATCCAGCGGTCCCCAAACAACTCACGGACCAGTACCGGTTCGTGAGTTGTTTGGTAGCGGGCCGTGAAAGTTGAGGCTGGATTTAAAGCAAACCAACCACTTCACTCAGCAGCAGAGCGACTCAAAAGAACACCACTTACGGTGCTACAGAGCAGTCAGCCCCGTATGTAACTCAGCGCCAAGTCGTGACCAACATCAAACGTCACATGGAGTTTCTCTGGACATAATCGAATGACAGGAGCCTGTTTTCCATAATCAGTCACTGTGGATGCAGCGGGGCTGCGAATCCCTGATCCACACGACTGTTTCTGTCAGAGAGGCACTGTGTGGATGACGGCCACTGACAGCATCGTTTAACAAATGGAAAAAACTGATAAAGAAGCATCACAGACCTTCAGTCAGCAACTCTGAGAATATCTCTGATTTCTATCTCTTCCAATCCAGTGGATGCAAATAAAAGGTCAAAAAATTACTACTTTCTTGTTATTAAGTGTTAAAACACTTAAACCCCCCGGAGAGTAGTCATTTGGCTTTTCTACCTTTAAAACCCGGAGAGTTGCCAAATGGCTTTTAGCTAAGCTTTAGCTTCAGCCAAGTGGAAGCTAAATTGGCTAGTCATTCATATGTAAATTAGGTTGTTACCTGGGAATTCTGGAGGGAGGGGAGTGGGGGTGTGTGATTGAGGGGGTGGGGGAGCTGCTAAAAGCTGTGAACTTCCTTTTGTGTTTCATCTTGATGCATTCTCAATCATCCAGGGAAATAAATCTCCAAAAGTCACCAACTTGGAGTGTTTCAGTATGCCATCTTAGGGAGAAATCAACACACATGGGTGTATGTCCTTTGTTGCTGAGATTTATTGATAAAAACAGTACAAAAAACCAACCATTTGTACACATATTTACAAATGGCCTGCTGAGTGGTGCATGGAGCATGTTCATTGGTTCATGGACCTCCCTGAACTAATGGCATTTATTGCAATTGTCATCTTGCGGGGGGTTAACAGGGTTCCATCTCTAAATGACTGCTGGTCAGCAAACCTGGGAAACCCACAGATAATTGGAACTATGGCACGAAACCGCTTCCAAGACATCATGCAACACCTACGCTTTGATGACAAGTCCACCCGCAGTGATCGAGCAAAGACTGATAAGTTCGCTGCAATTTCCAGTGTGTGGGGATCATTTGTCACCAACTGCATCACGTGCTACAACCCTGGTCTACATATCACCGTTGATGAACAGCTTTTCCCATCAAAGACTCGGTGCTGTTTCCTGCAGTATATTGCAAGTAAATCTGACAAGTTTGGGATCAAGTTTTGGGTGGCTTGCGACCTAAAATCCAAGTACATTTGCAATGTCTTCCCATATCTTGGCAAGGACCCCAATCGTCCCACTGGGGAGAGACTTTCTGAAAATGTAGTAATGAGGCTGATGGAACCATTCCTAGACAAGGGCAGAAATGTTACCACGGACAATTTTTTCACATCGCTTTCACTTGCGCAAAAACTTCTTAGACGGAAAACCACCATCCTCGGCACAGTCAACAAGATTCGCAGGAAAATTCCTCAATCCACTAGACAGACAGATCGCAATGAATTCACCACTCAGGTATGTTGCAGGTCTTTTGTGGTTCTATGTTTATGTGTTTCATTGTGTGTAAAAGGGCTATGGAAATAACAATTTATCTTATTTCTTAGGTGTTTTCAGGAACACGGCAACTGGTCAGCGCCGTGTTCCTCTGCGGACAGTGTACTCCCGAACCATCTGGTCCATCACATCTACGCCACACTTTGTTTTGTTGTAAAGGGTGACAGTGTTTGGCTTCCTTTTGATAGTGTTATCAGTCTGAACCACGCTGTGCATGCTGCTAAGAATATAGACTGTCTTCTTCCGTTTGGCAGCATACGCCGTCAGCGTGGCAGCAGAGGTTGAAAACACCTAAGAAAAAAGATAAATGGATAGTACTGGATGGTACTTTGATTTTAGGTCGCAAGCCACCCAAAACTTGATCCCAAACTTGTCAGGTTTACTTGCAATATACTGCAGGAAACAGCACTGTGTCTTTCATGGGAAAAGCTGTTCATCAACGGTGATATGTAGACCAGGGTTGTAGCACGTGATGCAGTTGGTGACAAATGATCCCCACACACTGGAAATTGCAGCGAACTTATCAGTCTTTGCTCGATTTGCTCCATTGTGGCATCAACCAGGCCACTGGTATAATGTTGAAATGTACTCACTCACTTTTTATTATTATTTGTAAATATGTGTACAAATGGTTGGTTTTTTGTACTGTTTTTATCAATAAATCTCAGCAACAAAGGACATACACCCATGTGTGTGGATTTCTCCCTAAGATGGCAAACTGAAACACTCCAAGTTGGTGACTTTTGGAGATTTATTTCCCTGGATGATTGAGAATTCATCAAGATGAAACACAAAAGGAAGTTCACAGCGTTTAGCAGCTCCCCCACCCCCTCAATCACACACCCCCACTCCCCTCCCTCCAGAATTCCCAGGTAACAACCTAATTTACATATGAACGACTAGCCAATTTAGCTTCCACTTCGCTGAAGCTAAAGCCTAGCTAAAAGCCATTTGGCTGCTCTCCGGGTTTTATAGGTAGAATGGTAGAAGCCTGGGAGTCCGAGTGTAGAAGTCATATATATATATATATATATATATATATATATATATATATATATATATATATATATATAAAAAAAACACCCAGCACGCCCCTGCGGGCGGTTTATCCTTCAAGCTCGGGTCCTCTACCAGAGGCCTGGGAGCTTGAGGGTCCTGCGCAGTATCTTAGCTGTTCCCAGGACTGCGCTCTTCTGTCCAGAAGATATATATATATATATATATATATATATATATATATATATATATATATATATATATATCCATAGGTCCATCATCCTATTCATGTAGCCCCTTTCGCCAGGGGCTACATGAATAGGAACCATGAAGAGGCCGCTAGAAAAGCTGCAACCACCAAGTACCTGCAGAGGGTCAGGCAAGTCCTGAGGAGTCAGCTGAATGGTAAGAACAAGATCCGGGCCATCAACACGTACGCCCTGCCCGTGATCAGGTACCCTGCTGGGGTAATAGGCTGGCCAAAGGAGGAGATAGAAGCCACTGACATCAAGACAAGAAAGCTCCTTACCATGCATGGAGGGTTTCACCCCAAGTCCAGCACCCTGAGGCTGTACGCTAAGCGGAAGGAAGGGGGCCGGGGACTGGTGAGTGTCAGCACCACAGTCCAGGATGAGACAAGGAACATCCAAGAATACATTGGGAAGATGGCCCCAACTGACCGAGTGCTCAGTGAATACCTCAGGCAGCAGAAACCCAAGAAAGAGGAGAGAGACGAGGAACCATCATGGAAGGACAGGCCCCTGCACGGTATGTACCACCGGCAGATAGAGGAGGTGGCTGATATCCAGAAATCCTACCAGTGGCTGGACAAAGCTGGACTGAAAGACAGCACAGAGGCACTAATCATGGCAGCACAAGAACAAGCTCTGAGCACAAGATCCATAGAGGCTGGGGTCTATCACACCAGGCAAGACCCCAGGTGCAGGCTGTGTAAAGATGCCCCAGAGACAATCCAGCACATAACAGCAGGGTGCAAGATGCTAGCAGGCAAGGCATACATGGAACGCCATAACCAAGTGGCCGGCATAGTGTACAGGAACATCTGTGCCGAGTACAACCTGGAAGTCCCGAGGTCAAAATGGGAGATGCCCCCAAGGGTGGTGGAGAATGACCGAGCTAAGATCCTGTGGGACTTCCAGATACAGACGGACAAAATGGTGGTGGCTAACCAACCGGACATAGTGGTGGTAGACAAACAGAAGAAGACGGCCGTAGTGATCGATGTAGCGGTTCCGAATGACAGCAATATCAGGAAGAAGGAACACGAGAAGCTGGAGAAATACCAAGGGCTCAGAGAAGAGCTCGAGAGGATGTGGAGGGTGAAGGTAACGGTGGTCCCCGTGGTAATCGGAGCACTAGGTGCGGTGACTCCCAAGCTAGGCGAGTGGCTCCAGCAGATCCCGGGAACAACATCGGAGATCTCTGTCCAGAAGAGCGCAGTCCTGGGAACAGCTAAGATACTGCGCAGGACCCTCAAGCTCCCAGGCCTCTGGTAGAGGACCCGAGCTTGAAGGATAAACCGCCCGCAGGGGCGTGCTGGGTGTTTTTTCTTTTTTTTATATATATGCATTTTGCATTCTTCACCAAATAACTTTTCATGTCCGTCTTTATATAGTCTTTAATAAAGACACAATTAAAATTATGACATTGTCAGGAACTTTTATTTAAAGAAAACAAAATAAAAATCTTTTTACAACATTATAAAATACTCTGACAAAAATAATGATCTTTGCTGTTACTATAAAAAAAACAAGGACTGCCTAAATTGAAATCATAAACACACTGCAAGCTCACTGACACACAGAGAGAAAAAAATTAGGCCCTTCTCTCTTTACCTGTTTATAGTCACTCATATTCTACTTCCAGATAGTAAATCTAGATCTCGGCTACAAGCCCGACATGAACCTGATGTATTAGCCAGAGGTCCCTTCACTACGGTTCAGAGGACCTGTTTTATATACGTGCTGAATAGTTTTCTATACGAGATGACTGCAAAAAGTGCAGCCTTACCTAATGTCCACCCTACTGTTACTCATTTTATATCAAGATTATATCAAAATCTAGTTGGTATTGCTAAGCCGAATAACCTTAAGTAAAAGTAATAAACCAGAGCACTAGTACATTCATGTAGTTCTAAAAGCCATGCTATTAAGTAATCCAACATACTGTATTCACATTACGTTACTCTGATTGAGTAACATAATGGAATACGATACAAAATACATTGTGTGGCTTGTATTCTGTAATCTGTAGTGGAATACATTTTAAAAGTAACCTTCCCAACACTGTTAATGGGTGCACGTCTCTCAGAACATCCTCAAAAGCAGATGCAACAGATGCTCCTGCCTTGGTTTTAAGACACCTGCATGCATACTTAGTAAATCCATCTGTACATGTCAGTAAGTTTCTCACATTATCATTATCTGCACAATATTCACCCATATCAGCCAAATCAGCCTGAAACTGTTTGTTGATTACACTAATCAAAACTCTGTTTCTGGGAAAATGTCTTCTTGCTGGTTATGAAGAGTGTAAGTATCTTCCCCCTTTAAACAATGTTTCACCTCCGGTTTGGCGGCGTTACACCTGCTGATTCCCCTGCAGCAATGTGAAGCTTATTCACACTGCCCAAACCCACCGAGTGAGCAGAGTCCTGATATCATTTATATCATGTGTTTTCCACGATCGCTATGAGACACAAATGGTCAGACTGTAAGTGTTAACACATCTTCGTATTTCATTCCCATCACACAAACACTAAGCAGTGCACGCCTGTTAAATTTGATGCTTTCCACACCAATGTGCAACACACTCGCTGTGATCTAGGGAATTGTGCATCACATCATCAGTTGTGTTACACTTTATTCTGCTTCAGCTGGAAGCTGATGAAGGCCATTCAGGGAATGTGTTGTTAACTCAAACTGGAAACGTAAGGCTGGAAACCGGTTTCAGAAATCCTCTGGATCGTACCATGTACCATGTGTTTTTACACTTCCCACAATGCTCACTCTTTTGCTGCTTGTCCAGCTGCTTCACCCTCAGCTCACTTCTCTCCTCCTCCAGCCCCAGCAGCTACTAAAATAGGGAAGGTATGCTTAGATGATGCTTGCTGGCTGTGACAACCAGCCTCCCTTGAACACACTGCTGCACCCCTCCCTGCAGCCGAGCCACAAACTACACTCCCCCAGAGACACCAGAGACAGAATTAACCAGCATTGATAAAAGAACAATTATCAAGGAAACACATTTCCTGGCTGTCTTTGCTTGTTATCAGCTCCCAACACACACTATTGATACATTTCCACACATGAGCGTTGTGGACACAGACCTCTCTACATTACCTGGGAACACTGGGTTGTGTTTAAGATCAAAACACAAACAAGGTTTATTTGACAGTTTCAACAATTTACTGGGCAAATTCACATCCAGGACAGAGAAATCCCTGCCTCTGTCACACAAAAAAAGGACAGTATATTTAATCATAACATTGAATCATAATACCAAAGAAATAAACTGTTGGTAGATCCACTTTTTACACTTGAATCCTCCATCAGTGAAAATCAAACTCAATTCCAATAAAACAAATTCAACATTCATATAAAACAATCCAACCCAGCAGAGATCAAACATCTGATCAAACACCAATGTTGGACACAGACTTTCTAATCTAACATCAAAGTTATTCTGAAGCTGTAAATCTAATTAAAAACTCCCCAAAACTACTATGAGAAAACCCTTAAAAGGTTCAGTGATAGAAGGAAAATCCTTTACATATAAAATCAACAGAGGTTCCTGATAAACAGATTAATAAATGAGGAATAGCTGAACAGTTTCTGTGACATGAGTGAAATTTCAGTGAGTATGAATCATCTCCAGGAGGTAAAAAGGGTTGGAGCTCAGCAGCAGTCAGAAGAGGAAGATGAGGTGATGAAGAAGACAGTGTTGACTTGTTAAGTCTAAATGAGGCAATTTCTTGCCCCAACACACCAACAGGTGAGACCAAAACTGAGTCAAACCAATGTCTGGTGTCAGTGTGTCTATGTTCTACATTTAATTTATACCCGACACCAACTTAACCTGTACACACATCTACATTTTCCACTCAACTATTTCTCAGTGTCCATAGTAAAGCAGTCCCCAGTGTGAGTGCTTCACCCTGCCCAGTGAGAGTGGCAGCAAAACAGTGCCTCCACAGATGGGAGAATAGTGAAAGTGGGGAAACACAACTTTAAAATTATATAAAAATACACTGCTCAGCAAAAAGTGGTTCCTCTAGTCTAAACTATGCAATTTCCAAATAAGGAGAATCTGGGAACAGTTTGCATATAAGACCGTGCCAAACCTCCTTGGACTGACATAAAACTAGATGACTCAACACTTCCCTTATAACAGAAATACCTCGTCAGTTGGACTTTTTCCATGACGTTTGTATTAAGAAATTAATATAAACATTGTCCATGTCACCTTTGATCCCCATGACCTTCTACCGCTCGTCCATTGAGAGCCTGCTAACCTACTGCATGACAGTATGGTACAGCAGCTGCACTAAGGCGGATAGAGTGAGGCTTCAGAGTGTGGTCAAGACAGCACAAAAGGTCATCGGCTGCCCTCTCCCCTCCCTGATGGAGAGTTATTCCTCCCGCTGCCTCAGCAGAGCAGCAGACATCATCAAGGACAGCTCCCACCCTGGTTTCAACATGTTCAACCTGCTACAGGTGCATCAGCACAAAAACCCAAAGACTCAAAAACACTTTCTTCCCTAAAGCTATAACCACCCTGAACTCACACATGCACCGATAACACAGCCCCCCCAATTTTTTTCTTCCCATTTCATCTATGAACCACCACTGTGCAATAACCCAACTGTATATACACAACACTATTTATTACATATTACTTTTTTAAAACCGGCTTATATATTTGTACATTTTATATATATATATATTTGTACATTTTATATATATATTTTTCCCTCTGTTAATACTGTCCATATGTATATAGTGCTGCAGAACTGTGCCCCCCCAGCATGTTTGCACTGAGTAGGAGATGCTCTGTATCTCATTATACAACCGCATAGTGACAATAAAGGCATTCTATTCTACTCACCCCAGCAGCAAACTACCCAACTTAGAAAAGCTAAGCAAAGCCACTTCACAGAGGGAGGAAATCGAGTTAAATGCGCATTTATTGGGGTGAATAAAGCAGAGCATCATCTACCTGGGTGAGGCATGGTGATGGTGTTGTTCGTGTTGGTGGAGCCCACATTAAAGATGACCACCGCAGAGGCGTTGTGGGCTGCAGCGTGACGGATCTTGTCCTTGTAGGTGCAGTTGCCCCGGGCTATGAGCGCCACCCAGGCCCCGGCGGGTGTTGGGGTCGCAGGCCTGGCGGTCGAGCGGTGCTGCGGGCAGGACCAACACCCCCTTGGCGTCCCGCTTCGGAGAGTGCTCGCCATATCGCCCGCACTCCGTCTTCTCGGTGCGCAGCTCCGAGGTGGCCGGGTCCACGTAGGTGATGTTGACGAAGGCGGTGTACCACTCCTCCCGCTCGGCCACGGTGAAGTCCAGGCACAGCAGGTGGACGAAGCAGAAGGAGAGCAGCCACGTAGAGAGGGCCAGGCTGCGGCAGGCCGCCACCAGCGAGCCCGGGGCCATGACGAGCCTCCCCGGGGTGAGAGCGAGCTGTGTGTCGGTAGGTCGGAGGAGCCCGGCAGCTTCAACGCTGGAGCCTCCTACTCCACCATGCTACAAGGCAAAACCACCAGGAGCGTGTTTAACTCGCTTATACTCCTTTTTTCACACGGAAGAAAAAAAAATCTGTTTTTAGCCGCTCCACTCCACTACTCTCAGGCTACCTAGCAGCAGACGCCTGTTAGCAGTCTCCATTTCCAGCCTCCACCGTTAACTCGATGAGAAACACCCACGAAAAAACTCCTAAATGCGCACAACTGAAAGGAGAAATCACCACAGGAGTGACGCGACGTGACCCCGCTGAGGTGAAGCACCAGGCGGCGGGCTGTTGTGCCAAAATTGAAAATTTTCTGTGTTACAAGTTAAGACCCAAGATTTGTCATTCCACCCAAATCCACATTCATCTGAGCTCCCTGCTCTCCTGATATTCTTGTATGCAACTGCGACATAAACTTCTCCCCCTCTCCACTCCACCTCCCAGTAACAACGTCCACTCAGACTCTCTCTACTCAGGACCTGATAACATCCAGTGAATCTGTCTGGATGATCAGAATAAGACTGTTGCTGATTCATAAATGTTACTTTTCTGTTCCCCTCAGATAATAACAGATGTGTGTTTGCTGTCTTTGGATCCAGTGTGATTTCACGTGAATATTTTAAGAATCCAGCTCTGGTCTTTGGCTCTGCTGGTGACAGTAAAACATCCTCTTCAGTGACTGTCAGTGAGATGTTTGTCCATTCCTCTCTCAGAATGTCCTGTAGTTTATCTCTGGTCTCTGACACAGCTGCTGTCACATCCTCAAAGTAGCTCAGAGGACGAATATTGATGCTGGATGAGTGTGTAGACTCACTGAGTGCTGACAGTGAGGGGTAGTTGTGTAGAAACTGGTTGTGATCCTCTGTGTGTGAGAGCTGCTCCAGCTCGCCGTCTTTCCTCTTCAGCTCAGCGATCTCCTGCTCCAGCTTCTCCTGAAGCTCTTTGACTCGACTCACTTCAGTTTCCTGCTGGGATCTGACCTGTTGCTTCACATCAGAGCTTCTTTTCTGGATGAGACGGATCAGCTCAGTGAACATCTTCTCACTGTCCTCCACTGCTTTATCAGCAGAGCCATTGATGGCCTCCACCTCCTGTCGAAGCAGCTTCACATCTTTCTCTCGCTCCTGGATTCTCTGCTGGATGTTTAGTCGTCTCACCTCGAGCTCCTTCTGCTTCTCAGTCCTTTCTGCTGCAGCTGGGACTGTTTCATGGCCTTTATGTTCATCCATTGAGCAGAGATAACAGATACTCTGCTGATCAGTACGACAGAAAATCTTCATCACCTCATCATGACGAGAGCAGATGTTCTCCTGGAGCTTCTTGGAGGGGGCCACCAGCTTGTGTTTCTCACAGTAGGAGATCAGACACACCAGACAGGACTTGATGGCTTTCAGCTTCCTCCCAGTGCAGACATCACAGGCCACATCTTCAGGTCCAGCATAGCAGTGATCAGCTGGAGCAGCTCCAGGACAGGCCTCGGTGTGAAAGTCTTCCTGCACTGAGGGCAGCTGTGGATTCCCTTCCTGTCCTCTTGATCCCAGAAACTTTTAATACAGTTCCTGCAGTAGCTGTGTCCACAGGCTGTAGTCACCGGATCCTTCAGTAGATCCAAACAGATGGAACAAGAGAAGGTTTCTCGGTCCAGCTGAACTCCTTTCTGCGCCATTTCTCCTCTCAGTGTCAGTGACTGTGTGAGTTTCTCTTCCTTATAACTGAAACTAGTCTGAGCTCTGATCTCAACAACCTGTTTTTCTGCAGTGAATGGAGCCTGTCAGCTCTTACACGTCACCACATGTTGGTTACACCCATCTTCAAACTGCAGATCTGAGGGGGAGGGAACGAGGAAACACATGGACAGAGAGGAGGTGCTGTGTTTAAGAGCAGGAAGAAGAGGGAGGGTTATCAGGCTGTGCTTCACTCCAGGAAGAGGAGCAGTTAGAGAGCGATACTGTTTGTTTAACCCTTTTATTTACTGCTCGCATCAACTTAAGCTTGTTAACGCTTTCTTCTATATAACTAAATCACACTTTGTGTGTTTTTCTTTCTGTGATTTGAGATCATCACATATTTATTTCATAATTTTTACATGTTATACGCACAAAAGAGCACTTTTTAAATGTTCAATGTTCAGCTGGAAATGAATGTGAAACTTTGGTGATGATCTCAAATCACAGAAAGACACAAAGTTCTGCTCTCTAGGTGAACCAATCCTTGTCCACCTTCCTCTTGGGCAAAAAAAAAGTACTGCCTGGAGTACCCAGTGTTGATTGTCCCAAAAGAAATAAACCAACAAAACTTGAAGGTCATGTATCACACCAGGAGGGGGTTCTATACAAGCTAATCGATGCCATAAAACAGAAGTGGCCAAGTTATTTATAATCAATACTCTCCCTCTATATGACATTTGGGGCAACAGCCACCTCCACTTTTCCAATTTTCCCCCAACTTCCTCCACCACCCCTTCCCAGTTCTTACATTCTGTAGCCTCATCTCCCACGTACACACCCAGATACTTCAACCCTCCCCTTTACCACTTCAGCTCACCTGGAAGTCGTGGGAGCCCAGTAAGCCAATCACCCACCGCCAGAGCCTCACTCTTAGCACTAGGTGTGAGTGTGAATAGTTTCCTGTCTCTGTGTGTTGGCCCTGTGACAGACTGGCGACCTGTCCAGGGTGTACCCCGCCTCTCACCCTATGACAGCTGGGATAGGCTCTAGTGCCCCCCGCGACCCTGAAAAGGATAAGCGGAAGCAAATGGATGGATATTGACATCAGATAAAACCAACCCAGTAATGTATGACCTCACATTGTGCAACACTGGTTTGATAGACAGAGCATATAACATACCTGACAGTGGACAGCCCAGCCTAATGCCTCTAGTTACTTTAAAAGGTTTCCACAAATGACCATTTATTGTTAGTACACTTTCAATTTCCTCGTACAAAACCATAATCTTAGCGATTAAACCAGAGCCGAGACCAAACCTTTCTAGCACACTCCAGAGGTAACGATGCTCAACTCAGCCAAAAGCTTTTTCTTGGTCCAGAGAAATCAGACCAGTATCATAACCCAGTGAACTGGAGACTTCCAAAACACCTCTAACTAATGACACATTGTCGACCCGGCACACAGTAAGTTTGCCCTGGATGTAAAATTTGATCCATCACCATCTTCAGCCTGTTTGCCAGCACCTTTGATAGCAACTTACAAATATTAACATTATTAATCCCCTCTACGAAGCGAGAAAAACGTGCAGTGTGTTAAGCTTGAAACTTTAGTTTTCTGTTTGGTGACAGTGGCTCTTTTGACCCGTTTATTAAACACATGCAGGTGAACACATGACCTGCCAGGACCAGGTTATGTTCGATTTAAAATCGAGTGAATAAATCCACATTTTCACTGATTCTTTCGCATGCAAGTGTTTTGGTACGATCGATCTTATAATGTGACTAAAGCTGCTTCCACGGGCTGTGTGACGTTTAACATGTAAACGTATCCAGTTTAAAGTGTCAGAACTCCTGACTGCTGTGAGAGCGGTGCTTCTTCCGGGTTGTAGTTACTGTGTTGCTTCAGCCACTCGCAACATTGCGATCATAAAGCTAGTAAAGTAGTTCTAATAACAGCACGAAATTTAACTCTACTCAATATAATGTTAATTTCAAAAAGGATAGTTGGATGACTTGTTGTAGAGTCTGACAATGATTCAGAATGAATGATCCCAGCTTTAATTATAATGCACATATTTTAAGATGAACCCTTTAGTTATCAAACCTGAGGCAAAGGTACTTTCCAGAGTTAAAGACGTATGTAATGTAACACGTGGAGCATTGTTTCAGTTTCTTAATATCCACATAGAGGCAATATGTTTCACGTTAAGCAATTAGAGTAGCATTATTCAGTACAGACATTAAAAAAATAAAATCATCACATTGCTGACTGGAAAGTCCTTCAGGGACCAAGGCGTTCCCAGGCCAGCCGAGAGATATAATCTCTACAGAGTGTCCTGGGTCTGCCCCGGGGCCTCCTCCCGGTGGGACATGCCCGGAATACCTCACCCAGGAGGCGCCCAGGGGGCATACTTGTCAGATGCCCGAACCACCTCAGATGCCCGAACTGTCAATCTCCGGCTCCCTTCTCCCATCACTCGCGAACAAGACCCCGAGATACTTGAACTCCTCCACTTGGGGCAGGAACTCATCCCCGACCCGGAGTGGGCACTCCACCCTTTTCCGGCTGAGAACTATGGCCTCAGATTTGGAGGTGCTGATCCTCATTCCCGCTGCTTCACACTCGGCTGCGAACCGTTCCAGTGCGAGCTGGAGGCCCTCACCCGATGAAGCCAACAGAACCACATCATCCGCAAAAATCAGAGATGAGATTCTGAGGCCACCAAAGCGAAAGCTCTCCGCCACTTGGCTGCGCCTAGAAAGCCTGTCCATAAAAATTATGAACAGAACCGGAGACAAAGGGCAGCCCTGGCGGAGCCCATCACCCACCGGGAACGAGTCCGACTTATTGCCGGCAATGCGAACCAAGCTCTTGCAACGGTTGTATAGGGATCGAATGGCCCGTAGCAATGGGCCAGACACCCACAGGACACCCCGAGGGACACGGTCGAATGCCTTCTCCAAGTCCACAAAACACATGTAGACTGGTTGGGCAAACTCCCATGCACCCTCAAGTATCCTGGAGAGGATAAAGAGCTGGTCCAGTGTTCCGCGACCAGGACGAAAACCGCATTGTTCCTCCTGTATCCGAGGTTCGACTAGCGGACGAACTCTCCTCTCCAGCACCCTGGCATAGACTTTCCCAGGGAGGCTGAGGAGTGTGATCCCCCTGTAGTTGGAACACACCCTCCGGTCCCCCTTCTTAAAGATGGGGACCACCACCCCGGTCTGCCAGTCCACAGGTACTGCCCCTGATCTCCACGCAACATTGCAGAGGCGTGTCAACCAGGACAGCCCTACAACGTCCAGAGCCTTCAGGAACTCGGGGCGGACCTCATCAACACCAGGGGCTCTGCCACCAAGGAGTTGTTTAACTGCCTCAGTGACCTCACCCCCGGAAATTGGCGGGTCATTCC
Organism: Copadichromis virginalis; assembly: GCF_057382275.1. Lineage (NCBI taxonomy): Eukaryota > Metazoa > Chordata > Actinopteri > Cichliformes > Cichlidae > Copadichromis > Copadichromis virginalis. Next base: position 25,552,182 of record NC_140620.1, on the reverse strand, counting down.
CCTCATCCCCAGACTCTGCTTCCTCCTCGGAAGACGTGTCAGTGGGATTAAGGAGGTCCTCGAAGTATTCCTTCCACCGCCTGACAATTTTCTCAGTCGACGTCAGCAGCGCTCCGCCAGCACTATACACAGTGCAGGTAGAGCACCGCTTTCCACTCCTGAGACGCCTGACGGTTTGCCAGAATCTCTTCGAGGCAGTCCGACAGTCTTTTTCCATGGCCTCTCCGAACTCCTCCTACACCCGAGTTTTTGCTTCAGCCACTGCCCGAGCCGCATTCCGCTTGGCCTGTCGATACCTGTCGGCTGCCTCCGGAGTCCCACAGGCTAACCAAGCCCGATAGGATTCCTTCTTCAGCCTGGTGGCTCCCTTCACCTCTGGTGTCCACCATTTGGTTCGGGGATTACCACCACGGCAGGCACCAACCACCCTGTGGCTGCAGCTCAATGCAGCAGCTTCGGCAATGGAGATGCTGAACATGGTCCATTCGGACTCAATGTCCTCAGTCTCCCTCGGAATGCTGTTGAAGCTCTGCCGGAGGTGTGCGTTGAAGATCTCGCGGACTGGGGCCTCTGCTAGACATTCCCAGCACACCCTCACTACGAGTTTAGGTGCACCAGGTCTGTCCAGCGTCCTCCCCCGCCACCTGATCCAACTCACCACCAGGTGGTGATCAGTTGACAGCTCAGCCCCTCTCTTTACCCGAGTGTCCAGAACATATGGTCGCAGGTCTGGTGATACGATTACAAAATCGATCATCGACCTACGGCCTAGAGCGTCCTGGTGCCACGTGCACTTATGGACACTCTTATGTTCGAACAGGGTGTTCGTTATGGCCAAACTGTGATTATTACATTACAGATTGTTTTATGGTGTACTATTGTGTATCAACACAAAAGCAAACAAAAAAAAAAACAGTTGATTGAATAATATGTTATAAAAATGATTATGATTTAGCTGAAGTTCAAATTGTCATGATTTTTATGTTTGTTTTCATTTGTCTAATAACAGCATGGCCCTGTTTCTTTGCATTTCTATTTTTAAGTTTTAGTTTGACTAATAGTGACACTAAGTTCAGTTCTTGGTTTCACTTTTGGTTCTGTTTCAGTCCTTCACTCAAAAAAGAAACAAAAAAAAGAAAAAACACAACAAAACCAAATAAAGAAATAAACCTAAAATTGTGACTTTAACTAAATATATATATATAAATGTAAAATGAAATGTGCTTGACTGATATAAATTAAGTTTATTCCAAGCACGTTATAATTAATGATAATTTAATTGAATAATAAATTGATTGATTTTATGCATTTCTTCTTCGTGACTTCAGAGCTGAGTGTGGATTTATATTGTGAGAAACATGTAGAAGTCTGAACAGAGAAACTTAAAGGCTCATAATATTCAAATGTCTACAAACTCAGTTTGAAGACATTTAATCTCATTCCTGCTTCTGTCTGTGAAATATCATGAAGATACTTTACAACACATTTTTATTCTTGTTGCTGTAACGTTTTCTTTCTTTTTTTTAACTGTAAGTTGGAGGAGGAGTGATCGCTGGTGTGGTGTTCATCTTGTTCATCCTGGTTGGAGTAGGTGGATGTTTGTTTATGAAGAAGCACAAAGAACGAGTTAGTTTATCAGAGACAGAAAGCTTATTTTCTTCATTAAGTTTTATAACTGCTGCAAATATAAAACTTTCAGAGCACTTTTAACATATTTTTTTCAGCCACAGTTTTGTAGTTTGTTAAACTTGTAATTTTCAGAATAACTTAGTGAATCTTTAAATTGTCTTTCTGTGTTTAAACAGAGTGACTCCTCCTCACACACAGAAGTGTTGCGGGTTTGATGAAGAAGGTCTAAATGTGAATGAAACCAGCACAGAGTCAGGAGCAGAGAGGTCCTTGAAGCTGCAGATCAGACTGTAAAGATTAATTGTTGAGGAGGAAGAAGCAAATGTGAAGTTTTCAGTGTGACAGCATGTTGTCAGTCAGAGCTGCTCACAGTATAAATGTGGGAGTAGAAGGAAGGACGAGAGCAGCCTGATGTGAACAGACGGAGCTCTGATGTTTGTCACAAACTGTGCAGCCGACCTGGAGCTACAGGCTGGTTTACCTGAAACCTTCAGACTGAACACACAGAGCTCCAGCTGTGAGCTGCTCATCAAACTCAACACAGGTTGCTAACTACTGAATGATAGGCTCTGATCCAGGGTCAGAGCATGAACATTGCACATGGGCACACAGTCAATAACAATACACTCGAGTTTCAATTAGTGTTTTGAAAAATGATGTTTTATTGGTGAATGTATTTGTTTTGTACTACAATGTTTAAATATATACTATATTCTAAACTATGTTTTTATGAAGTAATCCAATTTATAGATCCTGTGTCAGGAAGACTTTACATCATGTGATCAAGAACAAATGAAATGTTTCTCTGAGTCTGAAGGAGACCAATGTTGATACCACTGATGGATGAAACACTTCCTGTGGGTGGTGCAGCAGAAACTGACAGCACATAAAAAAGGTCTCATCAAACAGCATTACTGCAGATCAGCCAGTAGATGGCAGCGATCTCCTAAACCAAGATCTGCTTCACACATCAGCACTTTGATTATTTATATTTTTTGCTGTAGATTGTTTTATGGTAACCGTGTGTTCATAATATACTGAAGAGATGTTCATGATGTCTGTATCATTTCAGAATTATGATTTTATTTTTCACCTGTTTAAAAACAGCTGCTGATTATGTTCAGCTGTTCTGTCACATCTGTCTGCTGAATGAACTTCAGCTGCTGATGTTGATGAGGACCGACTCACCAACGGATAACTTAATTCTGAGAGATGATGTTTGCCTTTCAGCTGAATCAGACGGCTGACTAATTCATAAACAGATGTTTCTGTTTCTGTAAATAAATTGTTGTTTTCTGAGTTTGAGCCTCTTCCCGTCTCTCGTTGCTCTTCAGGTTGAGCCTGACTGTGACAGTATGTCAGTACATCCATCATGTTGGACAACATGTGTATCATAATCAGTGATTGTCTTTTCTTCTATCATTATTCTGTAATGAATGTATAGCGACATGAGACTTATCATCACTTTGACTTACAGGTTGAACTATTGACCTTAGGGCAAAGTCAGAGGTCTAATGTGACATGATATTTTAAATCTTGTTACCGTACTTTCTAAATGTTGACCTTACACAGCACACTTGTAGGAATCCTCATTTTTAAGTTTTAATGTTTTTCTGTTGAAACCATTTTGAGCTCCTCTTTGGTTTACACATGATCTGTCCTGACCTGATGCAATAAGGTGAAGCTGTCCCTGTGTTTGTAGTGCTCAGTGTTTACTGATAAACCAATAAATGTGCAGCAATGACCATTAGAAACTCATCAGACCAGAATTTCTCTTTTGCAGTGACACATTAATCCTTGTCTCAGTCTTACCTGCTCAGCTCCAGCGTCTAACTTCACTTTGACAGTGACAGTTTGGATCACTGTGTCAGTCTGGGATCTTCATCTGTGGTGAGTCTTCTTTTATTTGTTTGTATTTTTGTTTTTGTGTCAGAGAACCCAACAGACACGAACCTTCTAACAAAGCACTAAAAAATGTGGTGAAACAAATGTCTCTGTTAGTCGTCACAAAGTTCCCAGAAAGCACCAAATTTAGAAGCAAAGCGTGAGAAAAGCTGCATCTATTTTTGTAAGGAACTGTTTTTGGAGCAAGACTTGACTTGAAACTCTGAACTTTCAGTATTAAGTTAACTTCAAAATGAAAGATCATAACTTAATCTTACTGACCAATCAAATCTTAGTTAAAGATGATCATTTAATTTACTGAACATTGTATTTTCTGATTCTTTAGGGAAAAAAAGGTATAAACTACTTTTGGAGGTGTTTGGTTGATTTTAAGCTTCAGAGTCATCGGGTTTGTTCTGCACTCTGTCAATCAGAGCCAGAGAGCTAGCTTTTTCTAGTCAAAGGAAAATCTTGTAGCTGCTGAAGGGCAGAGGGCGCTAGACTCGTGGTTCACTCTGACCTTCATGTGTAGAGTTACAGTGTTATAACACTTATTGTTCATTTGTAATATGATTTGTGTGGTACTGAGTGTGACTAACAATGTCCACCATGACTGAGACTGCTGTGCCAGTTGATGAGCTCTGGTCAGAAGTATTGAGTCACTGAGAGTCAAGTAGTGTTGCATAATGAACATGTGCTACTGAGTATGTGTCTGTGAGCTAAAAGCAATGATAGTAATGTCACCTATGCAAACATCAGTGCATTCTTGTTGCAGTGGTGTGATGTTTAAGATGACTTTGTGTTGGTGCAAGTGTCGTTTGTCTGGCTTCAGTCACAAAAAACAGATAAGCGCACTAAAGGGTTTGCCACTTTGCAGAAAAGCAGGACTCAATTGCAGGACTTCTTCAGCAGAGACAGTGAATTATTTACTGTGAAAATGGTGCAAAAACAACCGTTCCAAAAATTTGACATTCACAGCAGTGTAATCCCAGCTCTCAGTGCGATGCTCCACGTACAAAAACACTCCATCCACAGCTCCTCCAATTTACAACGAGTCTCTGAGCTTTCTCCATCTCCACTCCATAGGAGAACACAGGTAAGTAATTCTCACATAACAAGACTGTCTGTTTGTTATACAACAACCCAGCGCTGACTACAACTTAGATACTCTCCTGAATATTGGCTCTTAACCAGATCATCAAAGGCAGGAACGTGCAGCCCAGAAACTGAAGCTCAAAGTCCTCAAAGACGAGAACACCGGAATGTGCACACACACACACACACACACACACACACACACACACACACACACACACACACACACACACACACACACACACACACACACACAGAAAGACACACAGATAGTGAAGGGAGAGAGGGACAGCTTGAGGAGGACAGAAAGACAGAAATGGCAAGTCAGAGCTGGAGAATGACAAAAATACAATATATAAAATACTGCAAAATCATGATGCATTAAAGTGGTGTTTGTGTGGTTGAGAAGGTAAAGACACATTAATGTGTTTGCTGTGATGCAATCAAGGTCAGCCGTTCCTGCATCCCTCATGCTCAGTGTTTACCTGATAAATAGATCATGGAATGTTAGAAACCTGCAGTGACTCGTTAATCCTTGTTTCAGTTTACCTGCTCAGCTCCAGTGACACATTTCACTTTGATAACAAAAGTTTGGATCACTGTGTCGGAATATGGGCTCTTTATCTGTGGTAAGACCTCTTTTTATTTATTTGGGGGGGGGGGGGGGGGGGTCATTTAATTCTCCCACAAAGCTCCAAATGTAGCAGCAAAGTGTGAGAAAAATCTATATTTATGTTTATAAAGAACTGTTCTTGGAATCATGCAGAGACATGCAGGACTTTGTCTCATTGAGGTGACTTAAAAGAAACTCTGAGCTTTCAGTTTCAGTTATGTGCTTAAGTCACACTGACATGGAGGATTGTAATTTCAAAATAAAAGATCATAACATCACTCTAACCCTGCTGACTAATCTCACGATCATCATTCAAACAACTGAACATCGTATCTGATGCTTCTTTAGAAAAAGAAGTGCAACCTAATTATTTTGGATGCTGGTGTTTAGTGGTGTATGAGCTGATTGATGTTCCTGGTAAGTGTTTCATTATTCACCATCAAACACAGATAAAACACAGCTGACCGCAGCAGCAAGGGTTTTTTTTTCCAGATTTTCTTCCTGTCACGATGGCTACATTAAAAAAGACTCATTGACACAAACTCAGGAGCCCAGCTGTCTGAAACGACAGAAGATGAAGCAGGTTTACTGAATTTATGAAACATAATTCTAAGATTAACTGAGTATGGACCTGTCTGTGCTGAATTGTGACAATCATCAGTTACACAATTTTATTTTAGGTTTTTTAGTTAAGACGATTATGGTTACATTCATCAACAAGTCATCAGGTTTGTTCTGCACAGGGTCTAGAAGGGTGGCATCTCTTGCCACCCCTAGTACCACCTTTTTGCATATGACAGTGTAGTTTATTAATATAAGAATAGCATTAGCTTAAAGCGCATTACCACGTTGAGCTTAGCTACAGTTAACACTGAATATAAATTCTAAAATTGAATATATTGCACAGTGCAGCGCTTCTTAAACTTTTCACGTTTAAGTTTTGGGAGTGACGGCAGCAAGACAGAGCGAACGAACAAGAGAGACATTTATCGTGGAGTGTATACTTTGTGTGTGGTGTTGTCTTGTGTAGTTAGTGGGTAGTGTATTCGTTGTACTGTTTTGTGTGTCAGTGGGGGTACTAATGAATGTCACAAAGGCAGACTACAATGTAAACACTTTATCCAGGTGGGAAACAGGCGCAGTGAAACACCTTCTGTCAGGCCTGCAGGTTTATCCCTGATGGCTTTATGCTTTTCTTGCCCATCTTCCACTGGTTTCAATTTTGCACCCATCCCCCAACCCAAGAATCACCACAACATAACCCAACAAACCTACACCTTAGTGCACAGATTCGGTTTGTATACTTTTTTTTCTGGGATTTTGCACAACCCAGGAAAAAAATAATGAATACATAATGGTAAATGGCCTGCATTTGTAAAGCACTTTTCTAGTCCCTAAGGACCCCAAAGCGCTTCACACTACATTCAGTCATTCACCCATTCACACACACATTCACGATGGCAAGCTACATTGTAGCCACAGCTGCCCTGGGGCGCACTGACAGAGGCGAGGCTGCCGGACACTGGCACCACCAGGCCCTCTGACCACCACCAGTAGGCAACATGGGGTTAGTATCTTGCCCAAGGATATTTGGCATGCAGCCAGGATGCAGCCTGGGATTGAACCACTGACCTTCTGATTAGTGGCTGACCTGCTCTGCCACCTGAGCCACAGCCACCCCCTAATGGGCTTGGACTGACAATATTATGAATGAAATGTGCTTTATTTGGAAGCAGCCTGCCCCTCCCCTTTCGACAGGTTGTGTGTGAGACTTCAGCACAGCAGCAGCAGCAGCAGGTTCACTGATGGGTTATAGTGAGGATGGCGTCACTTCTCATTGAAAGCAGAGGCAGTTTTTAATTAGATATTAATAATTAGATATATTATTTATTTATTTATTTAGACTAATAATGGTGACCTGCTTGGACCAAAGCCTCCAGGCTGATTTTTTTTGTCCCAGTCCAAGCCCGACCTGAATATATCTAAAATCATTACTCTGTTATTTAATAAGTAACGATCTAAAGTTTCATAGTAACTATTTTTAAAAAATGCATAATTGCTCAACACTGAAACAGCTTCTTGAATGTGACTTCACTGGCACTGAACCTGTTTTCCTGTTATTGTTACAGAGTGGAGGAACTCATTGATCAACAGTACAGGATCTGCAGTCTGGAGATGTTGTTCAGAGTAGACAAATGAAGAAACGTGCCACAGAGAAGCTCTGAACTTGAAATCCCCGACGATATTTTCTCTTTTGTTTGTTTGTAATTGAAAGTTTTTTAAGAATGCAGCACTTACTTCCAGTGCTGACTAAAATATTTATTTGAGGTAAGATTTCTTTAATGTTGTTTAAGAATTAGAAACATTAACATTTAGAATAAAACACATGATGTTATATTAGTCTGCTGGGCTGCTTGCTGTGAGATGCAGAGAGCAACAGGAAGCTTGTTTTGCTTGTTGATTTTCAGAGTAATGAGTGATGGCTCTTCAGAAGATCAGTGTGATCTTCACACACAGACCCTCGGCCTTCTCTGCTGCTGTGCTGCTTCTAACACTCGTCCTCTGCAGAGGTGAGCAGAAACTGCTGAGCATTTAAACTCATCTATGCTCAGAGCAGACACAGATCAGGGTATATGACTTATGATTATTTATATTTTGTACTGTTTACTTTTTGTTGTTTTGTGTAAACAAATGAGTCGAGAAAATGTGATTCTTTTTTTTTTTTTTTTTTTTTTTTCTTTTTTTTTTTTACACGCATTAAAAGTCTATACAGTGTATATAAAAGCTTGAAAGTCAGTATTCAGCATGATCGCCTCTGTTCTTTAATACAGCCTGAACTCTCTTAAGCAGCTTTATTGTAATCTCTATAAGTACAGTAGTCTTCACGAATCGTTCTCCAGGCTTCTTGAAGGACATTCAGAACTCTTCTTTGGATGTTGGCTGCCTTTTGTTCTGTTCTCTGTCAAGATGATCCCACATTGTTAGGATCCAGGCTCTGATCCGTGAATGATCATGTTCCCTTGTGTGTTTTTATATCCAGATATCCCTTTTTAAGGGGTTTGTAGTGTGTTTGGGATCATTGCCATGCTGAAAAATGAAGCCATTGCCAGCCAGCCCCTTTCTTGATAGTATTTCTTAATGGATCAAAATCTGATCAAGATAAGTCTTTTCTGTGTTCGTATACTTCCATCAACCTTGACAAGATCTCCAAGACCACTAGGTGAAATGCAGGGCCAAACCATGTGAGCCTCCACCATGTTTTGCTCACTGTTTTACCTCTCTCTGATCTCCATCAAAAATACTGCCAGTACTTTGAACCAAAGTCGGATCCATCCATCTCTCCGTGCAAGACCTGTTGCCACTGATTTTCAGTCCAATTCTCGTGTAATTTGGCAAACCTCAGCCTTTTCTCCCTGTTTTCCTTCCTTAAGAATTGCTTCTTGGCAGCCACCCTTCATCAGAAATGACCCTTCAGCGAACAGCAGATGGACCAGCATCTCTCAGTCAAGTCTTTGCTATTTCTTAAGCACGTGACCAGCAGCGCTCAGTCCTTCAGGACTCGCACTCAGCTCCTTCATGTCAACCATGCAGTGTCCCAGGTGCTGCGTGCCGTCCTCCATCTGTCCAGCTTGCCCCACAGTTCTCCCTCGTGCTCCTCCACCTCTTCTCCCACCTCCTCCACGAAACACCACAGTCCAGTCCAGTTCCCCGGCTCACACGCAGCCTTCCAAGCAGAGAAGCTGTCACAAAGATAGCAATCCTCTCACCCCGCTTTCTTGCTGCCTCACGGTGCGCTCTCTGTCAGCATTAAGGATGCCTCATGGAAACTAATACGGAAGAGAGGGACCGGCGACGGACCTGGAGCAGCAGCGGGAGGGAGGAGGAGAGGGAGGGGGAAGAGAGGGGAGCAGGAGAGAAAAAGACAGGGGAAGGGAGGAGTGATGAGGGAGTGAGATTCCAAATGAAAGAGAAAGCAGGACAGAATTGATGTTATGTGCAATACAAAGCTCTATCCATCAATCTTGGGCTGTCAGTCGGGGACCTAGACCCGACTGCACAGAGCACCGCAGCCAGAAAGACACGGCTCTGTCCTCCCCCTCTCTCTCTCCCTCCCTCCTTTTCTCTTCTCACTGCGCAGCCACTGCTGCAACCAGACATGGCAGCAGGGTCCCTTTGATTTCTGACGTCCGTCTCACGCCCCTTCTCCAACCTGCCCTCACCTCTACATCACTCTTTTCCTTTTCTCAGCAGTGTAACAATTGCCAAACTCCCAAGCGTGATATGTTGAAGCCAGAATCATGCAGCATGATTTGGGGACTTATACAGCTGAGGGATTTGCAGAGTATAAGGACAGTTTTTATTGCATAAAGAGCTGAGTATAACCCAACATGGCAACTTCACCACAATTTCAAATCAACAGGTTAAACACAGAATGTGATACAGATAGTAGTTGTTTCTGGGTTTTAGAGGTTTGTGGGGGTTGTTTATGTTTCGCAGCGTAGATCTAGACTGGACATTTTGAAAAAGGAATTAGGATGAGGAGTTATATATAAAGATTTTCTTTTTTTTTTTTTTTTTTTTTTTTTTTTATGACATCAGAAACAGCAGTATGCGACATTACGTGATGGCAGAGCTTCAGTTCATCCTTTGTCATTTTTTTTTTTTTTTTTTTTTTTTTTTTTTTTTTTTAATAAATAGGACAGGGGGAATGAATGAGAGAGAGAGGGGGAGAGAAAGAAAGAAAACCAAAGGGGAGAAGAGACGGTGAGAAGGGGGGGGAAGAGAGACAAAAAAAAAAAAAACTCCTGGGTCACCTGTATGGAGAAAAAAAAAACAAACAAACAAACAAACAAACAGAGGAGACAGCAAACAACAAAGAGCAACATAATAATAGAGAAAACAAAGCACCATCACAATAAACTAGCTAGTCATAGATATCAGTATTTACTAAGTAATAAACAATATTGTGCAGCACGCAAGATAGACAGCGCACAGTGTGCTTTGAGGCAGCAGCCAAGAAAGCTTTAGTCCGCGTCTGTGAATACCCATGTGTGCATACCTGTGTGGATCAGCATGCTTGCATTCCAAAGGTTTCTCCATGTAATGATCTGCCAGGGAGTGTGGGGGGGCCTCAGCCCCGTCCTCCAGGGTGTGAAGCGGGTATGGAGGAGATCAAAACTCCAGACATCCAGAGGCCCCCAGAACACAAAAGACCATGGAAGACCAACAGAGGGGCAGCCGCGCCACTGTTCCAGTAAGAGCTGAGGAGAGTCCCAGATGAGGGCTCACTCAGCAGCCGCGGAGCAGAAGCCAGGGGGGGTTGCAGTGACGCGCCCGTGAGCTCCGCCGGCCCCCAGCTGCGCCTGAGTGACCGAGCCCTAGGCCGAGAGGCCGGGGGCACCCCACCTCCAAAGGGGGCCCGAGCGAGCCCCAGGCCCCAGGCCCCGACAAGCGGCCGCCAAGGAGTGAGCCGGTGTGTACCCGGACGCCCACCCCCAGACACAAAGAACCACCAACACACCGACACCTGAGGGAGTCCGCCACCGGCAGGGGAAGTGGTGGTGGGTGGAGATAGGCCTCCAAACCTTGGAGGGCCTGAGGTGTCCCCAGAGAGGTGGCGTCTGATACCCAACCTGACATATAGACACAGACATACAGGCACACACAGACACAAACATCCATTCCCACCCTCATGCTCTCATATGCACTCACTCCACACTCAACCAACGTGGAGACAGACATAAAGAGACGCTGTACACACAATCACACTCCCCAAGCGTACTCTACAATCCGGGTCTAGGTACCCTTGCCCCTGGAGGGGGGAATTGCACCCAGACCCAGGTGGTGTTACCCTTTTCCCTGCGGTGGGGAGAGGCAGACCACCCCGACTCCGCAGCAGCAGGGAGGCCCCACACCCCAGACCGCAGTCGGACGGCCAACTCCTCCTACTAGCCCTCCCGCTCCAGCAGGCCGCAGAGAATGGGGGTGGGAGAAGACTCCAAACCTCCCTCCACCCGCTCATTGTAGTGTTGATGCATATGTGTTCTAAGGTGCAATTAAAACCCAGGAGGGCATGGAGCTACCTGCCAAGGAGCAGCAGGTAAGCGCATAGTCCCTCCTGCTAACCCTCAATGACTAAGTGTATTTAAAATTGAGAGGTGGGCAACGACGTCAGGGGTGAGGTATACACCCTGATGGTGATTTGGACTCCGTGATTGTGCCCACCCCCAAGATCCTATATGTATGTGTAATGAGAGTGTGAATAATGTGAATGTCTAAGATGTGGGATAAAATTGAGGCAGAGGCAGCCAGAAGGGGACAGGGGGGGGGGGGGTAGCCTCCTCTGCACCCTGGTGACATACCCCCACTCCAAGGCCCTGCATGTGTGGGTGGTTGTGGAGGAGCGGGAAGAGGGAGGCAGCTGGAGATGGGGAGGGAAGGAAGGGAGGGGCAGGTAACCCCTCCCTGGGGCCAGCTCCCCCGCTGACCCCAGTAGGCACTCCCACCCTCCGCGACCCGCCAGGGAAGGGGGGCCCAGGCCCATCAGACCGGGGCCCAGTGCAGTAGCGCCCCCCGGCTCCACAGAGCCCTGGACAGTCCACCCAACCCCACCACAGAGAAAACTGCACCCACCCCACCAACCACACATCTTCCAGACTACATAAGACGGTAAACGCCCAGGCTGAGATCTTCCTCCACCTCTCCTGTATCTCCCCCTCCTGCAGAGAGTTCCTGAGAGAAGAAAGCTCCTGCCAGATGTGACCATCCCCCCCACCAGTTGAAGAGCCCCCCAGGCGGCTCGATGCACCGGCGGCACCCTGCTCCAGGGCCGGGCCCCCATGCACCCACCCGCCCACAACCCCGGCAACACACCAACCAGGACCCGAGCCCCCGAGGCCCGGCCCGGGCCCCCGCCCAGAGACGGAGCACCCCCAGAACCTCACGCCCATCCCGGACCCACCCAGGGGCAGCCAGGTTGCCAGGTCAGTAACCCACGTCCGTCAGCACAGACCCTCCCCTAGCCCCGCTGCACGCAGCCGCGAGGAAACAGTCACCTGAGAGCCAACAGAGCCCTCAACCGGACGTGACCGCTACCCCGGGTTGAGCCCCCCAAGGAAGATGCCTCCGGGGAACCCCCCGACGCCCTAAGCCTGTCCCTACCCCCTCACCAATCACAACAGTGAAGGCGGGACCAAACTATGACCCCCCACCCCCACTAGGTGATGGAGCTGATAAAAGGGGCCCAGAGCAATTGATCTGATGTGGTGGCAGAGGCTGTGTCAAGACTAATGTAATCTAATAGATAATTTCTATATTGGTTAGAATTAAGATTATTTTTATTTTTCCAGTTCATGAGGACTGTTTTCTTGGCTATGCATAGGGCAGTGAAGATCATATGGGCTATATTCTTTTCTGAAGTGACATTATCTAAGCTGCCCAACAAACACACTAAGGGGGAGGTTGGAATGTTACATTTCAGACATTTTGATAAGTCTTCACATATCTCGCGCCAAAACTTTTGCACTGGTGGACAGAACCAAAGAGCGTGGATGTAATTGTCTGGTGTATTGCCTTGACAGTGTGAGCAGTTGTTGGAAGATGTAAAGCCCATCTTGAACATCCGATGACCTGTATAGTGCACTCTATGAAGTATTTTGTGATGTGATTCTTTACATCATGATTGTTGGAAACATCTAGTATCTTTAGGATGAACCAGAACTACCAGGACCAGATTGTGGAGTTGTGAATGAATGAATATAGCAGGCTGTGTTGTGGGGGCCTTGAAGCTCTTTGGATTATAACAGAAATTATGCTTTGTTTATTCCTGTGTTTTACTGTCTGATGTTGTCTAAAGTTTTGAGTGTGTCTGCTCCTCTCTGTCTCCTCAACAGGATCATTTGTAGTGGATGTGACACAGAGCTCCTATCAGGCAGAGGAGAACCACAACATCACACTGGAGTGGACGTTCACCACCAAACCAGACACGTCCATCCCAACACTGAAGATCTCCTGTTACCTGAATACTGATCAAACATACTCAACTCTGTATTATCTTCATGGTGGTGTCGAGTTATCAGAGGTTCAGGATGAAGAGTTTTCAGGACGAGTCCAGAGTGACAAAGACGCCCTCAGAGAAGGACGAATCAGACTCCAGCTGTCCAGACTCAGGACTGAGGACTCGGGTCTGTACCTGTGTGAGGTGGACACAGGTTATGGCCGCGGCTACAACAGCTGCAGAGTCACCGTATCTGGTCAGACGATTGATTTATACACATGTGATCACTGTGAGCTGTTAAAGTGGATCAAGGTTGGATCGTGAGATTGGTTTTTGTAAACCTAACATTTGATTTTTTGAAGAGAGAAAAAGAAAAAAAGCTATCTTAAGATAGTTTCCCCCTTCAAAAAACTGTGTATTTATAAATATCCTGTTTGATTGATGAAGTTTCCGATTCCAGACAAAAATGACCAGAAAAACTGTGTAGTTAGAAAATTACATCCATAAACTGCATCACACAGACACACACCTGCTAATTAGTGCTGAGTACAGTAACAGACATATAGGAAGTCTACACAGAGATGATATGATGGTAAAACTATCCATGGAGACCAACACTGGTTCATGTAGAAGACTGTAAACATGATCATTTCTGCTTTAAGTTGGACTTTTTAACACAAGAGTCTTTGTGGCTTACACACACGTGAGGCTAATTCTTCATGGAGCTGCTGGTCCAGGTAACATCCCTGAAGGAGGCCTCAGAGTCTGAGTCGACCACAGAAATCCACAGTGTCCAACCTCAGTGACACTGTTACTGAGCAGCTTCATCAGGACATGTGATGAAACCAACACTGAAGAGCTACAAACTGTTTCTCTCATCACAACAGTTTGTTTGTTTTTGGGTTCTTCATTGTTAGTTTCATGTTTCAGTTTTGTTTCAGTGTTCAGTTTCCACTTGGTAGCAATAAAACTGTGTACAGAGCCGAGAGCAGCTTAATTCACTGCTACATTACATCAATTTCAACAATTTATTAAACAATATTTTATTTTACTTTATTTTAGAATCAAAGCCTGAGAAGAATGAAACAACTCAGCAACCTGGAAGTCTCCAACCACCAAATCTGAACGACGAGACCAGACGTAAATCTTTACAGTTTACGAAATCATTCTTTCATTGTATTGCTTATACACAGTACAGTCAGGAGATATGGGCCAAATCTGAGAACTGAGTTAATTTACCAGAACAGAAAACGCAGTTTTCTAGAAATGGATTTCGTTCAGTCTCAGACTAAAAGGAGTCCAAGACTAGGCTCGTTCTATAGAAGTGAAACTGAGTCTGTGTAGTGTTGGCTTAATGAAAGGTAATGGTCAATGTTGGGTAGTAATGGAATACATGTACCGCCGTTACGTATTTAAAATACAAAATATGAGTAACTGTATTCCGTTACAGTTATCATTTAAAAAGGTGGTATTTAGAATACAGTTACTTTGTTGAAATAAATGGATTACACGGCGGTACTTTCCTGTTTCATATTGTGGCGGGTCAGGACTGTTTGAGTTTTGTTTGACAGCTATGTTCTGTTGTTCCAGGCGGCAGCGTTACGGTTGCCATGGTTACAGGGTGACGCTCTCTCTCTGCGCTTTTTTGTTGTTGTTGTTGTTGTGCTAAGCTAATAGGCAGAATGCTACAGGCATAGCCCTAAAGAATGTAGGAAAGTACGAGTTGTCATCGAGCAGAAACGGGAGCTGGAAGCATGTAAATATAATAATAACCACTGCAGCCAAGAAGAGTGCCTGATGAGCCCAGTTGTAAGTAAGCTATTAAGACTCGACTGTACACTGTGTTTGTGTTTTCCTCCGACACAATAAGTTCCGTTGGAGCAGCCTTTCAACGCCTCTCTCTGTCTCTCGCTAGCAAAGTTGACCCAGACAACAAAGTAAAGCTAGTTTTTGGCTACGAGCCGACACAGAACCCGACGCATTAGCCAGATGTCCCTTTACTATGGTTCGGAGTAACCTTCCCAACACTGGTAATGGTAGGGAGGTAATGAAACATCAGGCTAACAATACAAACAGTTTTCATCTTAGATCATCTTTGAAAATCTGGAAAACAACAAAGTAAAATCCTCCCATAAACCTGCAGCTCTTTCAGGTAAACATACTGAGGTTCTGATTCAAAATGTCAAATATCAGTTTTATCCAGTTCTGGGTTTTGGGGCCTCGAGTCTTTCCTGGGGCAAAAGGCCTGATGTAACCTGGAGGTCACCAGACTGTAAGAATAGAATAGAATAGAATAGAATAGAATAGAATAGAATAGAATAGAATTCAACTTTATTGTCATTGCACATGCACAGGTACAGGGCAACGAAATGCAGTTTGCATCCATCCAGAAGTGCTTTAGTGATATAGGTATATTACAATATATATTAGCAATAGTATAGATATGTAAGTATATTACAGAAATGGGTCTATTATGGTATGTTATAATGTACACGGTATGAAGTATGTTGTGAATATTCTATAACTATAAGTATGTACAGGCTGTAGTGAGTACAAGCTATGTACAGGCTATGAACAGGATATAAATATGAAAAACTATACAGAATATGAAATAAATAACTTTACAGAAATCTGAGATATACAGCTATACAGAAATGGGAACTATGCAAGTTGTAAACAGTTGTAGGATTAAAGATTATTGAATGTACAGAATGATTATTTACACAGAGCTATACAGTAGTGCAGTTAAGATAAGTGAGGGTGTAGATAGTTTCTACAGAGGCTATATAAAGTGCTAGTGGTTGTGAGTGGTGGTTCACTCCATGTTATTATTGTGTGTTTGAGGGTACAGTTGTCCATTGTGGGTGTGTGTATGTTCAGTCCATGAGTTTAACGTGGGTCAGATGTCAGGAGGCAGAGTTCAGGAGTCTGACAGCTGTGGGGAAGAAGCTGTTCCGGTACCTGGTGGTCTTAGTCCGGAGGCTCCTGTGGCGCCTCCCAGAGGGCAGGAGGGTGAAGAGTCCATGTGATGGGTGACTGGGGTCTTTGATGATTTTCCCAGTCCTTTTCAGACACCGCTTCCTGTAGATGTCTTTTATGGCAGGAAGTGGTGCTCCGGCGATGCGCTGGGCAGTTTTCACGACCCTCTGCAACGCCTTCCGGTCCGAGGCAGAGCAGTTCCCGTACCAGACTGTTATACAGTTGGTCAGGATGCTCTCGATGGTGCAGTGATAGAAGTTCACCAGGATGTCTGAGGACAGGTGGTTCTTCCTCAGAGTCCTCAAGAAGAAGAGGCGCTGGTGAGCCTTCTTGACCAGCTTGGAGCAGTTGGTCGTCCAGGTGAGATCCTCGGAGATGTGGACTCCCAGGAACTTGAAGCTGCTCACACGCTCCACAGCCGTCCCCTTAATGTGGATGGGTGGATGTGGGTCAGCATTCCTCCTGTAGTCCACGATGAGCTCCTTGGTCTTCTCGGTGTTAAGCAGCAGGTTGTTTGTGTCGCACCACTCAGCCAGACAATCCACCTCCTCCTAAGTGGAGATAAATTAAATGAAACATGTAAATAAAGTCTGGTGTTCACCTCTCAGAATAATACTGGTTATTACCTAATTCCACTTATTGTCTTTAAAATGTGCTCATTTACATCATTAACACTGAATTATGTTTGTACTGTGTTTGTAACTGTGGATTGTCTTTGTAGGCCAGGGAAGAATCGTCATGACTGTATTCATCTGTATCTCTGTGTTCCCGTGGGGATTTATGTTTTATCAGAATTGTAGAGAACACGTAAGTCTGTGATTTTCTTGTAAGAGCTGTAAATGTAAAAATACCAGAACATTTAACAGATTTTTTGTCATGGTGAAATGGAAGTAAAGGACTCAGGTGCGAGACTTCTTGCAGAGTGACAGTGAATTTATTCACAGTGAAAAGGTGAGTCAATAGTTCGAGTCTGTAATCCAGAAAGAGCAGTGCAATAATAATCCAAAACCGCTCCTATGACTTCTCCCCTCAGTGACAGTGCTGTAATAATCCAAAACCGCTCCTTGTGCCGGCTCCTCCTCCGATCTCTGTATCCTGGGGGCAGATGAGAAAAACACACGCACTGTAACTCAACCGTTCTCTCTTTCACAAGCTGAGTATACTAGCCACGATTACGCTACCCGGTTTAGTTCAACGTTCCAGCGTTGGTTGTGACTCGACTGCACCGTTAAATAGGGCTGCTTCAGATCAGTTGTAGCCGGCGAAGTAATTACGTACAGGTGCGACGCTTCCAGCTCCGGACCCTCCCCTCCGGTCAGCTGCCGTGCCGTGCCACGGCTTCCGGAGGTACATGTCTCCGCAGCAAAACACATGCACAAGATGGAGAGGAGAACACGACGCAGTACACACAAACACCCCCAAAAAGTGGCAAGGTAATCGGTGAGGACACCTAACCGTGACAGTACCCCCCCATTAACGGGAGCCTCCCGGCGACCGACCAAACTTGTCAGGGTGCTGGCGGCGGAACTCTCTCACCATGGCGTCATCGAGAATCGCAGACCGCGGCACCCAGGAACGCTCCTCCGGACCATACCCGGCCCAATCCACCAAGAACTGAAAGCCCCTACCGCGGCGCCGGGCATCCATAATGCGGGTGATGGAATACGCCGGGACGCGGTCGATAATCCGGGCGGGTGGCGGGGGCCCGGAGGGCGGGCACAAAGGGCTGGTCCGGACCGGTTTCACCTGGGAAACATGAAACACATTATGAATCCTCATGGCACGAGGAAGGGCCAAGCGAACAGTCACTGGGTTCAGAACAGCCTGGATCGAAAAGGGCCCAATGAAACGCGGGGCCAACTTCCTGGATTCAGTCCGCAAAGGAACATACCTGGAAGAGAGCCACACTTGCTGCCCAACACGATAGGCAGGGGCAGGGGTGCGGCGACGATCAGCCAGCCTCTTATTCTGTTCCGCCGTCCTCAACAGAGCCGCCCGGGTGGCGCGCCACGCTCGCCTGCAGCGTCTCATATGATGCCAGCTCGCCTTCAGTGATGGTGAGTAGAGGCGGCTGGTACCCCAGCGACGCCTCAAACGGAGACACCCAAGTGGCCGCTGACATGCTGGAATTGTGAGCGTACTCGACCCAAGCTAATTGGCCACTCCAGGTGGATTGATTCAAGGAAACCACACAGCGCAACATAGACTCCAACTCCTGGTTCGCCCGCTCCGCCTGACCATTCGTCTGAGGATGAAAACCTGAAGACAAACTCACTCCGGCCCCCAGTTCCGAACAAAACGCCCTCCACACCCGAGAAGTAAACTGGGGACCCCGATCAGAAACAATGTCCCGTGGCAGTCCATGCAATCGAAAAACATGATCAGTGAGGAGCCGAGCAGTCTCCAAGGCCGTCGGGAGCTTAGGCAATGCCACAAAGTGCGCAGCCTTGGAAAAACGGTCTATCACAGTGAGTATGGTCGTGTTACCTGACGACGGCGGTAGACCGGTGACAAAATCCCAAGCGATGTGCGACCAGGGGCGCTTGGGGACGGGCAGAGGGTGCAAGAGACCGGCCTGGGGAGCACTGGGGGTCTTATTCCGAGCACAGGTAGGACAGGCCGCCACATAGTCCCGAACATCCCTGAGGAGAGAGGGCCACCAAAACAAACGTTGCAAAAAACTAATGGTGCGGTTCTTACCAGGGTGGCAGGAGAACTTTGCGGTGTGGGCCCAGTGTATAACTCTGCCCCGGACCGTTGTGGGGACGAACAACCGTCCATCAGGGCCCGTCCCTGGGTCTGGCTCCTGCTGCTGGGCCTCTCTGACCGTCCTCTCAATCTCCCATGTGATGGCCCCCACGATGCATGAGGCGGGCAGAACGGGTCTCTGCCTCTCTTCGTCATCCATGTGGGGCGAAAATTGGTGTGACAGAGCATCGGGCTTCGTGTTGCGTGATCCCGGTCTGTAGGTTATAGAGATATGGAAACGTGTAAAGAACAGGGCCCACCTGGCTTGACGAGCGTTGAGACGCTTAGCTGCCTGGATATATGCCAAGTTCTTATGGTCTGTCCAAATCACAACGGGGTGTTCTCCTCCCTCCAACCAGTGCCGCCATTCCTCCAGGGCCAGTTTGATGGCGAGGAGCTCCCGATCGCCCACGTCATAATTTCGTTCCGCTGGTGTCAGCCGTCGAGAGAAAAAGGCACATGGGTGCAGCCTGCCCTCCACCCACTGGGAGAGAACGGCCCCCACCCCTGAGTCCGATGCGTCCACCTCCACCACGAATGGTCGGGTGAGGTCAGCCTGGATCAAAATGGGAGCAGAGGAAAACAGACGTTTCAAATGGGCAAACGCCCGCTGTGCTGAACTAGACCAGAGAAAAGGCTGCTTGGGAGAGGTGAGCCGTGTGAGAGGAGTGACCACCGCACTAAAGTTTCTGATGAACTTCCTGTAAAAGTTGGCGAACCCGATAAACCTTTGCAGTTCCCGACGTGTCTTGGGCTCGGGCCACTCTACCACTGCCCTCACTTTGGCAGGGTCGGCTCGCAACTGCCCCTTCTCCACAATAAACCCCAAAAACGGCACAGACTGAACATGAAACTGGCACTTCTCACCCTTGACGAAAAGCCGATTCTCCAGCAGACGCTGCAGCACCAGTCTCACCTGTTTCACGTGTTCGGCTCGGGTCCTAGAGAAAATGAGGATGTCGTCTAAATAGACAAACACAAAGTGGTTAATAAAGTCACGCAGCACATCATTAACCATAGCTTGGAAAACAGCGGGGGCGTTGGTGAGTCCGAAAGGCATAACCAAATATTCGAAGTGCCCCAGATGAGTGTTAAACGCCGTCTTCCATTCATCCCCTTCGCGAACACGAACCAGATGGTATGCATTACGGAGGTCGAGTTTGGAAAAGATGGTCGCCCCCTGGAGTAGTTCGAACGCTGAGGCCAGAAGAGGGAGGGGATATCTGTTCTTGACTGTAATCTTATTCAGGCCCCGAAAATCTATACAGGGGCGGAGAGACTTGTCCTTTTTCTGTACAAAAAAGAATCCAGCCCCCAGCGGGGACATGGACGGGCGAATTAGACCGGCAGCAAGGGAGTCCGTGATGTAACGCTCCATCGTCTCACGTTCGGGTTTAGAGATGCTGTAAAGCCGGCTGGTGGGTAATGGGGCGCCGGGGTGCAGATCTATCCCGCAATCGTAAGGGCGATGAGGCGGGAGGGACACTGCCAGGTCTTTGCTGAATACCTGAGCCAAATCGTGGTACTCCGGAGGGACGGCTGAAAGATCAGGCGCCTTCACTTGAGCCGCTGGAGTTAGGGGCAATAAACTGGGCACCGCTGCACGTAAACAATGTTCATGGCACCACTCGCTCCATCCTGTCACGTGTCCCTGAGCCCAGTCGATCTGCGGGTTGTGTTGTGTGAGCCATGGGAACCCCAAGACCAATGGTGTGCCGGGGGCTCTAAACAGAAACAGGGAAACTTTCTCGACATGGTTACCAGAAAGAACTAAGGTCAGATCGGCTGTGCGATGAGTTATTTCCGCTAACGGGCTGCCGTTAAGAGCCGAGACTTGAAGAGGCTCCTGGAGAGGAATTGCAGGAAAACCCAACCGTCTAGCGAGCGATTCGTCCAGAAAACTCTGTTCGGCCCCAGAATCCACTAACGCACTGCACAGATGGGGGTGAGATTGAAAAACCAACTTAGCAGGACAACTCAGATGGGAGGCAGTGTTCATGGTCGCACCCGTCAGTATTCCCACCGCTACTGACGGGCTTGGTCGTTTCCCCGAGAGGGGCATGCGTCAGCAAAATGTCCCTTCTTCCCACATGCAAAACACTCACCCGTCTGGCGTCTCCTCCTCCAATCTGTGGAGCTCAATCGTGCTCTGCCTAGCTGCATAGGCTCCTCCGCCTCCGTAGGTCGCGGGTCCGTCCCTCTCCATTCCAGAGCCGGCAATTCCGCCCGCCACCTAGCGCCTCCCGGTGTCCGCCTGCCGAACTCCCGCAGGTGGTCGTCCAACCTAATACATAAATCAATCAACGCACTCAAAGTGTTAGGCAAGTCTTTTGTAGCCAACTCACGCTTCAGTCCCTCATTCAGACTGTTCAAGAAGGCGCCCCGCAGCGCCGTTTCCTCCCAACCAGTCTCCTCAGCGAGGATCCAGAAGTCCACCGAGAAGTCAGCGACGCTCCTCCGGCCCTGCTTCAAGGTAAACATCCTATGCGCAGCACTGTCAGGGTTAGTTCCTTTATCAAAAACGCTACGAAATTTGCTCAAAAACTCAGTGTAAGAAATCTGAGGCTGGGAGTTCAGGACCGCTTGTGCCCACTGCAAGGCTCGGCCCGTCAACAGCTCCACCATCAAGGCTATTTTAGAACCATCAGTGGCGTAGGCCTGAGCCTGCTGCCTAAAGATGAGGGCACACTGCGTCAAAAATCCCCTACTCTTGTCCAATTCCCCAGAAAATTTTTCTGGGACAGGCAATGAATGTTCCCGTGGTGGCGGAGGAGGGGAGGGAGGCAGTGGGCAAGCAACAGCGACGCTGATCGGGGGTGGCGCTGGTGAAGGGCCCCCCGCAGCTCCAGACGGAGATAGCAGCATACCTTTTAGCTCCGTCACAACCTGGATTAGCGCTGATTGCTCCCTGGAGACATGGTGTAACATCTTCTCGTGGCGTTCTAATTGCCCCGCCTGGAGCGACAGCTCGCGCCGCCAGGATGACGAGTCCGCTGAGTCCGCTTGGCTGGAACGTTCTGTCATGGTGAAATGGAAGTAAAGGACTCAGGTGCGAGACTTCTTGCAGAGTGACAGTGAATTTATTCACAGTGAAAAGGTGAGTCAATAGTTCGAGTCTGTAATCCAGAAAGAGCAGTGCAATAATAATCCAAAACCGCTCCTATGACTTCTCCCCTCAGTGACAGTGCTGTAATAATCCAAAACCGCTCCTTGACTTCTCCCCGCAGTGACAGTGCTTGTAATAATCCAAAACCGCTCCTTGTGCCGGCTCCTCCTCCGATATCTGTATCCTGGGGGCAGATGAGAAAAACACACGCACTGTAACTCAACCGTTCTCTCTTTCACAAGCTGAGTATACTAGCCACGATTACGCTACCCGGTTTAGTTCAACGTTCCAGCGTTGGTTGTGACTCGATAGGGCTGCTTCAGATCAGTTGTAGCCGGCGAAGTAATTACGTACAGGTGCGACGCTTCCAGCTGCCGTGCCGTGCCACGGCTTCCGGAGGTACATGTCTCCGCAGCAAAACACATGCACAAGATGGAGAGGAGAACACGACGCAGTACACACAAACACCCCCAAAAAGTGGCAAGGTAATCGGTGAGGACACCTAACCGTGACATTTTTACAGTATGTGTCAGAATCATTTGCTCTGTCACAGTTTAAAAGTTTCTTAAACTTGTCATATTCAGTATAACTCAGTGAATCTTTCAATTTTCTTTCAATTTTAAACAGAGGAGGGCTTCCTCACGCAAAACCACAAGTTCTTGATGAAGACTTTCTGGACCTCGTTCAGGTTCATGACTATTAGCATCTCATCTCAGACTGTGAATAGAAACGCTTCATAACATCCTGATGATAAACCAGATTTGAAGTTTCCCGTTTTGATGCTGTTCAGTAAGTTGGTGCTGAGAACCAACGGAGGGAAAAACAACAACTTAAACAACAGAGAAAACTGTTGAATTCAGGGCTTCAGACCAACATTGATATCTTTCATCACATTCTGAGATAGAAGAGCTGGATCGAGTTGAACAAGATTTCCAAAACATTAAAGAATCTGTGATTTATATCTATTTTAAGTGTGTTTAAAAAAAATAATGCTATGTAAGATGAATGGAGGAGTAGATGAGGTGGACAGCACGATAAAAAATGTACACATTTTCCCACTGTTGTGCAAGTGTGGTCTTTGGCCTGCTGCAGAGGAGGGGTGACGCAGTGAGCTCACAGGGCGGAGCAGAGGTGGGAAAGAGCAGGTGTGCTGAACTGGATCGATGAATGGAAACTCTCTTTTGATGTCTTGCAGATAGACGGAGCGGGAGAGTGACAGTCAGAGTAGTGCCTGTGTCCTGGACAGAAGCCCGAAACCGTACTAATCACTACTGTCAATAAAAGCACTGCTAAAACGGCAAAGCTGACATGTCCATCCTTGGATCCTGTGTCACACCCACATTCTCACCTGAGGTTTCAGTGACGTGTCATGATTCGAGTTTTGAGGAGAAGACAAACGACTGCATGGTCTCAGTAGATGCCAGAATAGTGATCTTTATTACACACTTCTAAGACAGAAGCATGGGAAGACAAGTGTACAGCCACAGATCTCCGCCGGGCGGCGGCTCTCCATATCTTTTATATTATTCATGATGACGTCACACAGACCTTACTGGAAATGATATCAAGTCCCCACAATCCCAAAAGTTCTCCTTATATAGACATCAGATGGTACTTTTAGAGAAAAACAAGTGTGTGATCTGTTGTGCATTTTGTGAAACTGTGAGTCCAACTAGAGGAGATGTCCTGAGACGACCTCCCTTTGTTAATAAGTGTGTATGTGAGGGAACGTGCGTGTCTTTCATAAGTCTGTATATATGTGCACGTTAGTGAGGCCTGACTACGTGCAAAACTGAATGTAACAGTCTAGCTCGAGTGGAGTGGTGATGTTGCAACAGCCTATAAGATAAGATAAGATAAGATAACCTTTATTAGTCCCACACGTGGGAAATTTGTTTTGTCACAGCAGGAAGTGGACAGTGCAAAAGTTATGAGGCAAAATAGAAAGAAAGAAAGCAAATAGAAAGAATAATACAGGTCAATCCAACAGATCTAATGATTTTCACACTCTTTAAAGTCAGAGGTCTAAGGCAAACTAAAACTACATACTGATCACCCCCTCTATATTAAGAGTATAATATGATCTAGAACAGTATCATAATGCAACTACTTTGATCTCACATATAAGGTAACATATGATAACAAAATAATCTCACATTTCCCCCTTTAATCTCTTCTCCCAAAGAGATTCCTTACATCGTACACTCTAATGTTGCAATGTCCACATCTCCTTGGTCCCGAGACCCTCTGTCCCCCTTTAACGGGTGGACCGTATGGGGGATGACCTCTGCCTTTACGCAGTTCAGATACAAGCAAAGTTAGATTTACACCCATGACAGCAGTTACAGATGACACTCCCATCAGTCCCCAATTCTCCCACAGCTTTATTTTTGGGGCTCCGGTTTTTCACCCCCTTTTTACCACTTATACCCTTCAAATGTACTTAGAATAGCCCCTCTGTCTAACGGGCTTTTAACCTTTATTTTATTGGTGCAACTACCAGTATCTTCCAGTCGGGTGATTCTCAGCTTCTTTCTTCGACTTCCGGGGTTAGACCACCCTTCAGTCGTTACACAGATCTGGGGATTATTCTGCCCCACTTTCAAACAAAGATCTGTGTGTTTGTTGTCCGTTGTCACCGCCGTGTCCCCCTTTTTGCCAAAAGCCTCTCGAACCTCGTTGGTCTCTGGTGTTCCTAGTTTTCACCAACCCCTTCTTGGTTATTGTTGTGGTTATGGGATCCATCTTCTCAAGGAGCCCCAAGGCCATGACACTTGACCCCAGTTGCTGTGAAGGGTCCCCATATCTCCGTGTCCCCGTCTGGTGTCTGTTCCCTTCTCTGCAAGAGACAGAAAGCCAACACCTCTCCTGCGCTGGCTCTCCTAACCTAATGTTGTTAACTTTGTTTATTCCAATCCTATGCTATGCCTATGTGTGTAAGCGTGCATGCATTTAACCCTCTGCACGTGAAGTCAATAGCTCCAATATATCAATCCGATCCGTTGTCGGATGAAGCTTTTGACCTTCATAGACTAAGTGCCAGCTCCTTATAAGCACATTTGCAATGTGTGTATAAAAATGAACAACAGACCTCAAAACAAATTGGGCATTCTTAATTCCAACTTAAGTGTAGTACTCAGTTTCTGATCATCTAATTATGCTTCTCACTGGTCCCCTAAATTGTCTAAAAACCTTTAATTTTGCCATACCTAAATTATTAAAACACAAACCAAATCATAGACCCCCTATATAGCTTTTGCCTTTATGAGCACACTTCAATAATGAGCAACAACCTGCAATCTGTACCAAAAATCTTCATGGTCACACCTGCAATTAAAGATCAAATGCACTTTATACCTGTTTTAATTCTTCCTTATATAGAACCTCCTCAGTTTCAGGTTAGTTGCGATTAGTCTCAATTAATCGTTCTAGTTGTATTTTGCAATTCAGCTAAAAAGCAAACCTGTTAAAGCAAACAGCTTATTTACAACCACCTGCAAATCATAAGAGTAATAAAAGATTCAGCACAACAGACAAGTATCATGTTTAGGATTTCTCTGATCATTAAATCACTATTATTGCCACAATTTGTTTTATTCACCCTTTGGGCAATGTTACTCCACTTGTGTATCACTACCAAGAGCTCCCTAGTGGCCAGTTAGTGAGCTCTGTCAAACTGTCCCCAAATTAGTTATTTGTTATTATTACTTGTTTTCATGTCACTTGTCTGTTTTCTACTGCACCCTTCTCACGCATTCTTAACAAAGCAAAGCAAACATTAGCAGCACATTGACCGCAGTCAGGCATCCACATTCCAGAGGTGCTATAAAAAGATTTCCTGTCAGAGGAGGAGTGTAAATGTTAACGCTGCGCAGTTACCTCTGTAAGCAACACAAGACACAAAAATGGCATTTACAGGTTCACTCATCCTCGAATATTTTGTCATCCTTCTACTCCTGTAAAAAGAAACACACATAAATTCATCCACCCTTTTATCCTATCTAGGTGGAGGTGGTTAACCTTGAGTCATGGTCAAGTCTTGTCATCTTTTACCAGTCAGTCCGTTTGTTTTTATTTCCAGTCTTTCATCCATTCATTCTTCCATTCCTCCATTCTTTCTTTCTTTGCTGATTGTGGAAACCATCGCCACATTTAGATTTCCGCCCTCAGCAAAATGACGTCATCTCAAAAAGAAAACAAGAACTTGAGATCGGATTACCTCGCTGAATCCTTTTTTAGACAGGGACTCTCGTTTCTAATTGTCCCCATAAGTGTTTCCTCCAGAACCCATTTCAATGCGGAGAAACTCACTTACAACAATTTTCTCGCCGACGTGTAATGCTTGTAATTTCCGATGTGCAGATCTGCTTAAAGAAAAGATTCACAAACAAAAATCAGTGCACTGTTCAAAATATAAAACAAAATAAAATGAAAAATAACAAAAACAAAATGCAGACGCCCGGGTCTTAGGACTTGTCACTGAATATTCCTCCCTTCAATAAAAATACCAACCTAAACCTACACAGAGTCAAATCAACACCACCTCAACCTTTTCATATTCATAAACCTATATGTTTTGCGTTCGTGAAACAAAATAGAACCGTTTCCATATTAAGTAATTTGAGCTCTTGAAATGTTTTAATTCTCTTAAGTCTGCCAGTTTATTTCAACACTTATTCAATGACTTTTATTCAACTGCTACTTGGTCACTCAAATCTTAGCTGTTCAAATTGCCTAGAGTTCAACAAAGTCTAGATCCCCGTTATCATGAAACTTGAACGGGTGTACGATGATTTACTTACAGTAATTTAGAATCATCACTCAACCTAGCTCTACTACTGGCACTGCGTGACTTTTCTCACACTGGAAACCAGAATTTAGTACAGAACTTTAATACCTCAGGCAATCGTGTTCAAGGGCTGCCCCCCCTTTCTCTTCTTCTTTGTCCGTGTGTTCCTCCTTTTATTAAATCTCCATCACAATGATGTGGCGCTCTGAAATAAGACTCACACTGTTAATTCATCATTTTCACTCTGCACCACTGCTCAGGCTGTTTTCTTTTCTTTTTAGTGTACAGTAAACAATTGAGTCGAGGCCTTAAGCCCCAGATATCTCGCACAGGCATCGTTTTCATAACCAAACCGCTCCGGACCCTGCTCCCCAGATGTCACGGGAGTGGAACGGACTCAGGCGCAGACTGAGGTAGCACAGTTCAACGACACTTTATTAATCACACTGGTGCACTATATACACGTGAAGGGGGGGGAAACACCAGGGTCCCGGGGATCACTTGGCTGGGGAGACACACTTCTTCGCACTCGCTCTGCTCCTCGTCCAAACAGTCTCCACACAAGCAGCTCAGCTCACTCTCCTACTCACGGGGTCCAGGGGTCACAAAAGGGCTGATCCAGGTAAACCTGTTTACACAGACGAGGGTAAGTCGAAGGCAAACACGGGAACAGTAGAATCGCAAGGAAGCCAGGCAATACTAACGAGAGTTACTCAATATTCCAGCGACGAACAGCTCAGAGCCCCAGCCTTAAGAGCCAGAGAACTGCAATCCGCTCGAGATCAGCTGCAGGTGCGTGGGCCAAGGGCAGGAGCCCAATCAGAGCTCCGCCCAGGCAGACAGGTAGGAGAGACAGAGTGAGAGAAAAACAACAAACACTTGTGGCCACACTGGGCTGGCCGGGGAGGCACAGGGACCATGACACCAGACCACACAAATGCCCTCTGGGCTTATTATTGTAACAGATTCTGTCTTTGAATTTGTTGTGTGCAGCATTGAGCCTTTGTCAGTAAAGCATTCTTCATTGCAGCAGCTGGAGCATTGTGTGTCACTTCTTAGTGAATTAAATCAACATTTTGATTTTGGTGCATGGGTATGTATCAGTTTTCACTCCCTCAACGAGTGCATAAGTGTTCATGTGTGTGTTTCTCTTCATTCTAAGTCGGCGCATGCAGAAGTGTGTGTTTGTGTGTTGGTGTATGTTTGTGTTCATCACCTTCCTGTTCTGTAGTTTAGGTAAACCAGCGGCCTGAAGCATGCCCTGGGGTCCTGCCCTCCTCTTTGGGTCTGTTTGCATCCGTTGTTGCAGCTGCCTGCATCTTCTCCTTGTAACTTGACCCTTTTGCTTCTGTAGCTCTTTCAGGGTTTACTCCTGCTGTTGGAGCTTTGCGTCAGGTCTGACGACCTCCCGCTCCAGCAAGCTTCCGCCTGATTTCAAGTCCTGTACGTGAAACTCCAAGTCTGACTGATGAGTTCAATTAGCAGCCAGCTCCTCCGGAGCCATGCTCAATTTCTGTTCTCATGCCTTGAGCTCTTACTGAGGGCAAAAACCTCAGAGTCTTTTCCTTCCACGTCAGATCAGAGTCTATTTATGTTGTCCTTACTTTGCTCCACGGCCTTCTGCAGCTCTGCTGTTCGGCTCTTCTCAGAGGTCAGCATTCTTTTGCTCACCTTCCCTTTTCCTCCGGGCTTAATGCGCGTCTCGTCACAGCTCTGTCAGCTGAAGCTTTAGCGTTCTCCATCTCCGCTGTATGAGATTGTTTTCTGCAGTTTGTTGACATCCTCAAGTTGTTGTTGTGAGTCCAGCTGCTGTGGCCTTCAGGGGTCAAAGGGTCAAAGATGGTCGCGGAGAGGGCAACGATGGTAGAGGGGAGGGTAGGAGTCCAGGTCAGCTTCGGCTTTCAGAAAAAACAAAAACAAAACAAAACAGGCGAACAGGAAAATGATGTTGTGTTGGCTGTGTTGTGTTGGCTGTGTTATCCAGAGAGGGGAGAAACAACGGGGTCTCCTCTCCCCCCTTTTTTTGTTTTTTCTCACCATATAATCAACTCATAACCCCTCAAGTTGACAGGACAACACAGGTACGTGTTAAAATTCTTAAGATCCTGTTTAGAAACCTAAAAAGGAATTTTCTACCATTGAGTAGTCATTTGTCTTAAACAATCAACAAAAACATGTCCCAATTCGACCCTTTTAACCACTAAATTTGTCGTGTCCTCACTTAATCATCAGACCAGTATCTTTTCTTTTGAAGTTAAGTTGTTGTCCTGCAACCCAGAGAGTTTAGTTGTCAGTAGTGTATAAACTATATCATTTAAAAACAGGTGTATGTTAAGTGTCGCTACTTTAACCTTGCATGTACGTGCACATGTATGTAAGCTGTTTCTTCATTGCATGTATGGGTGCGTCTGTATGTGGTGTTAAGGTTCAAAAATTGAGGAAGGGTACAAGAGGTGATCGAAAAATAACCACACTGGTCCGGCCGGGTGAAGTCAAACGAAGATTTTAATTCACACGTGGGAAGATCACTGGAAACAGCAATTGATCTTCGACTTACTAAAGCACAAACAATTATTTTATAACATCAGGGTTTGTTTACTGACGCCCCTTCATGCGTCACAGATACATTTTATACATACGTCAAATCAACACCACAATGACCTTTTACACAGAACATCATCTTCTATTTTCATGGCTGGCACTTCCTGTGTACCTTTCAGTTCTTGTCTTATTCCTCTTTCTTGCCGAGACACCAAGAAACGGTTCCTCTTTTACCGAGACAATTTTGCAGTTACAGCCAGACATGACTAACCTCTCCTCTAAATAAATCTAACTAAAAGTGTGTGTGTCACGACCTCACTCAGCCTCGATGTCACCTCTCGCACTTCTGACCTTTTACCAGACCAGAGGCTCACTGAGACTATGTATATGTCATCTGCTAAATAAATGTTTTAATCAAGAACCCCTACTAAAAGCTTAATACAAGAATATGAACATATAAAAGATATTAAAATAAACTGATATAAGTGTTTTGTAAGCATGTATTGCAATTCCTTCTATGTTCTAATTTTCCCTCAGCATGGATCATCTAGACACTCTCACTAGGTGAAGCTTTAGACCATTAATGAACCTGAACATCAACTCAAATAAGCACAGATATGCAATATGTATAAAATAGTTATAACTGCACCTGGAATACAAAATTAATATAATAACTTGTATGCATAAACATCTTAAGGCCATCTTAAAGCTATCTGTTACATTGTTAAAGCAATGATCATACTGCAGATTATATTATGCTGGTAAAATACTTTTTGTTCATCCCCACAATCCCCCTTTCAACCTCTGGCACACCAGAGGTTGATACATATGTTGTTGTTCACTCCTCAGTCCACTCAACTGCTTCCATATCCATCATTGGCATCATGGACATAGGGGCCACCGCCCCAGGGTCCACTGCCTTTACAATCACCTTCTCTACCAACCTTCGGGCACAAGGAATGAGACAACAACCACAGGTCACCAAAATACCCACCAATACAGATAGAGAAAACATAATTGACAGAGCAAGCCCCTTCCACCGTCCGAACACTGAGGTCATCCAGCTCTCCAGCGAGTTGTCAATTCCCGAGTGGTCATGCATGGTTCTAGAGCAGGGGTGCTCAATCCCAGTCCTCGAGAGCTACTGTCCTGCAGCTTTTAGATGCATCCCTACTCCAACACAGCTGAATCAAATGTTTGATCACCTCTTCAGCATGCCATCAAGTTTGGAGAAGGCCTGATAACAAGCCATTCATTTGATTCAGCTGTGTCGGAACAAGGATGCATCTAAAAGCTGCAGGACAGTAGCTCTCGAGGACTGGGATTGAGCACCCCTGTTCTAGAGAGACTCTTTAGCCCCTCCAAAGCTCGCGTCACTGAGCCATCTGGAGCTGTGTTATTCGGGATATAAGTACAACACTGATCTCCGAACATCGAGCATACACCCCCTTTTTCCGCCAACAACATATCAAGGGCCATTCTATTTTGGACCCCTACTAATGAGGTCGGACCCATCTGCTCCGCTAACCCTTCCATCCCGTCTCTGATAAGGTTAGAGAGCCTCAGCAAATTATAGTGAACATAATTGATTCTGTCTACATTTTTGTTCGGGGTCACTGGAAAAAGAGCAGAAATTATTGGAAGATTCTCAAAACCCGCAGCTATTTGGTCTACGAGTTTATATTCACTTGGAACTCCTCTGGGGACCCCTATTGAGTCAATCCAGGTTGGCGAGTTCAGCCTAGGGTCATAAGCGTGTGTTCCCTCAATCCCGCTTTTGGACAGGATATGTCTTTTCCGCCTAGCTGCCAATGTGCGTGTGTCGTGCTGTAGAATGCTTTTTACCTGATTTCCAATTAGCATAAGAGGTGCTCCTAGTCTCACCATCGCGCACGTCCCCACACTTCCCAGAGGAACACGAGCCAAAAGAGTCTTGTGCCCACAATAATAATAAAGTCCACTTCTAGCCCAAGTCCCAATTAAAGTGTTGGGATCACTTACATTGTTTGTGGTTCTTCCCGTCTGGGTAACAGCGCACCAACTTGGGTCGATTTCTCCCACGTTATATATTACTTTATCTGTGGAGAACTTAAAACACGTATAATTACCTTTTTTCGGCAAAAACGGTCCTGCCTTTGTCCGCTTGTCAACTGGAGGAAACAAACTGGACAACACAGTGCAGTCTCCAGTACTCACCGCTCCTCTAGTCATACGCAACATGCAATCATAACCCCACTTGTCCTCCGGATGGAGTGGAGCGGGCTCTGTGAACAACCGTGGTCTAGCAGAGGCACAAGCAACACAATTGGATACCTCTTGTTCCCTAGCATTTAGAGCTATCCAGTCCAGCCAGAGATTACTGTCACTGAACCCCGTGGCGCGCTCAATTAAATCCTGAGGCTTCAGTCTAGTGTAGTCCACCGCCAGGACTCGTCTATCCTTTAGTTCCTGTTCCTCTGGTACCACATATGACGACCCATTTCCCCTTTTTCCTGTAGAATTTACAACAGCGTTTATTGGGTTGTTAATCATGTGTATTTCCTTTTCTTCTCTAACTGGCTCTACGGGATTTACGGGATTGGCCTTTTCAAGAAAGTTAATTTTAATTAACCCCTTCGGGTCAGTTCCCACAGTCTCCACACCCAAGACTAAATACAAAGAGTTTTTACGCCGCCAGTTGCCCAGTGACATAGTCAAAGGATTCTTAGATGGACTATAATCTCTTTGGAGTTTTAACACGTTCTCTGACCCTTGTCCTGACGTTTCCCCATTTTCCCCAGTGTAACCCTTTACCTGATTCCAGTTCCGACACCAGTTTGCAAAGGGCCTACTCCCTCTTTCACAATGTGTACTTACTGCATAATCCCAACAAACCCACACATTATATCCCCTCCAACTACTATCTGCTCCTTCACACTTTAAAACATCGCATAAATCAAAGGTGAATGAAGTTGTGGACCCATTAACATAGTTCAACTCTAAACCACCATATGTACTGAGGCACTCATCCCTTTTTCCCGAAACCTCGCGTTTTGATCTCCTTTTTAGCCCTGTTTCAATAAACGGTTTCTCTTTTGGTGCTGGATTCAACTGGCCCCTGTGTTCAGACAGTTCGCGGGGGCCTCCCTGCAAAATATAAACAAGCAAACATAGGGCCATTATCAATATCATTACAGTCATCAAACTAACAATCACAAGCAACATTTTAATCAGTCCTCTCTCCTCACGAGTCTCCGGTTCGCGGGATGGCATTGTGTTATGTATATTTGTACTTAGCATAAATTTTAAAACTTTGTTTCTGTTTTCCTCTTTCCCTTTTACTCTTTTTATTTAAACCACCCCTTTTCAAACTCTCAGTTTGTTACCACTCCTTTCTGTAGGCGCGGCGATTTCCTCCTAGGCTGCTCTTCTTTCTTCGGCCTTCCAGGTGGACTACTGGTCGGCCCGTTGCACAGGTGAAGAGGTTTATTCTGCCTCTGTTCCTTGACACTTGCGTTCTTTGAAGACGAATTTTCCTCCACCAAGCTCTCGTGTGCGGGTGCACACTGCGACCAGTGGTAC
Source organism: Copadichromis virginalis (assembly GCF_057382275.1). Classification (NCBI taxonomy): domain Eukaryota; kingdom Metazoa; phylum Chordata; class Actinopteri; order Cichliformes; family Cichlidae; genus Copadichromis; species Copadichromis virginalis. The sequence continues at coordinate 25,519,241 of NC_140620.1, read as the reverse complement.
CAGGTGTCGCCTTTCCCTTTCAGCTGGACTGCTGTAGCCGTCCGGGCGGTCACCTCATACGGACCAGTCCAGCGGGGCTCCTTCCACTTTCGCTTAATGACCTTTAGCCACACTGCCTTTGCGTCCGGGACCTCTCCGTTCCCCGTGGGTCTCTCACAAGTGACCTGTTTTGTAAAGCTGGACACAAGAGCTTTCAACTCATTAAAATATTCTGCATGAGACCTGTTGCTTGTCCTGGGCTGCTCCACCGGGACCACTGTCCAGGGTGCTGGAAACTGTCTCCCAGTCAGCAGCTCGTAAGGGGTGAAACCTGTGGATTGGTCAACAGAACATCTTATGGTCATCAAAGCAATGGGCAGGGCTGCGACCCAATTTAGCCCTGTCTGCGCACAGATTTTAGCCAACTTGTTTTTCAAATTTAGGTTCATCCTCTCTACCTTTCCTTGAGATTGAGGATGATAGACCGTCCCGAACTTATGTTGCACTCCCAACATCCTCTCTACCTCTTGCAAATCTTTGTTCTTGAAGTGAGTACCATTGTCTGATCTAATTCTCTTGGGAAACCCATGCCTTGGAATGTAATGATTGATTAAGCACTTAATCACGCTTTTCGCGTCTTCACGTTTGGTCGCCCATGCTTCGGGCCATCCAGTCAGAACATCCACACACACCAACAAATACCTCACCCCACCTGGGCCTGTATCAATCATGTCGGTATAATCAATCACGACCTCTTCTCCTGGCCTTTCTGGCATGAGAAACTTACCAGCTTCAGGTTTTACTGCTGGCTTTGGGTTGTGTGCCCCACAAATTAGGCACGTTCTGGCCTTTTCTAATATCATCCTTCTCAAATCAGGATGCCACCATCGGCACAAATTTCTCTCCATCTGTTTCACTCCCACGTGACCAAGCCCGTGAGCCTCATTCACCTTTTGTTCCGCCATTTTGGCCGTTAAAGCGGGACGCCCATCTGGCCCCCTCCACAAACCACCATCTTGCCAGGCTCCTTTGTTTTCCCACACCCCCTTTTCCTCTTGGGATGTCTCCTCCTGCGCTTGTCTAACTTCTTCCATGCTGTTAGTGCTAACCTCCTCTTCTGGGGTTACCTGCACCATTTGTCTCTGTCCTTTGTAGCCTGCTGCTTCCTTTGCGGCTTCATCAGCTTTCTGATTTCCTTTTGCCACCATACTGTCTGCTTGTGAGTGGCCTTTGCATTTTATAATACTTACCTCGTCTGGGTCCTCCAGGGCCTTTTCCAGTTCCTCCATTTCCTTTTTGTGACAGATGGGTGCATTAGTGGCCGTTCTGAACCCGGCTCTCTTCCACTGAGCCAGTTCCACATGAGCTGCTCCAAACGCATATGCTGAGTCAGTGTAGATGTTCACTCTCATGTTTTTAGCCAACCTCAGGGCTCGAGTTAGGGCTATCACTTCAGCTCTCTGGGCCGACTGTTGTCCCTCAATTTTTCCTGCTTCTTTCACCTGAAACTCAGTTCCTACTCTACAGACTACAGCATAGCCCGCTTTCAATCCTTCTTCATCTCTGTGGCAGCATCCATCCGTGAACCAGTCCTCAGCTCCATGTATGGGCTCTGCCTTCAGGTCTTCCCTGATTTTTGCTTCAACTTGGGCTTTCTTAATACAGTCATGTGGTTCTCCTGACCCCATTAGGTCTGCCATATTTATTCCTTCATGTGTGAATGTCAAATTTGGCGCCTCTAAAATTTTGCTCAACCTTTGTTGCGTCAGTGGAGTCATTGTGAATACCTGTGAGTTCACATAGGCCACTACACTGTGTGTGGTAAGCACTTTCAGTGGGTGTTCCCTCACTATGTGTGCTGTTTTCTGAATTATCTTTGCTACTCCTGCTGCGTGTTGTGTGCATGTGGGATGCCTTGCTTCTGTTGAATTTAATCTTATGCTGACATACATAAGTACATCTCTACCTCCCCCTTTTTTCTGAAACAACACACCATTCACAACTCCCTTTGTTTCTGAAACATCAAGATAAAATGCCTCATCATAGTTAGGTGTGGCCAGATCTGTGGCTCTTGACAAATCCTGTTTTAGCGAAATGAACGCTGTCACTGTGTCCGGCGTCCAAGGCAATTCAGCCTTCAGATTTCGAACACCAACTTTCTTGATCAGGTCCCTTAAAGGGGCAGTTTTACCCGCATAGTTCGGAATGAACTGCCTGCTGTAACCTGTCAAGCCAAGAAAGGAAAGCAACTCCTTCACAGTTCTTGGTTTTGGATGTGTCAGAATTTGATCTCTGTGTGTGTTCATTAACCCCACTGATCTGTGTGCGATCACCCGGCCCAGGAATGTTACCTCTGGCCGGACCAACTGCAGTTTTTCTTTACTCACTTTGAAGCCACACTCCGCCAATCTGTTCAACACCACGAGCGATGCTGCCGTACAGGCCGCTGCTGACGGGGCTGCAATAAGAAGATCATCAACATACTGTATTAATGTACAGCCCTCTGGCAGTTGACATGGGGACAATGCCTCTTTCAACACCTGATTGAAAATTCCTGGTGAGAGTGCAAAGCCTTGTGGTAGGCGTGTGTACCTAAATTTCCGGCCTCTGTATGTGAATGAGAAAATGTCTCTTAGTGACTCGTGCAGTGGGAGACAAAAGAATGCATTCGCTAGGTCAATACATGTGAACCACTTTCGGTCCCCAGTAATTTCGGTCAGAGCTGTGTAGGGATTTGGTACAGGCACAGTGTCAGTCCTCAGTATGGCATTTATTGCTCTCAAATCATGTGCCATACGGTACTTCCCTGTCCCATGTTTTTCCACTGGCAAAATAGGTGTGTTCCAAAATGACCATGAGGGCTCAAGCACTCCTGCCTTCCAAAGCCCTTCAATGGTTTCAGCCATACCTTCCTCTGCTTCAGTTTTGTGCTTATATTGTGGTCTGTTAATTGGTGTGTCAGACTTCAGCTGGAACAGGACAGGCAAACAGTTAGCTAAACCTACATCTGTGGGCCCTGCGGACCACAAAGTATCAGGCAATTTTGAGAGCTCAGCTACTGCATCAGGATGATCCATTCTTTCCCTGCCATGTATTCTGGAGATTTCTTTATGTTCTAAGATCACTGCATCGTTGGACAAACAAGTTATGCGATATATTTTACATTTTGGTGCATACCAGACATTTGGAATTTGGGTGCTTTGCCAGCTGGCGTTGTCCAGCGCCCGCTTGACCATCGGTCCCAGATCTCTTGGCCCATGACCCTCGTGGACCGCCAATGTAATGTGAGGGGCTGAATCCTCTCCCACATTGTACCAAGGCAGTTGTTCATCAGTAAATTTCACAGCCGCGGCCACACCTTCTGGTCCAACATAAATGTTATGTGTTCGCACATTCCACGTCTGTCCCTCAAGATCAGACTGGAACTGTTCCCGATAGATATCGTTATCTTCCCTATCATAAAAGAGTGTAACGTGGAAAGGATCTCGCGGGGGGGAATAGACGGCCAGGCTCATTATCCAGGGTTTCCACAGCTGATAATGTCTCAAAATGCCTTCTTCCACCAGCCTCCCCCAGTAGATTTCGGCAGTGGGTTGTTCAGAGTTCTGGACTAGATATTGAGTCTTTGAAGGTGATCCCAGGCACGGGAATTCTTTTCCTCCAGGCAGAGTAACAGTCAGTCCATCTGGTGAGCACATGATTGTGGCTCCCAGTTTCACAAGCAGGTCCCTGCCCATGAGATTTGCAGGCACCTGTGAGGACACCACATATTGGTGTTTCAAAGTCTGTTTTCCCAGCTTTGTCAATGCTGGATCTGTCAGTGGCAGTGTCATTGGAACCCCGGAAAAGCCTACCACATTAACTGTGTGACAGGAGAGTGTTGCACTGTCTGGTGTGTCTCTCAGTGTTGAGTATGTTGCTCCAGTATCCACCAGGAAGGGCAATTCAGTGCCTTCCACGGTCATTGACAGCATGGGTTCTGCCATCCCCACGCTGTTCGGTCTCTCCGGGCTCCGTCAGTATTGCTCCCCCTCCCAGCCCCAGTCAGCTACTGGGTACTGGGCGACTGGTGCTGCATTCGGGTTTGGAGCTTGATGTGCTCCCCTGTAAGCAGCTCTTTGTCTTGGGCCTCCTCGTGCCTGGGGTTGATAGCCTCGCCTCTGATAATTTCGCGGCGATTCAGGGCATTCTCGGGACCAGTGTCCTTCTGCTCCACAGCTGTAACAACCAGTCCAAGACACATTGTTAGGATTCCCTGGATTCCGAGCCCTTTGTCCTCCCCTCATGGATCCACCACGCCCTCTCTGCGGTCCACCGGTCCCCCAATTCCCTACTGGTTGACGCTGCCTTGGTGCATTGGCGGGCCAACGATCATCAGGGTAGAGACCCGGATCCTGATCTGGCCAGTCAGGCACAGGATCAGGCTGGGGCCTTGCCACCATTATAGTCTTATTTAGTTCTTTCGGTTCTTTTTTCTTCGCATTATATTTTTCGCGAGCCTCACCCAGCTGCAGCCTAAGCAGCTGCGCCTGTACTTCATCTAACTCTTTCTTTTGTTTGTTCGTCAAATCCTGTTCCTGCTGAAGTCTGTGGGTCACATGTCTCTCCCACTGCACCGAGTCTGCAACGGCAAAATCTGGGTTCTTTTCCAAGTCAACTGCAACCTGGTTGGGCAGCCCTGCCAGCACTGCCGAACGAAACCACGCTCTACTTTCTCCCTCCTTCCCCGGATGTATTCCTGTTTCTAACAACCATTGTTCCTTTGCTTTAGCTAAAAACTCTCTGGGTGTATTTTTGGGATCCCAAATAATTTTTGGAATGGCTCCAGTATTAGGAGTTGGGTACTTCTCCCGAACTGCATCTGCTAAGTCACTCTGCACCTCATGGTATGGCAGGTCATTTGCATATCTGGTTGTTTGGGCTATCTGCTCTACATCTGCTAACCCACCACCCAGCATACAACGTCCGGCCAAAGCGCGAAAATCGCCCAGCGCTAATTCTTCTCCTTCGGTCAGCGCGCCCAGCCTTCTCAACCAGCTAGCTCCTCCCTCAGTTATTGGTGGAAGTTGTTTAACCAATGCTTCCAAATCTCTCACCTTATAGGCGCGATAAACTGGTTCGTTCTTTGGACCTGCTATTAGAGGCAGATTTAAACCAGGGTCAGGAGCTCCTTGTTCAAAACTCACTTTTCTACTCTTCCTCAACTTTCCTTTTCCCTTTGAGCTCTTAAATATGGGCCGTCTCTGTGCTTGGTCTCTCTTCACACTTCTTTTCCTCAAAATTAGGCTTGTACTTGGTTGGGGCTCAGCTCCTCCATCTTCGTCCTCCTCATCGTCCTCTTCTTCTGATGACCTCGCACGGTCTTCATTCTCCTCTTCTGGCCCTCCCTTCATTACTCTCTGCTTTATAACCTCCAATGCCGTTAATGCCTCTATTAACGCACGTGGGGCCTCATGCATTTGTCCATACACTTCTCCTTCCCAATGTTCTCCCTTGGTTATCACTCCTTGTGGTATTTTGTCCTTCATTCTAGGGGTCCTTTTGGCCTCCCCGTCCTGCTTTGGCTGTTCCACTGTAGACACTTCGGCTCGTATGATGTTTCCACTATCCAACAAACTGGGAGGCGAGGTCGAGCCTTCATCTGCAGCTGAGGCTATCATTCTCCCTCCCATATTTTGGGACTGACATTCCACTGCCCTTATCCCTTCTTCGGGGATATTTAGGGGAGTAGTAGTATATTCAACGTCTGCTATTCCGCCAAGGACAACTCCAGTCTGTCCGTCAGGACCACGAACTTGTCCCCCTCCAAGGGTCATTACAGGCATGACATATGGTGGTGGTGGTGCACTACGTGTCAATTCGGCCCAAGGATATAGTTTCGGTGTGTAATACCTGTTAGCCTCTTCTACCTTCGGAGTCAAGTCCTTCACTTGGTCCTCTAGCTTTTTATTTTCCTCCTTCAGATGTTTCAAAGACTCCATTATACTCACCATGTCTCCTGATTTTCCTGTGTCATCCTCCTCCTCAGTCATCCAGGAAGAGGCTGCCCTCCACAGGAACAGCCACTTACAGCACTTGGCATGAGTTTCTTTTAGGTCCTTAATTTCTCCTCTGGCTTTCCTGTTCACTGAATGTCCCTTGGACTCCTCTTCTAATTGTTTCAATTTCTGTTCACATCTCTCTCCTTCAGTTTTTAACACCAAGCTCAGAGCTATTTTGTCACCCAGCCCTTTCTGTTGGGATGTAATAAGTTTGCTTACCTCAACCTCCATCGCTTGGCACTCCTTCTCTGCTGATTTTAATACTCCAGGGGAAGCCAAACGAATAGCTTTCTTAAGCTGTTCAAGCTGATCTTTCAGAGGTTTGTATCCCCTTTTCCCACTAGGTGTCGCACCCGAGCTGTCAGCCATTCTCTGAAACACAGACTTACCTCTTCCAATGACGTTGGTCGACTCCACCTTCTAGGTCTAGGTCACCCAGAGACGCTTAACTTTCGGTTTCAGTCTTCGTCTCGCTGTTCTCGCAACCACTGGCTCCTCTTCCCCTGCTCGGTGACACACAAAGTTTAACCCAGCACTTTAGACGCTGTCCTCGCGTTCTCAAGCGTTGACACTCAATCAAAATTATTCGCCCTCAAAGTGTTAATATATGACACCAGCAACCCTTATGCGCAACGCGCTCACCTCCGTATACTTACCTCTCCAATAGTTCCTCTGATTAGTGTTTTTTTTCGTTTTTTTTTTTCATTTATTTTAAACCCATTAACGGCGCTGCGCGTCCCTTATACACTTTACAGCAACACACCCTCAAGCGTCCCTCAACTTATCCCGTACTAATAAATCTAAAACCAAGAAATCACCTTTATGTCATTATGTCAAAGCTTTCTCCGTTTTGCACAGCCTGCCACATGTTTAACAAAAAAATCGCTGCCCGAGAAGGCTCCCACATATCAAGGTGGTCGTTCTCACAAATTTCCAGCAGACCCTCAAATAAACGAAAACAACGACTCAGGCAGGCTTCCAGTTCAGCCTCCTCAATTTCTATGCACACCGAAAAATCATGGGGAGATTCTTCTGTCTCCCCGTGTCCTACACAATTCACCTCCAAATGATCCCCTACAATTGAAATTTCAGTGTGAAATGACGCAGAGATTAACATTCCCTTATTTATTTACTATATGTAACCTGAATTTTTCTCTCTCTTATCAAATAACAAAGGTTATCTTTAAAATTTGTTATTGAACTACTAATTAAGTTGCTTTGTATGGTATCAGTGGTAAACTACCCCTAAAAAGTCCACTTTATTGCGTGTTCATTGAGTTACTTCTATTAAGGCTATTTAACAAGTTCAATTTACACATACTCATTAATCTGTCACGCTTATTAGTGGCTCATGGTTGCTTAAAGCCTATGTCTGACTTGACCACAGAGTTGGAGCATCATTCAATCCTTTCAGAAGGACCACTCCATTTACTCTGCATCCAGACAGCTCATAAATTAACAGCACTTTCAGGCTGTAACCCTTTTTGCTAACATCACGCCTTTTTTATTATTATTATTTTAAACCTTCAAATCCACCTTAAATCTTCTGGCTTAAACGCTAGTTCTAAACACAAACAATTCTTATACTCTACTCAGAGACGCCGTCACCATTCATATATTTACAACAGTTATTCAAACTCTATTCACAGTATTGTTATGTACTAAGCCAGCATTTTAATCACAGACATTTAACCACAATTGCAAACAATAGTTATCGAGCTCAATAACACACAAAACCGAAAGCACAATCCTCTCATGCACTCCGCATCAGCTGCCTCATTTGCATGCACACACACTCTCCATCTAAAAATAGCAGCAGGCAGTCAGTGCATTGCTGACTCGACACACAGCCTCCTCTCACACCAAGTTCTCTTTTTTTTTTATATATTACAAAGACGTCTTATATTTACAACTGCACAGATTTTAAGCCTTTTAACACCTAAACAATTTTGACAAATTTAACATAACAGTTCAACCGATAAACTCCCTGAGTTTTTTGCGACCAATTAACCAGTATCAGACTCTACTGTTTCTGGCCTCATCTCTAAAATCCCTAACTCAATTTAAAAGCGTCAACCAACCCAAACTTTGCCTGAAGCTCTATTTTTGGCGTTTCACAGCCAAGGCTTACCCCGAAGTTTTAAGTTAAAGTTACACGCCCGAAGTCCACTTCTGCTGGCCAAAAAAGCGCAGACTACCATTCCAAACGGTAAAGTGGTCCAACCACTAGCTATTTTGGAGGTTCCCAAGTTCTCCCCGGTTGCCAACCGTACTAACCCTATTCGCCGATAGGTCAGGGCCAAGCGTCCTTGGCCGGGAGGGAGCGTTACCTCCGAGAACTGCGCTTCCTAGAACCCCCACGGTTCCGTTCTAAAATAATTTATAATACTTTGAAACAACAATCAACACCCAAAACAAGTGTATAACTGAGGCAGGTGCAACCTAGTGGTCAATGGAGACTCCAACTCACAAAATGACCGCTCAGGTCCACTCTTATGACCAAATTTGGACTCTAACCAACAAAATGACCAATTCCCTACCAAACTACTTGAGACTCTAACTCAATTTCTTTGGGACTTCAACCCAGTATTTAAACTTTTCCTGGCAGACTCTAACTGCTTTAGCAGACTTTAACTGCTTTCATTTCTTCTTAGCAGAACTCTAACTGCTTCAACTCATGAAATTTTCATCAAAATCAAAACAGACATGCACCAGTAATTTCAGTGAGCGGACTTTTAATTTTCACAGCCCAATTTGACACACTTTGGAAATAATTCAACAGGTAGTGTCTTACCTTTTTAAATATGATGCGCCGGCGTGCGTCCACTCACTTTTGACCACTGGCCAAGTCTGCCCGTCTGACCACCTCGGACCACCGTTCACACCTCCACTTTTCTCCCTTACTCAACCACCGGACGAAGCCCCCAAAATGTTAAGGTTCAAAAATTGAGGAAGGGTACAAGAGGTGATCGAAAAATAACCACACTGGTCCGGCCGGGTGAAGTCAAACGAAGATTTTAATTCACACGTGGGAAGATCACTGGAAACAGCAATTGATCTTCGACTTACTAAAGCACAAACAATTATTTTATAACATCAGGGTTTGTTTACTGACGCCCCTTCATGCGTCACAGATACATTTTATACATACGTCAAATCAACACCACAATGACCTTTTACACAGAACATCATCTTCTATTTTCATGGCTGGCACTTCCTGTGTACCTTTCAGTTCTTGTCTTATTCCTCTTTCTTGCCGAGACACCAAGAAACGGTTCCTCTTTTACCGAGACAATTTTGCAGTTACAGCCAGACATGACTAACCTCTCCTCTAAATAAATCTAACTAAAAGTGTGTGTGTCACGACCTCACTCAGCCTCGATGTCACCTCTCGCACTTCTGACCTTTTACCAGACCAGAGGCTCACTGAGACTATGTATATGTCATCTGCTAAATAAATGTTTTAATCAAGAACCCCTACTAAAAGCTTAATACAAGAATATGAACATATAAAAGATATTAAAATAAACTGATATAAGTGTTTTGTAAGCATGTATTGCAATTCCTTCTATGTTCTAATTTTCCCTCAGCATGGATCATCTAGACACTCTCACTAGGTGAAGCTTTAGACCATTAATGAACCTGAACATCAACTCAAATAAGCACAGATATGCAATATGTATAAAATAGTTATAACTGCACCTGGAATACAAAATTAATATAATAACTTGTATGCATAAACATCTTAAGGCCATCTTAAAGCTATCTGTTACATTGTTAAAGCAATGATCATACTGCAGATTATATTATGCTGGTAAAATACTTTTTGTTCATCCCCACAGTGGGTTAATTTAACTTTTTCTCAAATGAGGCATTTCTCTAACACGCACATGTGTCTGTTCCTCACACTTCTCATACCTTTCTCTGGTTGTGTGTGGTTTTATTTGTTTCAGTCATTTACCAGGAACATCTTTTCCTTTTTTCCATTACACTGGTGAGATTCAGGGACACAGCACCCAGAGCAGTTCAGCGAGAAAAACCTGCCTAAAACTTCATTCTCTCTTTTTTTCCGGGAGGGGTGGGGACAACTCTGGTGTCCAGCCGTGAATTTTTAGCCAAAGCTTGGCCTGTCTTCTGCTGCCGTACTCAGGTTTCCAGGTTAAGAAAAAACACCTGTATGAAGACACTAAACATACATTTAGTATTTGTATAAACATAACTGCCTAAATTATTGAACTCTTGAGGAGGGTTGATTTAACTCTTTACTAACTTTAAACCCCACCATAACAATTTCTCACTCACAAACTTCTATGCATCCATTTAAACATGCGAAGCCAGCACAAATTCACACTCATACCCCTACAGCAAAGCTTTAACATAACCACAATCCAACTCCTCCCTTAAACGGGAGAAATCACCCTGAATCAACCCACTCTATATAAAACGTCAAACAAGGATAAACCACAAACATTTCTACACTTCTGTGTCTTCCACGCAGCACAATAGGCAGAAAAACACCGATTAATCACAGTCTATTCAATTTATACTTAACATCACAACAAAAGAAAAACCTGCTCTTTTCACAACTCTCACAGCTAAAGTCACCAACTCCAAAACCACAGAATTAAATCAATATAGTCAAAACTCTTACCCAGAGCCTCTGAGATAATAAAAAAATCACCAAACACTCAGTTACTCTTTTCACTCGCTCCTTCTCACTCCCTTCTTCCTCATTCTCCCCATACAGCATACACGCTCGCTCCCGCGGACCCACTCGGCCCCGCGGGCTCACTCGGCCCCCACCTTTTTTCTCTCACAGAGACAGAGAGAGAGACCCTTTTCCTTTTTTTTTTCTCCAGCACACATACACACACAGAATCCCATCTGAGAGAAAGAGGGAGAGAAGAGAAAAGAGTTTGTAGAGAGGAAGTTTTTAGCAGGAGTTTCAGATTTAACAGATTTATAAAACTTATTTACACTTTATTTAGACTCACACATAGTTTATATTCTATGTACATACGGGCCCGTAAGAAAAACACCATATGCCAGAACAACTTTATCTCACTTCTCTATTTCTCTGCTGGTGTTCCTAAATTTTTGACTAATTTAAAAGCATCTTTCAGCCCAGGGCCGCGCCCTTGCTGATCAATTACACGTTTCAAGTACGCCGCCTTGAAAACGGTCAGATTCCTAAGTCCTAGTAATTTATAACTGCTTCCCGCCAGGTAAAAAACAAGGATCTCCACCAGCGGCGTGAAAGGCTTTGCACTATCCCAACTCACGCTTTTGGCTTTACTTAAAGGTCCCAGTCCCCAACGTTGAATGGATAACAGCCAAGTCCCTGACTCTGTCAATCAATCAATGCAGTAGAAGGCAATCACTCGTAGATTACCTGGCCAATTAACCGGGAGTCCCAAGTCCCCAGCGGGAGGCCAAACCGGGCTAAAACCTAACCACGCGTCCGCGATTAGGGGTCAGCGCCACCTGCTGAACAACTGCATTCTTAGAGAGCCGCGCTCTCAGTCCTAAACGAATTTACTTGTTTTAAAAGCCTCACTGTTGGACCCCTGCCAACCAGTTTCATTTATCTGAAGCCCGAGACCACGTCTCTGCTAATCGATTGGATCAAATCCCCTACACTACCGATTGACTGGCTGGCATTCCCAGTCAACCCACATTTAAACCTTTTAAACCGTATAGACTTAAACACATAACCTCTTAACTCAACAGTTCACTCTCAAAATAAACAGCAATACATTTACTCAGTTCACTATTCCCTACCTTTAACACTAATTACCCCAAGATCACCCCGGACAGAACAGAAGCCCCACTGAGTGAACATTTAATTTAGCTTAATTCCTCCAATTGAGCACCTTTGGGCATTACTCAACAGGCGGTGCTTACCTTTCATATTTCGGTTCGGGGCCCATCACTCAGTCGGCCTCCCGGCCGTCCGTCTGACACCACTAGACCGTCAGCCAAGCTCCAATATTAGTCTCCCCCCAAACCGGTGTTTCGGCACCAAAAATGTCACAATTCGAGTTTTGAGGAGAAGACAAACGACTGCATGGTCTCAGTAGATGCCAGAATAGTGATCTTTATTACACACTTCTAAGACAGAAGCATGGGAAGACAAGTGTACAGCCACAGATCTCCGCCGGGCGGCGGCTCTCCATATCTTTTATATTATTCATGATGACGTCACACAGACCTTACTGGAAATGATATCAAGTCCCCACAATCCCAAAAGTTCTCCTTATATAGACATCAGATGGTACTTTTAGAGAAAAACAAGTGTGTGATCTGTTGTGCATTTTGTGAAACTGTGAGTCCAACTAGAGGAGATGTCCTGAGACGACCTCCCTTTGTTAATAAGTGTGTATGTGAGGGAACGTGCGTGTCTTTCATAAGTCTGTATATATGTGCACGTTAGTGAGGCCTGACTACGTGCAAAACTGAATGTAACAGTCTAGCTCGAGTGGAGTGGTGATGTTGCAACAGCCTAAGCAGATAGAAAGAATAATACAGGTCAATCCAACAGATCTAATGATTTTCACACTCTTTAAAGTCAGAGGTCTAAGGCAAACTAAAACTACATACTGATCACCCCCTCTATATTAAGAGTATAATATGATCTAGAACAGTATCATAATGCAACTACTTTGATCTCACATATAAGGTAACATATGATAACAAAATAATCTCACAGACGTCATCACACCTGTCAAAAATCTGATTTCTAACAAATAGCATTAGTGCAGATCAGCCAGTAGATGGCAGCATCCTGTTAAATCTACCTGCATGAGTTTACAGTATGATAATAATAGCTGAACTGTCTGTACAGTTGTTGTATTGTTTGAGTTTAGTATCAGGTAATTATGATGACAAATAAGAACCAGTTTCCTTATCTGCATGAACTTGGCCACCAAAACCACTTCAGGTGTTTGATGCATAATAACTTTGACATTTTTAATCACTTGTTGTGCTGCTATTTTTACATGTGTGTGTTTTTGTTTTGTTTTTTGTTTGTTTTTTTTGGTGGTGTGAAGATTGTACAAAGACAAAATATCAAATGTCTGTAGATACAGTACAGTTTATAGTGACGTTTATGCTGGAAACAAGGCGGTAACAGGCTCTGTGCTGAACTGGGTCGGCTCACTCTGACCAGATCTGAGGGCAACATTATTTTTTTTTCACATTGCGTGACTTGATTTTATATATTCAGATGTAAATAACCATATAAATGTGATATTGATGATTTTTTCATGTGAGCTGGTGATGATATAATGTATGTTTCTTTTTATCTGTTTTAGCACATCATCTTAAATCCAACCTGCTTTTCATCATACATGTTGAAACAATGAGAATAAGACAAATTAATCTTTAAATGTTTATTTCTGTAGGACACAACACGACTAAATAGAATTGAGAAAAATCCACAAAGCAAACAGAGATGTTAAAACAGATGTTAAAATAGACACAGGTTATTGCAGCGGCCACAACAGCTGCAGCGTCACTGTCTCTGAGAACTGAAGGCAGTGGAGCTGCTTTATGGCAGAAATGTGTTAAACAACAAAGCATGACACTAACAATATAAACAGACATGACTCAATATCTGTGCCACTTACATCAATATATACAGATATCCATTGATCTTTGATTACTTAACTATACACCTTTCCAAAACTGCTCAGCTCATCCCTGAACTCATAACTGTCATGTGACAGCTGTGTGCAAGCAAGATAGGACCCAAAGTGCAGACTTATAGAGGAGGAAGGTAAATTCAAACTTAGATTTACTGCAAACACAACCAAAAAAACTAAACTGAAAACTGCAAAAACCAAACAGGCTGACAGGCAGATGACACAGCATGGTAAGATGGTAGATCGCAACACAGACAGAGGAAAACACAGGGCTCAAATGCACAGAGGCTGTGTCCCAATTCAGGGTCTGCACGCTTGAAGTACGCATTTTAAGTGCGGTTACGTCACCGCCACGCGATGACGGCTGTCCCAATTTTTTTTTTTTTTTTTTTTGTGTCCCGTTTGGATCTATAGCCATCAGAATTGTTGTCTTAAGGCCAAGAAAGATGCCAAGCGGATTTATTTTACCAAGTGGATCATCATGGCCTTGCCATATTGGTCTATTTGATTGACCTTTATTATAATTATGAATTTATTTTATTTTCAGTTGCTACAAACGGGACAGACATGACTGGGGGATAGGACAGGGAGAAAGAATGAAAGAAAGAGAGGGAGAGAAAGAAAACCAAAGCCACGCGATGACGGCTGTCCCAATTCGAACTGTACTTCAAATGCATACTCCAAATGCGCCGTCGATTTCCCCAAATATCAAGCGTGGTCCGGTGCACGCTTCGTGGTCCCATAAATCCCACAATTCATAGCGCGGCGGTGGGTGTGGATAATTTTGCCGCAAAATACGGCAGAAGGGAGCGTCCAAAGAGGTTTTTTTTTTTTTCAAACTTTATTGGAATTATAAAGTGAACAGTCAGTCATTCCAGTTCAGTTTGTACAGTAGACATACAAGTCAAATAAGAGTAACAATATACAGTACAATGAAATAAGAAGGATAAATAAATAAAGGGGAAAAAAAAGAAAAAAAGGGCGGGAATGTGACAGACTTCATAACAACTTTGTACTTGAAAGTTCAAATTCAAATTCAAATTCAAATTTTATTTGTCACGTACACAGTCATACACAGTACGATATGTAGTGAAATGCTTGGACAACTGCTCGTGACCTAAAGAGAACAAAAAAGGAAAAGGCTATGAATAAGATAGGATAGTTGTGACAGCTCATTCGTTAAGGTGCCAAACTTGCCATTGCTTTAACCCCACCTGCTAACTGACCAGTTTATCCAGAGGAAAATGCAGATTTGTGAGATTTTGATGAAGTGTAAATGTATCACAACTGCTGATTCATTGAGTTCAGCTGACTGCAGGTGTGTAATGTCACATTTTGTTTCCACCAGACATCTGTCACCTTCTAGCACTCACCTCAACATCGGAAAAGTACTGTTTCAGTGAGAATTTGCCACACCTTTTGTTCATTTCTTCATTAGCACTGATGATTTTCTTACAACATGCACCAGTTTTCTTCCTTTAGTTATGACTGAATCAGCAGTTGGGCTTTTCATGGCATCTTTCAGTGTGAGCTGGAGGGTGTGTGCGAGGCATGGCATTATGTGGAACCTGCTGTCATGTTTCATAAACTATGGTCAGTAGCTCTTGCTAATTCCAGATTACGCTGCCAGTCTCTTATGATGTCTGCACACCTGTTTAATACATTCCATTTGTTTATTAATGCATTCGTTTGCTTAAGTAAAAAGAAAAATAGCAACAACAATGTATTTGCTGTAAGTGAAGCACTGACCAAGAGTTGGAATCATTGCTTTAATGTTTTTTTTTGAGGGGTTGGCTCGGGATGCATCATGGTAAGTCTGAGAAATCAGACAGAAACTCTGTGTAAGGCCCAGGTGGACGATAGATGATAACAAGTAAGACTGGTTTCTGAGATTTACAGCTGGGGTGGACAATGTTAAGCATCAGGCGTTCAAATGAATTAAAAGTCTGTCTTGGTCTTTGGTTGATTAATAGGCTGGTGTGAAAAATTGCTGTCACACTGCCCCCTCGGACTGTGCTTCAGGGTTTCTGGTAGTTAGAATGACTCAGGGCTGTTGATTCATTTAAGCTAACATACTCATCCGGCTGCAACCAGGTTTTTGTAAGGCAGAGTAAACATATATGCATATATGTGGGGGGATCGTGGCTCAAGAGTTGGCAGCTCGTCTTGTAATCGGAAGGTTGCCGGTTTCAGCCCGTGCTCGGACAGTCCCGGTCGTTGTGTCCTTGGGCAAGACACTTCACCTACTGCCTACTGATAATGGCCAGATGGGCCGATGGCGTGATATGGCAGCCTCGCTTCTATCAGTCTGCCCCAGAGCAGCTGTGGTTACAACTGTAGCTGCCTCCACCAGTGTGTGAATGTGAGAGTGAATGAATAGTTGAATTGTAAAGTGCTTTAAGGATCTCGAAAAGTGCTATATAAATGCAATCCATTATTATTATATGTGCCCAAGAGTTGTATTGAAGCAATCAAGTGATGAATAACTGTTTTCCAGAATATGTTGTTTTGATTTTTTTTTTTTTGTCACTGTTGATTTATTTCTCACCAAAGAAGCTAATAAACCATAATGGAATACAATTTTACCTCTTTCTTGTAAGATTCTATAATAGAATGAAACAATAATGCTGTGAAATGGAATAGTCCAAATCACCAAAATAAACTGGACCTGGGCTTGTTGTAGGGATCTGAAGTTACTAAACATTTTGTGAGTGTATGGACTCACACTTAGGACCATATAATAATAAATATGTGTGTGATTAAAGTCGGGCAGCATGCTAAGGGTCTGACCCTTTCCCTCCTTTGATTTTTTCCTCATAATCTTTTGCTTTTTTGTCAAGTCTGTCTTTGTACGGACCTGCCGTGTTCTCCGTTGTTTTGTACATAACTGTTTTTGGCGCAAAGTGGGTGATAAACAAACGAGAGAAAAGCCGATCAGCTGATCATTGATCAGTTTCATGATTAAAGCAGCAACAGGAGCGGGAGGGGGAGCAAATGAGCGAAGAAGAGGCAACTGACAGTGTAAAGACACAGAATAACTTCAGCTTTGTGTCTTTTTCCATTCTAGCTAAAGTACCTGACAAATGGTGTTCCTTTTCAGCTCAATATGAAACGTGTAATATTTTCTCTGACTATGAGATGATTCCATTTTTTACAGGACGGTTGGCAACTCTACTAACTAACCTTATGAAGAAAATAAAGTTCACTCTCAGTAACATCATAGCACCCACACAGCTGTATAGAAACTCCATCATGCTAGCTAGTACGCAGTGCGAGTTATTGTAAATGGTAAATGGCCTGTATTTGTATAGCGCTTTACTTCATCCCCAAGGACCCCAAAGCGCTTTACACTACATTCAGTCATCCACCCATTCACACACACATTCACGCACTGGTGATGGTAAGCTACATTGTAGCCACAGCCGCCCTGGGGTGCACTGCAGGCGAAAGCGCATCAAATCCAATTTTTTTGACCCTATGCGACCCATATCCGATCATGGTTTGACAGTGTGAACGGCACAAATCTGATATTTTCAAATCCGATCTGGGTCACTTTCGTATGTGGTACTGAATCCGATACATATCCGATGTTTTAGAAAGCGACTGCTGTTTGAATAGTCAGGTCGCATTAAATCCGTCTTTTACGTCACTGACACAAGACAGATGCCAATTATCAGCTCCGGAGAAGACAACATCAATGCTTCCTGGCCATCCAGTGTAGATGTCAGTGAAACTGTTGGGAAGACAACATTGGAGAAACGTGATTTGTACTGTATAATCTGCAGATTCTGACAGAAATCTGCAACTATCCTTTGAAGCACCGCTCCTCTAAAACAGCAATAAGGATCATTATTAGGTTATCTACATTATTATGTAAATAACAAAATAACTTAAAGCAAAAATTGGGAAACGTGAAGTCTGAAGTCTTTATATTAAGGGCCATCAGTCAAACAATACTGTTTGCTCTGGGTCTAAACAGAGCGCGTTGTGTGTGACATCTAGTGATGTGACATTCTGTATCGAGGCTTCGAAGCTTGTGTCGAGTAATGGAGGGAGCGTTTCCGCGATGCGCGTATCGAGGCTTGCTTCATTTATGGGAGGAGCTGAAAATGATGACGTCCGAAGCCTCGCTGCCCGGCTGTACCACATGACTGGTTCATGAAGTGGTTCGAACTTTGCCGCGAGCTATGACAGCGATATAAACCCCTCAGACTTCATTCAAAAATGTGGGTGTTTGATGGAGAGTTGCGGTTATTGAGAGTTTGGAGACAGTTTGTAGGTTTATGAGAGTGAGGAGAGAAAGTCAGGAGAGAATGGAGCCAGCTAAGAAGAGGAGGATGTCCTCCCCTGTGTGGGAACATTTTGATTTTATTCCTCCCAACAAGGTATGTAAATTTCTACAGAAGATGTATTTTCATAATACTGATGGTGCAATACAATTTATGTTAAGCGGCTTTACTTTTGTACAAGGTGAAGTGTTTGCTATGTGCCAGGGAGCTGGGATATAACAACAACACCTCATCCATGCTTAGGCACTACAGAGCTTTGCATGAGAATAAGGGGAACACCGATTGTGGAGCAAGACCAGGTGAGCCATCAAATGCCATGATAATATAGCATGCAGTAATGTTACTAAATGATATAACAATATTATACAACTGTAATAAGTTACGTGTGTGATATTTATATTTGTGCTTTGTCTTTATTGTCTTTCCTCAGGAGAACAATCTCAAATAGATGAAGACCTGGTTAGCATGGTGATTGAGGACTCCCAGCCATTTAGCATTGTGGAGGACAAAGGATTCAAAAGATTTGTTAAATCATTAAATCCTAGCTATGTTCTCCCCACTAAAAAGGTCATAAAAGCAGTGAAAATGTAGTTTTTACAGAATAAAATGTGAACAGGCAGGACTGCTGTCAATACCTCAACGTTACAAAAGCACAACTACTGTCCACACCCCAACCACACCTCACCTCACAGTAAATGATCATTTCCATTTTAAGCATTTCCAAATAATCATTTTCCATACTGCCAGTATAAATATACACAGTATACTGGCCATCACTACAATATACATGTCAGTATGTTTGCACTGAAGCACCGCAGCAATTTCCTAATGTTGTAAACCTGCATCTTCTTTTGCGCATGCGAGAGCCAGAGAGCGTTTGCTGTCGCATTTTATTTGTAGTGTGAACAAGCAGACAAAAAAAAAAGACCTGCAGTGTGAACGTAGCCTTACAGAGGCGAGGCTGCTGGACACTGGCGTCACCAGGCCCTCTGACCACCACCAGTAGGCAATGGGTGAAGTGTCTTTCCCAAGGACACATAAAAACGCAGAATCACCATCGGCCCACAGGGCGACTGCCCGGTATGCCTGATAGCCAGTCTAGCTATGATCGTGCCATCAGTGAACCCTTTGCGTACCACCTTTGCGTGCCCAGGGTTACCAGCCCCTGGCATAGGGAATAGCACTGACCACAACAGACTCTAGTTTTTCACTTATAGCCATATAAGCCTATACTGGTGTTTTAAAAGTCATGTTAGCACATGCTTTTCTAAATAGTTTTTGGGATGCTTAGAACTCAAATTGCACTGCTTTAAATGGTTTATTTTGATGCACATCCTGTTTTCTTTGTAAATTTACATTATAGGATTTATTTTCATTTTTTCTGCAGTATATAAAAATTGGTGTATATCAAAAATAAAACTATGAAGACACTCAAAATAAATTTCCCGTTGTTGTAAACTATTTTTTGTACCTTTTTTGTATATAAAGTTTTGAGGGATAAACCTCTTGAATTTCTCGAAGTAGAAATATATGTAAAAAACTAAAAAAAAAGCCATTTTCATTTTTTTTTCAATTTATTGCACTTTTTTGCAATTTATGTAGTTACTATGGAATTAATGCATACATGTTATTAAAATTTGGGCTATAACAGTTGTATTGATGTATAGCAACTTTTAATGCTCCAAAAAATGGCACTACAGCATGTAAAAATATAAAGTAAGCTCTGGTGGACTTGGTTCTGTGGTAGGTCTTAAAGGGTTAACACCTCACTTTAACTTGTTGAATTCATGAAAGTCTGTTTTTATTCTGTTTGATTCTTTATCTTTTGATCTTTTTGTCTTCTGACTCAACAAGATGTCTAGAAACGAACTCACCTTCTTTACTTGCTGCTTTAAACTGTCAGTTCACTCAGTGACTCCACCCACACCCCTGCTTTCACAATTGCTTTCCTCAGAATTATTGAACAGTTTCGGGGGTTCCTGTCAGACCGCTTGGAAGTAGTTTATGAAAGCATCAAAAACCCTAGCACGCGAGGAACAAACTGTGGCTTTGTCCTTCTGACACACACACACACACACACACAATGAGCTTCAGTTCAGCTCTTCATTTTCTGTTTTAACTGTTTTCCACTGAACTTTATCTGCTGCAGGTTTGTTTGTTTTTTTAGAGTGAGTTCATGATGATCCTCCAGAATCATACATTCAACCATTTCACACGAGAATGAGAACCGATAAGAGGACAGCACTGTGACTCAGAACGTTCAAGTCTTTATAAGCTCAATAAATGTGAGGAAAAATTCTAGGTCACCCCCTCACCATCAGGTGCTTGTATTCTGACAGTAACTTCAACAATATAATTAATGAAGCCATGTTAGATTTCATCTTCATACCGTACATATTTTCAGCATTACAGGCCGTCCAAGTAGAGAGGATGGCTCTATTTTCATTATTTTATTCAAGTGCTTTGGAGCCCAGCAGAGCCACATGAAAGTTTCTGGGCCTTAGAAACACACGTAAGCACTGTTAGAAATTACAACCATATTAGTTTTGCACACACTGTCCTTCTGAGACACATTCACACACTGAGCTTCAGTTCAGCTCTTCATTTAACTGTTTTCCACTGAACTTTATCTCAAAATGATATTTTTTTCTGATCTGACTCAGGAATTCATACCTCAGCAATATTTACGTCCACTAAAATTTCCATTTAAGTTTATCCATAATGCACTTTGTGAAGTTTCCTCCAGTGAATGATCAAACATTGGGCAACAATGCTGGTTTGTGCAGTAATGAAAGTGCTGCAGGTTATTGAGACTCTGACAGATCCATCATGTGGCTCGCAGCTGCTCAGAGAGCTCAGGTTTAGTCTTCATACTGGGACTCTTGCAGTGTGTGGGAACATGGGAACATGAAGGAGCTCTAACGTAACTCACAGTAATAGATGACCTATGTGGTGAACCTTAAGTGTAACAGGTTTAAATAAAGTTAAAAAACACTGAAGGAGGTGTGAGTCAAAGACTCATCTGCAGTTCTCAGTTTTTACATCAGACCCTCTGGTTTTACAGCAGAATGTAAGAAAAAAACATCTGCTCAAAATTCATATTAAAGTTGATGTTATAGGCAGTGTTGGGAAGGTTACTTTTAAAATGTATCCCACTACAGATTACAGAATACATGCCCCAAAATGTATTTTGTAACATAATACTTTGGTTTACTTAATATATTATCATGCTTTTTACAACTACATGAATGTACTATTTGTGTGTGATTTATTACTGTTAATGAAGGTCCGAACCGTAGTAAAGGGACATCTGGCTAATGCATCGAGCTCCATGTCGGGCTCGTAGCCGAAAAATAGCTTTACTTTGTTGTGTGGGTCAACTTAGCTCCCGTTTCTGCTCGATGACAACTCGTACTTTTCCACTCTTCTTTTTCTCCCTCCTCACACTCACAGACACATAACGGGTATGGCAGTCCATTCTCCCTGCAGCACGGACTACACCCATGAGGCTACATTCTTCAGAGTTAGGCCTGTAGCATTCTGCCTATTAGCTTTGCACAACAACAACAACAACAAAAAGGTGCTCTTAACCCAGGAAACACACAGTCACAGAGAGAGAGCGCGCAACTCTGTAACCATGGCAACTGTAACGCTTCCACTTGGAACAACAGAACAAAGCTGTCAAACAAAACCCAAACAGTCCTGACCCGCCGGAATATGAAACAGGAAAATACTGCGGTGTAATCCATTTATTTCAGCAAAGAAACTATATTAAAAAAAAATCCTTTTTACCTAGTTACTCATATTTTGTATCTTAAATACGTAACGGCGGTACATGTATTCCGTTACTCCCCAAAACTGGTTATAGAACAATCAGAGAAAGAATTTGTGGTAAAAAACCTGCATTTTGTAGTGAATGAAGTCAGTGACCCTTATTCATGCTGCAGGTTATTACTGACTGGGAAAGAAACACACAAACACGAAACTGTGACCAAATAAACCGATCCACCCAGCTGCTTTGACTACCACTGAATCCATTTTCAGTTATGATAAAATTCACCAGAATGTGAAAGACAATATCCAAGCGGTCTGACAGGAACCCCCGAAACTGTTCAATAATTCTGAGGAAAGCAATTGTGAAAGCAGGAGTGTGGGTGGAGTCACTGAGTGAACTGACAGTTTAAAGCAGCAAGTAAAGAAGGTGAGTTCGTTTCTAGACATCTTGTTGAGTCAGAAGACAAAAAGATCAAAAGATAAAGAATCAAACAGAATAAAAACAGACTTTCATGAATTCAACAAGTTAAAGTGAGGTTTTAATTAAGAACAGTGCAAACAGAGCAGTCAATTCAATTCAATTTTATTTAGATAGCGCCAAATCGCAATAACGGTACGGCTTTGACTGATTCCATCAACAGCACCAGAATGCTTCCCGTCTGTCAATGCAAAAATGAAACTTATAACAATAAGATAACTCAGTAGGTGCTCCGGATCCACACCTCAAAGTCATTACTGATGCCCTGCAGAATTTTACGTGCGTTGCCATTCCAGTAGTTTTATTGCATTAGTACTCTACTGAGGTCCACACCAGACATCACCACTGCAACATCTAACTTTTGTGGTGTCCTTTGTTTAAACATTCCCACATAGCAAGCAGGTCTGGACCAAATCTGGTATCAAGCCGGCACTGCTGGCTGACTTCTGGCATGATAAGACGTCTGTCATCCAGATATGGGCCAGGCCTGGCATAGATGGCACTGTCTATGTGATGGCATGCCACAATTGATGTTTGGTTTATGTGGCCCAGGCTTATAGAAAAAAAGGCCTGGCCCAGATCTGGCACCAAGCTGGCACTTCTGACTGACTGGTGTCATGACAGAGTGTATGTCAACCACATGTGTGCCAGGTCTGGCAATGACGCCACTGTTTATGCGATGACATGCCATATCTGGCCCGATTATGGTTTGGTTTATGTGGCCCAGGCTCATAGAAAACAGCTCTGGCCAGGATCCGGCATCAAGCTGGCTGACTGGTGTCATGGCAGAGTGTATGTCAACCAGATGTGGGCCAGGTCTGGCAGTGAGGCACTATTTATGTTCCTATTTTCCTATTTTAGTTAGAAGACCCAAATGCCATGTTGCAATACTATACTGCTCTGGTAGCCAACCTTTCACATGTAGGTTTGACAGGTTTGTGAGTGTACACTTTATCCAAAACCTAGTGAGGGTTTACTCATCTTTGCCAGCGGGTGGCTGTAGCTCAGGCAGTAGCGCAGGTCACCTATTGATTGGAAGGTTAGTGGTTCAATCCCTGGCTTCTCCAGTCTGCATGTTGTGAGTGTGAATGTGTATGAATGTAATTACGAAGCACACAGTTTAGAGAGAGTGTGATTGGGTAAATGTGGCATGTTGTATAGAGTACTTTGAGTAGTCTGGGAGAGTTGAAAAATGCTATATAAGAATCAGTCCATTTACTGTCTGAACAGAATTTCATCATGTTACTTTTGCACTGTTATGCACATGTTGTTATTACATGGCTTAAATAAGGTATGCATTAAGCTGACATCTGGGACCAGAGCTGAAACTGTTCTGGGCCAGCACAGGGCCATCAGTGTGTCTGCAACTGGCCCGTGGCTGCACAAAACTTACACATGGCCCACATACCGCAAAGAATGACAGCCCTTTGGTGGCCCAGACCAAGTTTGCCAGAGGTAATCCACACATGGATAAGCAAAGGAACACCGGTGTGTCTGCAACTGGCCTTGTGCTGGCCCATGTGTAGGCCACCTCTAGCAAACCAGATCTGGGCCACCAATGGGCCATCATTCTTTGCGGTAACTGGGCCATATGTAAGCACAATGTGTGGGCCAGATCTGGACCATACCAGTTTTGCTATGTGGGTTGGAGCCTTTGTGGAGTCTTTGATAAACTCTTCATGATTTGCTTACCATCCCCGCCTCTGAGCTGAGGGTGCCGTCATCTATCTGCTCAATATAGACACATACACACATATATACACATATATGTGTGTGTGTGTGTGTGTGTGTGTGTGTGTATATATATATATATTTATATATTTATATATTTATATATTTATATATATATATATATATATATTTATATATATATATATTTATTTATTAGGGGTGCAACGATACACAAAATTCACGGTTCGGTTTGGTTCGATACTTTGGTATCACGGTTCGATATTTTTTTGATACAAAAAAAATGTTCATGCCTTTTTAATTTGTCATTTATTAAAATTATAAATATATATTTTAACTCAAAAGTACAGTTTTTAAATTTAATGTTGCTGAAACAACAAAGGGATAAAATAATAAATCTATCTGATCGAGAAATCACTCATCTTTGGAAAAGAGAGTTTATTACAGAGAAATGGCTCTTTCCAAAATAAAGATTCTTTCGGAAATGTAGCTGGGTAATTGTGTCATTGGCATCGGTGAGCCACTGTCAATATGTGACATATTGAAATCACGTTTGAATTTGCGCTTGTTTTTTGCTTTCACTTTGCAATCGCGTGAACTGTGTATAGAGAGCGACAGTACTGATTGGTGAGTGATGATAATTTGCGCAATTAATTAATTAATTAATTACCAATCGTTAGCTTACTATGCAAACATGACAAGTGAAATCTCCCGCAGCTTAAACATGTGAGAGGTTGATCGCGCAGAGAATCGCTGAGCGTTATGTGAGTGCGTGTGTAAAAGCAGCAGGATATATATTTCAGTTCTGCTGAGCCAAATAAGACAGGTCAGGGTGAAGAAGTGACAGCCAAACAAAATCTTACCACAAAACGGAAAAGTTATGACAAATCAGACTAAAAGGCAAAAAGAAAGTGCAGCTTTTTTTTATTACTTTTTTGTTTCAGCAACATAAAATTTAAAAACTGTACTTTTGAGTTAAAATATATATTTATAATTTTAATAAATGACAAATTAAAAAGGCATGAACATTTTTTTTGTATCAAAAAAATATCGAACCGTGATACCAAAGTATCGAACCAAACCGAACCGTGAATTTTGTGTATCGTTGCACCCCTAATATATATATATATATATATGTATATATATGGATGGATGGATGGATGGATATATATATATATATGTATACAAATACACTGGGATATTTATATTAGAGCTATTTTGTTAGATTTTATAAACTCGTCATATGTTGGATTAATTAATGATGACCAACATGGAACATATTGCAACATGGAGATAAAAGTAGGTGGGTCGTCTGTAACACAGTCACCGTTCTAACGTGTATTTCCTAAGAAACTGCATGTCACAGCTGGTGATTTCACAATCAGCCTGTCGTGTATAAAGGCAGGTGTTTCTGTTTGAGATCAGCATATTCCAGCCACCTAAAATACTTTATCCAGTGAAACACTTTCTGCGCACACGTAAGTCTGCAACACTGTTTAAAAAGTTTTTGAGATTTAGTCGAGCTAATGCAATCTATTAAATGATTCTTACTTTACTTTCTACTTTACTGATGGTGGTACAGGTTTTTGGTTTCTATCAACATGAACTTGAAATCTCTTTACTTGCTATTTTTATTAAAGTGAAAGCATGCAAGTTAAGTTTTGTTTATTGTGCATTATACGTAAGCTCTTTTAGGTTGATCTGACTTGTTAACTCCTGTGTCTGGGAGAGGGTGCCCCTAGTTAAATCATGTGTCACCACTTGACATAATCTAATCACATTGTTCTAACAATTCTCTTTTTTTTCAGTACACTGCTCACACAGTACGTGCATTTTGTTGTGTTCTGCATAAAAATGTCATCCTAGCCTCAGTAGGCCATTATAAACAGATTCCAGGTCTGCATCAACTGTGATGTCCAGATTAATCTTTTTAAATGTTGGCTGAGAAATACTGTAACAGTCTGAATGATGGCTTAATCTTTATTTGACTCATTGTTTCAAAATTAGGATTGGTTCTGTGGATTTGCTTTTCTTCATGTTTCCTTTTGAAAGAGCTTTGGAACAAGAAGATATAATGTGTTGCTACTGTCAGAATTACTAATAGTAACATAAGCACAGTTTGGTAAAAGGTCAGCAATTCATGGCATTAGTAACCAACTGTGCAACATGCATGTTTCTGTCCTGTTTTCTCTTTAAAACCACTTTGCTCTCTGTGTGTTCACTCATGAATTCTTTTTTTGATGCAGGAACTCAAAATGCCCGACATCACTGATCTTGCAGTGTCTGTAGATAAAAGTGATGAGAGTAAGCTTCGTGCAGAACACTTCATGAAAATTGATGTCAATCTGAATGAAGGAGTCAAAGGAAACACCATCTACCTTTGGTACAAAACGGGCAACTGTGCAGCCATCACCAGGATTCAATTTTCATTCAATAAAGAGATGGCAAAGGGCTTGATCTCTGATGGCTTCCACAAGATTGAAAAAAACCTCAACTCTGGAGCGGGTGGAGATGAGATCTACCTGTGGTACAAAAAAGGCACCACAGACTATGATGTTCCCATCCAGAAGCTTGATGTCACTACGAAATGGTTAGATGAAGCTCAGAAGCTTAAACATGGCTGGGAGAAACTGGCCTTTGACCTGAACCATGGTGCTGGAGGAAAGCCAGTCTACCTGTGGGTGAAGAGAGAGAAGCCAACGTACATCTGTGACATTGATGCCAGCACTGCCTCTGATGGAGATGCTGACTTCTTCAGCAAGGGTTACATCCGAATGGATGAAAACAACAAAGGGGGAAAACTCTTCATCTGGTACCGTCAGACCACTGACCCTGAGCGGGCCATCAAAGATCTGGAAATCTCCATCAGCCAGGATGAGTATGACAGCTTTCAAAATCAAGGCTATGAACCAGTGAACCAGGATCTACAAGAGGGAAGCCAATCTAACCAGGTGTTCCTGTGGTACAAGAAAGACGACTGCTGCAAAAGCCCCATCAAGATCATCACTCTGATCAGCAAAAACGCTAAGGGGGTGTATCAGGATGTTGGAATGGAGGTCATTGAAAAGCCCTTCATCAGAGGCAGCTGTGCCTGTGATAGCAGTTACCTGTGCTTCCTTCAATGAGAGTAGTCGTGGTAACAGAGCTGAAAGCAAGGAATCAAAGTTGTTCCTGTTTAATGGGTTTGGTGATGGTTCTTCTTTCCTTTCTGAAATGATCTTCAATCACTGTGATCTCAGAGCTTTGACTCCACCAACGATCATTGATCTCACAATCAATCAATCTGTTTGACTCTGTATGACTTTATTCTAATGATTGTCTCTGTTTCAATAAAGCCTCTTGAGCATCTGAAATATCTTTGTGTCGTGTGTCAAAGCTTCAACTGATGCGTGTTAACAGAATAAAGTGAAGAGAGCAGCTCAGCAGGATCAATACATGACTTCATTTAGCAGAAACCTGGGTTCACTGTCTGGGCATTTTAATAACATCGGTATTATTTGTGGTAGTAGTATTGATTGTTGTAAAGCAGAAATCTCACTAAATCTCGTTGTACGGAGATCCAGATGAATTTAAAGATGTCATCAGAATTTATTACTGTTATTATTTTGGTTCCTGATGACGTTTGCAGACTTTGAGCTACAGAAACCATTCAGCTTGAGCTCTTTCAACCTGTTTAGGAAGCCTTATAATTCTGAAATACAGTCAGAGCATCATCAGGCAGAGAGTGAAGGAAAGGAGGCAAAAACAGAGGGAGGAAGAAAGGAGAGGATGATGAAAAAGGAAGCAGGAGAGGTGAAAGTTACCGAGTATACTGATGTTTGTGAGACAGGGGCCGAGATGTCACATCAGTTTACATGGTGGGACACATGCAGCCCACTCTGATCCTGAGTCAAACTTTGCCTTGTCTCAGTGTAAACAGCTTTATCTGCACATTTAATCTCTCATATATGTTTATATAAGTAAAAGAGGGGCACATCTCAGTGTTTCTACGCCATAAAGAAGTCACTCTGTCAGCATTCCTCTCTGGGCAACTACAGAGGAGCAGAAGAGTCAAAATAAAGGCTTTTATGCCTCAATAATTAATTACAATAAAATATGCATTATAAAATTCGCATTCAAAATCAATAACTAAAAGTGAAATAAAAAGTCCTTCTAAAATATTTTTACTAAGCAATGTGGGAACATTTGGACTGACGAGTTTACTGTCAGCATTTTAATCGCTAGTTTAAAGGCTGTAGGTTGCAGCCATTGCTCTAACACTGTATAACACTGTATAAATGTAGTCTGAATTTCTTCAAGCTTTATTTATGAAGAGCACTGCTGCTTACAAAACACATAGCTAGCTTGTACTGCTGGGTTATGTTTTCATAAGCTAAGATGCAAGAAAGTCCTGTGTTCATTTAAGGCCGGGGTCCCTCTGTGTGGAGTTTGCGTGTTCTCCCCGTGTTCGCGTGGGTTCTCTCCGGGTACTCCAGCTTCCTCCCACAGTCCAAAGACATGCAATTAGTGGGGATAGGTTAATTGGAAACTCTAAATTGCCCATAGGTGTAAATGTGGGTGTAAATGCTTGTCTCTGTGTTAGCTCTGCGACAGACTAACGACCTGTACAGCGTTTACTCTGCCTCTCGCCCTAAGACAGCTGGGATATGCTCCAGGCCCTGAAAAAGGATAAGTGGAAATGAATGAATAGATGGATGAACCTCCTCTATGGTAGTATAACTGAAGCACATAACTAACACTGAAACCTCAGAGTTTCTTTTAAGTCACCTCGATGAGACAAAGTCCAAATTATTTATAAACATAAATACAGCTTTTCTCACACTTTTCTCTCTACATTTGGAGATTTGTGGGAGCTTTTAATAAATGACAAACACATTTGTCATCTTTATGTGCTCACAGTTTGACAGAGAAACAACAGTCTGACTTTGTTCAGAGTTTATTTAATAATATGTAGGGAAAAAATGACAGTTTTTCACCACAGATTTTAGTGTTTTGTTATAAAGTTCTTGTTTGTTTGTTCTGTGACTCAAAAACAAAACAAACACACAAACAAATAAACACAAAGACTTACCAAAGATATAGACTTCAGACTCTGACAGTGATCCAAACTGTCACTGTCAAAGTGAAATGAATCGTTGGAGTCGAAACAAACCGAGACAAGAATTAACGAGTCACTGCAAGTTTCCAGCATTCCATCATCTACTCCTCAGATAAAAACTGAGCATGATGGACACAGGCACGGTTTGGACGGTTTGACTTTATCACATATTGCATCAGATCAGTACAGAGTGTAAACCAAAGAGGAGCTCAAAATGGTTTCAGCAGTTTATTATTACCTTCAACAAGGAGCTCATGTTTTTCTTAGCATTTGCATTTCATTCTGTCTGTAAACACAACAGCTCTAAAGGTTTAGAATGTATTCTGATAAAACTCTGTTGGGTGTAGAGCAGGATCATGTTATAATGATCCAATAAGGGTGCATCTGGTTTACATCCACTGAGGTCTTTTTGATAGAAAAAAAAATGTTCATGCCTTTTTAATTTGTCATTTATTAAAATTATAAATATATATTTTAACTCAAAAGTACAGTTTTTAAATTTAATGTTGCTGAAACAACAAAGGGATAAAATAATAAATCTATCTGATCGAGAAATCACTCATCTTTGGAAAAGAGAGTTTATTACAGAGAAATGGCTCTTTCCAAAATAAAGATTCTTTCGGAAATGTAGCTGGGTAATTGTGTCATTGGCATCGGTGAGCCACTGTCAATATGTGACATATTGAAATCACGTTTGAATTTGCGCTTGTTTTTTGCTTTCACTTTGCAATCGCGTGAACTGTGTATAGAGAGCAACAGTACTGATTGGTGAGTGATGATAATTTGCGCAATTAATTACTGCAAACATGACAAGTGAAATCTCCCGCAGCTTAAACATGTGAGAGGTTGATCGCGCAGAGAATCGCTGAGCGTTATGTGAGTGCGTGTGTAAAAGCAGCAGGATATATATTTCAGTTCTGCTGAGCCAAATAAGACAGGTCAGGGTGAAGAAGTGACAGCCAAACAAAATCTTACCACAAAACGGAAAAGTTATGACAAATCAGACTAAAAGGCAAAAAGAAAGTGCAGCTTTTTTTTATTACTTTTTTGTTTCAGCAACATAAAATTTAAAAACTGTACTTTTGAGTTAAAATATATACTTATAATTTTAATAAATGACAAATTAAAAAGGCATGAACATTTTTTTTGTATCGAAAAAATATCGAACCGAACCGTGAATTTTGTGTATCGTTGCACCCCTTTTATATATATATATATATATATATATATATATATATATATATACATACATACATACATACATACATACATACGTGTGTTCCTTTGCTTATCCATGTGTGGATTACCTCTGGCAAACTTGGTCTGGGCCACCAAAGGGCTGTCATTCTTTGCGGTATGCGGGCCAGTTGCAGACACACTGATGGCCCTGTGCTGGCCCAGAACAGTTTCAGCTCTGGTCCCAGATGTCAGCTTAATGCATACCTTATTTAAGCCATGTAATAACAACATGTGCATAACAGTACAAAAGTAACATGATGAAACTCTGTTCAGACAGTAAATGGACTGATTCTTATATAGCATTTTTCAACTCTCCCAGACTAGGCAAGGCAAGTTTATTTGTATAGCACAATTAACAACAAGGTGATTCAAAGTGCTTTACAGAGACATTAGAAACAAAAACAAATAAAAAGCATGATTTAAAATTGATTAAAACAAGCAAATTAACAAACAAACAAAACAGTATATAAAATCAGAACAATAGATAAAATCAGTAGTTAAATGTAAGTTTTGAAATTTAAGCTAAAAAGTGTGGATTTGGTGCTTTATTCAAATGCAGCTGAGAACAGGTGAGTCTTCAACCTGGATTTAAATAAACTGAGTGACTCAAATTACTCTATACAACATGCCACATTTACCCAGTCACACTCTCTCTAAACTGTGTGCTTCGTAATTACATTCATACACATTCACACTCACAACATGCAGACTGGAGAAGCCAGGGATTGAACCACTAACCTTCCAATCAATAGGTGACCTGCGCTACTGCCTGAGCTACAGCCACCCGCTGGCAAAGATGAGTAAACCCTCACTAGGTTTTGGATAAAGTGTACACTCACAAACCTGTCAAACCTACATGTGAAAGGTTGGCTACCAGAGCAGTATAGTATTGCAACATGGCATTTGGGTCTTCTAACTAAAATAGGAAAATAGGAACATAAATAGTGCCTCACTGCCAGACCTGGCCCACATCTGGTTGACATACACTCTGCCATGACACCAGTCAGCCAGCTTGATGCCGGATCCTGGCCAGAGCTGTTTTCTATGAGCCTGGGCCACATAAACCAAACCATAATCGGGCCAGATATGGCATGTCATCGCATAAACAGTGGCGTCATTGCCAGACCTGGCACACATGTGGTTGACATACACTCTGTCATGACACCAGTCAGTCAGAAGTGCCAGCTTGGTGCCAGATCTGGGCCAGGCCTTTTTTTCTATAAGCCTGGGCCACATAAACCAAACATCAATTGTGGCATGCCATCACATAGACAGTGCCATCTATGCCAGGCCTGGCCCATATCTGGATGACAGACGTCTTATCATGCCAGAAGTCAGCCAGCAGTGCCGGCTTGATACCAGATTTGGTCCAGACCTGCTTGCTATGTGGGAATGTTTAAACAAAGGACACCACAAAAGTTAGATGTTGCAGTGGTGATGTCTGGTGTGGACCTCAGTAGAGTACTAATGCAATAAAACTACTGGAATGGCAACGCACGTAAAATTCTGCAGGGCATCAGTAATGACTTTGAGGTGTGGATCCGGAGCACCTACTGAGTTATCTTATTGTTATAAGTTTCATTTTTGCATTGACAGACGGGAAGCATTCTGGTGCTGTTGATGGAATCAGTCAAAGCCGTACCGTTATTGCGATTTGGCGCTATCTAAATAAAATTGAATTGAATTGACTGCTCTGTTTGCACTGTTCTTAATTAAAACCTCACTTTAACTTGTTGAATTCATGAAAGTCTGTTTTTATTCTGTTTGATTCTTTATCTTTTGATCTTTTTGTCTTCTGACTCAACAAGATGTCTAGAAACGAACTCACCTTCTTTACTTGCTGCTTTAAACTGTCAGTTCACTCAGTGACTCCACCCACACTCCTGCTTTCACAATTGCTTTCCTCAGAATTATTGAACAGTTTCGGGGGTTCCTGTCAGACCGCTTGGATATTGTCTTTCACATTCTGGTGAATTTTATCATAACTGAAAATGGATTCAGTGGTAGTCAAAGCAGCTGGGTGGATCGGTTTATTTGGTCACAGTTTCGTGTTTGTGTGTTTCTTTCCCAGTCAGTAATAACCTGCAGCATGAATAAGGGTCACTGACTTCATTCACTACAAAATGCAGGTTTTTTACCACAAATTCTTTCTCTGATTGTTCTATAACCAGTTTTGGGGAGTAACGGAATACATGTACCGCCGTTACGTATTTAAGATACAAAATATGAGTAACTAGGTAAAAAGGATTTTTTTTTAATATAGTTTCTTTGCTGAAATAAATGGATTACACCGCAGTATTTTCCTGTTTCATATTCCGGCGGGTCAGGACTGTTTGGGTTTTGTTTGACAGCTTTGTTCTGTTGTTCCAAGTGGAAGCGTTACAGTTGCCATGGTTACAGAGTTGCGCGCTCTCTCTCTGTGACTGTGTGTTTCCTGGGTTAAGAGCACCTTTTTGTTGTTGTTGTTGTTGTGCAAAGCTAATAGGCAGAATGCTACAGGCCTAACTCTGAAGAATGTAGCCTCATGGGTGTAGTCCGTGCTGCAGGGAGAATGGACTGCCATACCCGTTATGTGTCTGTGAGTGTGAGGAGGGAGAAAAAGAAGAGTGGAAAAGTACGAGTTGTCATCGAGCAGAAACGGGAGCTAAGTTGACCCACACAACAAAGTAAAGCTATTTTTCGGCTACGAGCCCGACATGGAGCTCGATGCATTAGCCAGATGTCCCTTTACTACGGTTCGGACCTTCATTAACAGTAATAAATCACACACAAATAGTACATTCATGTAGTTGTAAAAAGCATGATAATATATTAAGTAAACCAAAGTATTATGTTACAAAATACATTTTGGGGCATGTATTCTGTAATCTGTAGTGGGATACATTTTAAAAGTAACCTTCCCAACACTGCCTATAACATCAACTTTAATATGAATTTTGAGCAGATGTTTTTTTCTTACATTCTGCTGTAAAACCAGAGGGTCTGATGTAAAAACTGAGAACTGCAGATGAGTCTTTGACTCACACCTCCTTCAGTGTTTTTTAACTTTATTTAAACCTGTTACACTTAAGGTTCACCACATAGGTCATCTATTACTGTGAGTTACGTTAGAGCTCCTTCATGTTCCCATGTTCCCACACACTGCAAGAGTCCCAGTATGAAGACTAAACCTGAGCTCTCTGAGCAGCTGCGAGCCACATGATGGATCTGTCAGAGTCTCAATAACCTGCAGCACTTTCATTACTGCACAAACCAGCATTGTTGCCCAATGTTTGATCATTCACTGGAGGAAACTTCACAAAGTGCATTATGGATAAACTTAAATGGAAATTTTAGTGGACGTAA
The DNA here is from genome assembly GCF_057382275.1 of Copadichromis virginalis. Classification (NCBI taxonomy): domain Eukaryota; kingdom Metazoa; phylum Chordata; class Actinopteri; order Cichliformes; family Cichlidae; genus Copadichromis; species Copadichromis virginalis. Next base: position 25,485,666 of record NC_140620.1, on the reverse strand, counting down.
ATATTGCTGAGGTATGAATTCCTGAGTCAGATCAGAAAAAAATATCATTTTGAGATAAAGTTCAGTGGAAAACAGTTAAATGAAGAGCTGAACTGAAGCTCAGTGTGTGAATGTGTCTCAGAAGGACAGTGTGTGCAAAACTAATATGGTTGTAATTTCTAACAGTGCTTACGTGTGTTTCTAAGGCCCAGAAACTTTCATGTAGATCTGCTGGGCTCCAAAGCACTTGAATAAAATAATGAAAATAGAGCCATCCTCTCTACTTGGACGGCCTGTAATGCTGAAAATATGTACGGTATGAAGATGAAATCTAACATGGCTTCATTAATTATATTGTTGAAGTTACTGTCAGAATACAAGCACCTGATGGTGAAGGGGTGACCTAGAATTTTTCCTCACATTTATTGAGCTTATAAAGACTTGAACGTTCTGAGTCACAGTGCTGTCCTCTTATCGGTTCTCATTCTCGTGTGAAATGGTTGAATGTATGATTCTGGAGGATCATCATGAACTCACTCTAAAAAAACAAAAACAAACCTGCAGCAGATAAAGTTCAGTGGAAAACAGTTAAAACAGTAAATGAAGAGCTGAACTGAAGCTCATTGTGTGTGTGTGTGTGTGTGTGTGTGTCAGAAGGACAAAGCCACAGTTTGTTCCACGCGTGCTAGGGTTTTTGATGCTTTCATAAACTACTTCCAAGCGGTCTGACAGGAACCCCCGAAACTGTTCAATAATTCTGAGGAAAGCAATTGTGAAAGCAGGAGTGTGGGTGGAGTCACTGAGTGAACTGACAGTTTAAAGCAGCAAGTAAAGAAGGTGAGTTCGTTTCTAGACATCTTGTTGAGTCAGAAGAGGTTTTAATTAAGAACAGTGCAAACAGAGCAGTCAATTCAATTTTATTTAGATAGCGCCAAATCGCAATAACGGTACGGCTTTGACTGATTCCATCAACAGCACCAGAATGCTTCCCGTCTGTCAATGCAAAAATGAAACTTATAACAATAAGATAACTCAGTAGGTGCTCCGGATCCACACCTCAAAGTCATTACTGATGCCCTGCAGCATTTTACGTGCATTGCCATTCCAGTAGTTTTATTGCATTAGTACTCTACTGAGGTCCACACCAGACATCACCACTGCAACATCTAACTTTTGTGGTGTCCTTTGTTTAAACATTCCCACATAGCAAGCTTGTTTTGACACACCTGAATCAAATGAATGGCTTGTTATCAGGCCTTTGCCAAACTTGATGGCATGCTGAAGAGGTAATCAAACCATTAGGGATGCATCTAAAAACTGGAGGACAGTAGCTCTCGAGGACTAGGATTGGGCACCCCTGGTCTATGTGATGGCATGCCACAATTGATGTTTGGTTTATGTGGCCCAGGCTTATAGAAAAAAGGCCTGGCCCGGATCTGGCACCAAGCTGGCACTTCTGACTGACTGGTGTCATGACGGAGTGTATGTCAACCAGATGTGGGCCAGGTCTGGCAGTGAGGCACTATTTATGTTCCTATTTTCCTATTTTAGTTAGAAGACCCAAATGCCATGTTGCAATACTATACTGCTCTGGTAGCCAACCTTTCACATGTAGGTTTGACAGGTTTGTGAGTGTACACTTTATCCAAAACCTAGTGAGGGTTTACTCATCTTTGCCAGCGGGTGGCTGTAGCTCAGGCAGTAGCGCAGGTCACCTATTGATTGGAAGGTTAGTGGTTCAATCCCTGGCTTCTCCAGTCTGCATGTTGTGAGTGTGAATGTGTATGAATGTAATTACGAAGCACACAGTTTAGAGAGAGTGTGATTGGGTAAATGTGGCATGTTGTATAGAGTACTTTGAGTAGTCTGGGAGAGTTGAAAAATGCTATATAAGAATCAGTCCATTTACTGTCTGAACAGAATTTCATCATGTTACTTTTGCACTGTTATGCACATGTTGTTATTACATGGCTTAAATAAGGTATGCATTAAGCTGACATCTGGGACCAGAGCTGAAACTGTTCTGGGCCAGCACAGGGCCATCAGTGTGTCTGCAACTGGCCCGTGGCTGCACAAAACTTACACATGGCCCACATACCGCAAAGAATGACAGCCCTTTGGTGGCCCAGACCAAGTTTGCCAGAGGTAATCCACACATGGATAAGCAAAGGAACACCGGTGTGTCTGCAACTGGCCTTGTGCTGGCCCATGTGTAGGCCACCTCTAGCAAACCAGATCTGGGCCACCAATGGGCCATCATTCTTTGCGGTAACTGGGCCATATGTAAGCACAATGTGTGGGCCAGATCTGGACCATACCAGTTTTGCTATGTGGGTTGGAGCCTTTGTGGAGTCTTTGATAAACTCTTCATGATTTGCTTACCATCCCCGCCTCTGAGCTGAGGGTGCCGTCATCTATCTGCTCAATATAGACACATACACACATATATACACATATATGTGTGTGTGTGTGTGTGTGTGTGTGTGTATATATATATATATTTATATATTTATATATTTATATATATATATATATATATATTTATATATATATATATTTATTTATTAGGGGTGCAACGATACACAAAATTCACGGTTCGGTTTGGTTCGATACTTTGGTATCACGGTTCGATATTTTTTTGATACAAAAAAAATGTTCATGCCTTTTTAATTTGTCATTTATTAAAATTATAAATATATATTTTAACTCAAAAGTACAGTTTTTAAATTTAATGTTGCTGAAACAACAAAGGGATAAAATAATAAATCTATCTGATCGAGAAATCACTCATCTTTGGAAAAGAGAGTTTATTACAGAGAAATGGCTCTTTCCAAAATAAAGATTCTTTCGGAAATGTAGCTGGGTAATTGTGTCATTGGCATCGGTGAGCCACTGTCAATATGTGACATATTGAAATCACGTTTGAATTTGCGCTTGTTTTTTGCTTTCACTTTGCAATCGCGTGAACTGTGTATAGAGAGCGACAGTACTGATTGGTGAGTGATGATAATTTGCGCAATTAATTAATTAATTAATTACCAATCGTTAGCTTACTATGCAAACATGACAAGTGAAATCTCCCGCAGCTTAAACATGTGAGAGGTTGATCGCGCAGAGAATCGCTGAGCGTTATGTGAGTGCGTGTGTAAAAGCAGCAGGATATATATTTCAGTTCTGCTGAGCCAAATAAGACAGGTCAGGGTGAAGAAGTGACAGCCAAACAAAATCTTACCACAAAACGGAAAAGTTATGACAAATCAGACTAAAAGGCAAAAAGAAAGTGCAGCTTTTTTTTATTACTTTTTTGTTTCAGCAACATAAAATTTAAAAACTGTACTTTTGAGTTAAAATATATATTTATAACTTTAATAAATGACAAATTAAAAAGGCATGAACATTTTTTTTGTATCAAAAAAATATCGAACCGTGATACCAAAGTATCGAACCAAACCGAACCGTGAATTTTGTGTATCGTTGCACCCCTAATATATATATATATATATATATATATATATATATATATATATATATATATATATATATATATATATGTATATATATGGATGGATGGATGGATGGATATATATATATATATGTATACAAATACACTGGGATATTTATATTAGAGCTATTTTGTTAGATTTTATAAACTCGTCATATGTTGGATTAATTAATGATGACCAACATGGAACATATTGCAACATGGAGATAAAAGTAGGTGGGTCGTCTGTAACACAGTCACCGTTCTAACGTGTATTTCCTAAGAAACTGCATGTCACAGCTGGTGATTTCACAATCAGCCTGTCGTGTATAAAGGCAGGTGTTTCTGTTTGAGATCAGCATATTCCAGCCACCTAAAATACTTTATCCAGTGAAACACTTTCTGCGCACACGTAAGTCTGCAACACTGTTTAAAAAGTTTTTGAGATTTAGTCGAGCTAATGCAATCTATTAAATGATTCTTACTTTACTTTCTACTTTACTGATGGTGGTACAGGTTTTTGGTTTCTATCAACATGAACTTGAAATCTCTTTACTTGCTATTTTTATTAAAGTGAAAGCATGCAAGTTAAGTTTTGTTTATTGTGCATTATACGTAAGCTCTTTTAGGTTGATCTGACTTGTTAACTCCTGTGTCTGGGAGAGGGTGCCCCTAGTTAAATCATGTGTCACCACTTGACATAATCTAATCACATTGTTCTAACAATTCTCTTTTTTTTCAGTACACTGCTCACACAGTACGTGCATTTTGTTGTGTTCTGCATAAAAATGTCATCCTAGCCTCAGTAGGCCATTATAAACAGATTCCAGGTCTGCATCAACTGTGATGTCCAGATTAATCTTTTTAAATGTTGGCTGAGAAATACTGTAACAGTCTGAATGATGGCTTAATCTTTATTTGACTCATTGTTTCAAAATTAGGATTGGTTCTGTGGATTTGCTTTTCTTCATGTTTCCTTTTGAAAGAGCTTTGGAACAAGAAGATATAATGTGTTGCTACTGTCAGAATTACTAATAGTAACATAAGCACAGTTTGGTAAAAGGTCAGCAATTCATGGCATTAGTTAGTAACCAACTGTGCAACATGCATGTTTCTGTCCTGTTTTCTCTTTAAAACCACTTTGCTCTCTGTGTGTTCACTCATGAATTCTTTTTTTGATGCAGGAACTCAAAATGCCCGACATCACTGATCTTGCAGTGTCTGTAGATAAAAGTGATGAGAGTAAGCTTCGTGCAGAACACTTCATGAAAATTGATGTCAATCTGAATGAAGGAGTCAAAGGAAACACCATCTACCTTTGGTACAAAACGGGCAACTGTGCAGCCATCACCAGGATTCAATTTTCATTCAATAAAGAGATGGCAAAGGGCTTGATCTCTGATGGCTTCCACAAGATTGAAAAAAACCTCAACTCTGGAGCGGGTGGAGATGAGATCTACCTGTGGTACAAAAAAGGCACCACAGACTATGATGTTCCCATCCAGAAGCTTGATGTCACTACGAAATGGTTAGATGAAGCTCAGAAGCTTAAACATGGCTGGGAGAAACTGGCCTTTGACCTGAACCATGGTGCTGGAGGAAAGCCAGTCTACCTGTGGGTGAAGAGAGAGAAGCCAACGTACATCTGTGACATTGATGCCAGCACTGCCTCTGATGGAGATGCTGACTTCTTCAGCAAGGGTTACATCCGAATGGATGAAAACAACAAAGGGGGAAAACTCTTCATCTGGTACCGTCAGACCACTGACCCTGAGCGGGCCATCAAAGATCTGGAAATCTCCATCAGCCAGGATGAGTATGACAGCTTTCAAAATCAAGGCTATGAACCAGTGAACCAGGATCTACAAGAGGGAAGCCAATCTAACCAGGTGTTCCTGTGGTACAAGAAAGACGACTGCTGCAAAAGCCCCATCAAGATCATCACTCTGATCAGCAAAAACGCTAAGGGGGTGTATCAGGATGTTGGAATGGAGGTCATTGAAAAGCCCTTCATCAGAGGCAGCTGTGCCTGTGATAGCAGTTACCTGTGCTTCCTTCAATGAGAGTAGTCGTGGTAACAGAGCTGAAAGCAAGGAATCAAAGTTGTTCCTGTTTAATGGGTTTGGTGATGGTTCTTCTTTCCTTTCTGAAATGATCTTCAATCACTGTGATCTCAGAGCTTTGACTCCACCAACGATCATTGATCTCACAATCAATCAATCTGTTTGACTCTGTATGACTTTATTCTAATGATTGTCTCTGTTTCAATAAAGCCTCTTGAGCATCTGAAATATCTTTGTGTCGTGTGTCAAAGCTTCAACTGATGCGTGTTAACAGAATAAAGTGAAGAGAGCAGCTCAGCAGGATCAATACATGACTTCATTTAGCAGAAACCTGGGTTCACTGTCTGGGCATTTTAATAACATCGGTATTATTTGTGGTAGTAGTATTGATTGTTGTAAAGCAGAAATCTCACTAAATCTCGTTGTACGGAGATCCAGATGAATTTAAAGATGTCATCAGAATTTATTACTGTTATTATTTTGGTTCCTGATGACGTTTGCAGACTTTGAGCTACAGAAACCATTCAGCTTGGTGACGCTGAGCTCTTTCAACCTGTTTAGGAAGCCTTATAATTCTGAAATACAGTCAGAGCATCATCAGGCAGAGAGTGAAGGAAAGGAGGCAAAAACAGAGGGAGGAAGAAAGGAGAGGATGATGAAAAAGGAAGCAGGAGAGGTGAAAGTTACCGAGTATACTGATGTTTGTGAGACAGGGGCCGAGATGTCACATCAGTTTACATGGTGGGACACATGCAGCCCACTCTGATCCTGAGTCAAACTTTGCCTTGTCTCAGTGTAAACAGCTTTATCTGCACATTTAATCTCTCATATATGTTTATATAAGTAAAAGAGGGGCACATCTCAGTGTTTCTACGCCATAAAGAAGTCACTCTGTCAGCATTCCTCTCTGGGCAACTACAGAGGAGCAGAAGAGTCAAAATAAAGGCTTTTATGCCTCAATAATTAATTACAATAAAATATGCATTATAAAATTCGCATTCAAAATCAATAACTAAAAGTGAAATAAAAAGTCCTTCTAAAATATTTTTACTAAGCAATGTGGGAACATTTGGACTGACGAGTTTACTGTCAGCATTTTAATCGCTAGTTTAAAGGCTGTAGGTTGCAGCCATTGCTCTAACACTGTATAACACTGTATAAATGTAGTCTGAATTTCTTCAAGCTTTATTTATGAAGAGCACTGCTGCTTACAAAACACATAGCTAGCTTGTACTGCTGGGTTATGTTTTCATAAGCTAAGATGCAAGAAAGTCCTGTGTTCATTTAAGGCCGGGGTCCCTCTGTGTGGAGTTTGCGTGTTCTCCCCGTGTTCGCGTGGGTTCTCTCCGGGTACTCCAGCTTCCTCCCACAGTCCAAAGACATGCAATTAGTGGGGATAGGTTAATTGGAAACTCTAAATTGCCCATAGGTGTAAATGTGGGTGTAAATGCTTGTCTCTGTGTTAGCTCTGCGACAGACTAACGACCTGTACAGCGTTTACTCTGCCTCTCGCCCTAAGACAGCTGGGATATGCTCCAGGCCCTGAAAAAGGATAAGTGGAAATGAATGAATAGATGGATGAACCTCCTCTATGGTAGTATAACTGAAGCACATAACTAACACTGAAACCTCAGAGTTTCTTTTAAGTCACCTCGATGAGACAAAGTCCAAATTATTTATAAACATAAATACAGCTTTTCTCACACTTTTCTCTCTACATTTGGAGATTTGTGGGAGCTTTTAATAAATGACAAACACATTTGTCATCTTTATGTGCTCACAGTTTGACAGAGAAACAACAGTCTGACTTTGTTCAGAGTTTATTTAATAATATGTAGGGAAAAAATGACAGTTTTTCACCACAGATTTTAGTGTTTTGTTATAAAGTTCTTGTTTGTTTGTTCTGTGACTCAAAAACAAAACAAACACACAAACAAATAAACACAAAGACTTACCAAAGATATAGACTTCAGACTCTGACAGTGATCCAAACTGTCACTGTCAAAGTGAAATGAATCGTTGGAGTCGAAACAAACCGAGACAAGAATTAACGAGTCACTGCAAGTTTCCAGCATTCCATCATCTACTCCTCAGATAAAAACTGAGCATGATGGACACAGGCACGGTTTGGCACTATTTATGTTCCTATTTTCCTATTTTAGTTAGAAGACCCAAATGCCATGTTGCAATACTATACTGCTCTGGTAGCCAACCTTTCACATGTAGGTTTGACAGGTTTGTGAGTGTACACTTTATCCAAAACCTAGTGAGGGTTTACTCATCTTTGCCAGCGGGTGGCTGTAGCTCAGGCAGTAGCGCAGGTCACCTATTGATTGGAAGGTTAGTGGTTCAATCCCTGGCTTCTCCAGTCTGCATGTTGTGAGTGTGAATGTGTATGAATGTAATTACGAAGCACACAGTTTAGAGAGAGTGTGATTGGGTAAATGTGGCATGTTGTATAGAGTACTTTGAGTAGTCTGGGAGAGTTGAAAAATGCTATATAAGAATCAGTCCATTTACTGTCTGAACAGAATTTCATCATGTTACTTTTGCACTGTTATGCACATGTTGTTATTACATGGCTTAAATAAGGTATGCATTAAGCTGACATCTGGGACCAGAGCTGAAACTGTTCTGGGCCAGCACAGGGCCATCAGTGTGTCTGCAACTGGCCCGTGGCTGCACAAAACTTACACATGGCCCACATACCGCAAAGAATGACAGCCCTTTGGTGGCCCAGACCAAGTTTGCCAGAGGTAATCCACACATGGATAAGCAAAGGAACACCGGTGTGTCTGCAACTGGCCTTGTGCTGGCCCATGTGTAGGCCACCTCTAGCAAACCAGATCTGGGCCACCAATGGGCCATCATTCTTTGCGGTAACTGGGCCATATGTAAGCACAATGTGTGGGCCAGATCTGGACCATACCAGTTTTGCTATGTGGGTTGGAGCCTTTGTGGAGTCTTTGATAAACTCTTCATGATTTGCTTACCATCCCCGCCTCTGAGCTGAGGGTGCCGTCATCTATCTGCTCAATATAGACACATACACACATATATACACATATATGTGTGTGTGTATATGTATATATATATATATATATATATATATATATATATTTATTTTAGGGGTGCAACGATACACAAAATTCACGGTTCGGTTCGATACTTTGGTGTCACGGTTCGATATTTTTTCGATACAAAAAAAAATGTTCATGCCTTTTTAATTTGTCATTTATTAAAATTATAAATATATATTTTAACTCAAAAGTACAGTTTTTAAATTTAATGTTGCTGAAACAACAAAGGGATAAAATAATAAATCTATCTGATCGAGAAATCACTCATCTTTGGAAAAGAGAGTTTATTACAGAGAAATGGCTCTTTCCAAAATAAAGATTCTTTCGGAAATGTAGCTGGGTAATTGTGTCATTGGCATCGGTGAGCCACTGTCAATATGTGACATATTGAAATCACGTTTGAATTTGCGCTTGTTTTTTGCTTTCACTTTGCAATCGCGTGAACTGTGTATAGAGAGCGACAGTACTGATTGGTGAGTGATGATAATTTGCGCAATTAATTAATTAATTAATTACCAATCGTTAGCTTACTATGCAAACATGACAAGTGAAATCTCCCGCAGCTTAAACATGTGAGAGGTTGATCGCGCAGAGAATCGCTGAGCGTTATGTGAGTGCGTGTGTAAAAGCAGCAGGATATATATTTCAGTTCTGCTGAGCCAAATAAGACAGGTCAGGGTGAAGAAGTGACAGCCAAACAAAATCTTACCACAAAACGGAAAAGTTATGACAAATCAGACTAAAAGGCAAAAAGAAAGTGCAGCTTTTTTTTATTACTTTTTTGTTTCAGCAACATAAAATTTAAAAACTGTACTTTTGAGTTAAAATATATATTTATAATTTTAATAAATGACAAATTAAAAAGGCATGAACATTTTTTTTGTATCAAAAAAATATCGAACCGTGATACCAAAGTATCGAACCAAACCGAACCGTGAATTTTGTGTATCGTTGCACCCCTAATATATATATATATATATGTATATATATGGATGGATGGATGGATGGATGGATATATATATATATGTATACAAATACACTGGGATATTTATATTAGAGCTATTTTGTTAGATTTTATAAACTCGTCATATGTTGGATTAATTAATGATGACCAACATGGAACATATTGCAACATGGAGATAAAAGTAGGTGTATGCTGTCCTCGCCCTGAGTCTCTTAGTTTCACCAGCTAGACAGCGAGATAACGATGCTCCAATAACCAGACTTATTTTCCTTTTTGCGCTGATTTATTGAAGAATGGCCTCTGACCATTGCCTTCTCTTTGACCATCGTAAAACTGAAAGTACAAAATACTGTATTAGCTAACTAACATTGTAAACTAGCTTGTTACCCTCTTACTGCAAGCTAACAAGATAAAACTTTCAAATGTACAAATTATCGTACCATTTTTACACAAAACAAAAGAATAATTATTTTATCGACACTCATACTTACAGACATATCTTGTCCAAGGCAACAACATTTTAAGGTCCGTATCAGCTTAGAACGATAACATTACGGTATCACTTTCCGCCATCTTTTATTTCTTCTTCACGTTCTCATTTTTTTCCTTTCCCAAAGTAACCGAACCCAAAGCAGCCACTAGAGGGAGCTCTAGGGCAGCTTACAACTATAATATCCGATTTAAGTTATAAAAGGCAGAACAAGGTGGGTCGTCTGTAACACAGTCACCGTTCTAACGTGTATTTCCTAAGAAACTGCATGTCACAGCTGGTGATTTCACAATCAGCCTGTCGTGTATAAAGGCAGGTGTTTCTGTTTGAGATCAGCATATTCCAGCCACCTAAAATACTTTATCCAGTGAAACACTTTCTGCGCACACGTAAGTCTGCAACACTGTTTAAAAAGTTTTTGAGATTTAGTCGAGCTAATGCAATCTATTAAATGATTCTTACTTTACTTTCTACTTTACTGATGGTGGTACAGGTTTTTGGTTTCTATCAACATGAACTTGAAATCTCTTTACTTGCTATTTTTATTAAAGTGAAAGCATGCAAGTTAAGTTTTGTTTATTGTGCATTATACGTAAGCTCTTTTAGGTTGATCTGACTTGTTAACTCCTGTGTCTGGGAGAGGGTGCCCCTAGTTAAATCATGTGTCACCACTTGACATAATCTAATCACATTGTTCTAACAATTCTCTTTTTTTTCAGTACACTGCTCACACAGTACGTGCATTTTGTTGTGTTCTGCATAAAAATGTCATCCTAGCCTCAGTAGGCCATTATAAACAGATTCCAGGTCTGCATCAACTGTGATGTCCAGATTAATCTTTTTAAATGTTGGCTGAGAAATACTGTAACAGTCTGAATGATGGCTTAATCTTTATTTGACTCATTGTTTCAAAATTAGGATTGGTTCTGTGGATTTGCTTTTCTTCATGTTTCCTTTTGAAAGAGCTTTGGAACAAGAAGATATAATGTGTTGCTACTGTCAGAATTACTAATAGTAACATAAGCACAGTTTGGTAAAAGGTCAGCAATTCATGGCATTAGTTAGTAACCAACTGTGCAACATGCATGTTTCTGTCCTGTTTTCTCTTTAAAACCACTTTGCTCTCTGTGTGTTCACTCATGAATTCTTTTTTTGATGCAGGAACTCAAAATGCCCGACATCACTGATCTTGCAGTGTCTGTAGATAAAAGTGATGAGAGTAAGCTTCGTGCAGAACACTTCATGAAAATTGATGTCAATCTGAATGAAGGAGTCAAAGGAAACACCATCTACCTTTGGTACAAAACGGGCAACTGTGCAGCCATCACCAGGATTCAATTTTCATTCAATAAAGAGATGGCAAAGGGCTTGATCTCTGATGGCTTCCACAAGATTGAAAAAAACCTCAACTCTGGAGCGGGTGGAGATGAGATCTACCTGTGGTACAAAAAAGGCACCACAGACTATGATGTTCCCATCCAGAAGCTTGATGTCACTACGAAATGGTTAGATGAAGCTCAGAAGCTTAAACATGGCTGGGAGAAACTGGCCTTTGACCTGAACCATGGTGCTGGAGGAAAGCCAGTCTACCTGTGGGTGAAGAGAGAGAAGCCAACGTACATCTGTGACATTGATGCCAGCACTGCCTCTGATGGAGATGCTGACTTCTTCAGCAAGGGTTACATCCGAATGGATGAAAACAACAAAGGGGGAAAACTCTTCATCTGGTACCGTCAGACCACTGACCCTGAGCGGGCCATCAAAGATCTGGAAATCTCCATCAGCCAGGATGAGTATGACAGCTTTCAAAATCAAGGCTATGAACCAGTGAACCAGGATCTACAAGAGGGAAGCCAATCTAACCAGGTGTTCCTGTGGTACAAGAAAGACGACTGCTGCAAAAGCCCCATCAAGATCGTCACTCTGATCAGCAAAAACGCTAAGGGGGTGCATCAGGATGTTGGAATGGAGGTCATTGAAAAGCCCTTCATCAGAGGCAGCTGTGCCTGTGATAGCAGTTACCTGTGCTTCCTTCAATGAGAGTAGTCGTGGTAACAGAGCTGAAAGCAAGGAATCAAAGTTGTTCCTGTTTAATGGGTTTGGTGATGGTTCTTCTTTCCTTTCTGAAATGATCTTCAATCACTGTGATCTCAGAGCTTTGACTCCACCAACGATCATTGATCTCACAATCAATCAATCTGTTTGACTCTGTATGACTTTATTCTAATGATTGTCTCTGTTTCAATAAAGCCTCTTGAGCATCTGAAATATCTTTGTGTCGTGTGTCAAAGCTTCAACTGATGCGTGTTAACAGAATAAAGTGAAGAGAGCAGCTCAGCAGGATCAATACATGACTTCATTTAGCAGAAACCTGGGTTCACTGTCTGGGCATTTTAATAACATCGGTATTATTTGTGGTAGTAGTATTGATTGTTGTAAAGCAGAAATCTCACTAAATCTCGTTGTACGGAGATCCAGATGAATTTAAAGATGTCATCAGAATTTATTACTGTTATTATTTTGGTTCCTGATGACGTTTGCAGACTTTGAGCTACAGAAACCATTCAGCTTGGTGACGCTGAGCTCTTTCAACCTGTTTAGGAAGCCTTATAATTCTGAAATACAGTCAGAGCATCATCAGGCAGAGAGTGAAGGAAAGGAGGCAAAAACAGAGGGAGGAAGAAAGGAGAGGATGATGAAAAAGGAAGCAGGAGAGGTGAACGTTACCGAGTATACTGATGTTTGTGAGACAGGGGCCGAGATGTCACATCAGTTTACATGGTGGGACACATGCAGCCCACTCTGATCCTGAGTCAAACTTTGCCTTGTCTCAGTGTAAACAGCTTTATCTGCACATTTAATCTCTCATATATGTTTATATAAGTAAAAGAGGGGCACATCTCAGTGTTTCTACGCCATAAAGAAGTCACTCTGTCAGCATTCCTCTCTGGGCAACTACAGAGGAGCAGAAGAGTCAAAATAAAGGCTTTTATGCCTCAATAATTAATTACAATAAAATATGCATTATAAAATTCGCATTCAAAATCAATAACTAAAAGTGAAATAAAAAGTCCTTCTAAAATATTTTTACTAAGCAATGTGGGAACATTTGGACTGACGAGTTTACTGTCAGCATTTTAATCGCTAGTTTAAAGGCTGTAGGTTGCAGCCATTGCTCTAACACTGTATAACACTGTATAAATGTAGTCTGAATTTCTTCAAGCTTTATTTATGAAGAGCACTGCTGCTTACAAAACACATAGCTAGCTTGTACTGCTGGGTTATGTTTTCATAAGCTAAGATGCAAGAAAGTCCTGTGTTCATTTAAGGCCGGGGTCCCTCTGTGTGGAGTTTGCGTGTTCTCCCCGTGTTCGCGTGGGTTCTCTCCGGGTACTCCAGCTTCCTCCCACAGTCCAAAGACATGCAATTAGTGGGGATAGGTTAATTGGAAACTCTAAATTGCCCATAGGTGTAAATGTGGGTGTAAATGCTTGTCTCTGTGTTAGCTCTGCGACAGACTAACGACCTGTACAGCGTTTACTCTGCCTCTCGCCCTAAGACAGCTGGGATATGCTCCAGGCCCTGAAAAAGGATAAGTGGAAATGAATGAATAGATGGATGAACCTCCTCTATGGTAGTATAACTGAAGCACATAACTAACACTGAAACCTCAGAGTTTCTTTTAAGTCACCTCGATGAGACAAAGTCCAAATTATTTATAAACATAAATACAGCTTTTCTCACACTTTTCTCTCTACATTTGGAGATTTGTGGGAGCTTTTAATAAATGACAAACACATTTGTCATCTTTATGTGCTCACAGTTTGACAGAGAAACAACAGTCTGACTTTGTTCAGAGTTTATTTAATAATATGTAGGGAAAAAATGACAGTTTTTCACCACAGATTTTAGTGTTTTGTTATAAAGTTCTTGTTTGTTTGTTCTGTGACTCAAAAACAAAACAAACACACAAACAAATAAACACAAAGACTTACCAAAGATATAGACTTCAGACTCTGACAGTGATCCAAACTGTCACTGTCAAAGTGAAATGAATCGTTGGAGTCGAAACAAACCGAGACAAGAATTAACGAGTCACTGCAAGTTTCCAGCATTCCATCATCTACTCCTCAGATAAAAACTGAGCATGATGGACACAGGCACGGTTTGGACGGTTTGACTTTATCACATATTGCATCAGATCAGTACAGAGTGTAAACCAAAGAGGAGCTCAAAATGGTTTCAGCAGTTTATTATTACCTTCAACAAGGAGCTCATGTTTTTCTTAGCATTTGCATTTCATTCTGTCTGTAAACACAACAGCTCTAAAGGTTTAGAATGTATTCTGATAAAACTCTGTTGGGTGTAGAGCAGGATCATGTTATAATGATCCAATAAGGGTGCATCTGGTTTACATCCACTGAGGTCTTTTTGATACAAAAAAAATGTTCATGCCTTTTTAATTTGTCATTTATTAAAATTATAAATATATATTTTAACTCAAAAGTACAGTTTTTAAATTTAATGTTGCTGAAACAACAAAGGGATAAAATAATAAATCTATCTGATCGAGAAATCACTCATCTTTGGAAAAGAGAGTTTATTACAGAGAAATGGCTCTTTCCAAAATAAAGATTCTGTCGGAAATGTAGCTGGGTAATTGTGTCATTGGCATCGGTGAGCCACTGTCAATATGTGACATATTGAAATCACGTTTGAATTTGCGCTTGTTTTTTGCTTTCACTTTGCAATCGCGTGAACTGTGTATAGAGAGCAACAGTACTGATTGGTGAGTGATGATAATTTGCGCAATTAATTAATGCAAACATGACAAGTGAAATCTCCCGCAGCTTAAACATGTGAGAGGTTGATCGCGCAGAGAATCGCTGAGCGTTATGTGAGTGCGTGTGTAAAAGCAGCAGGATATATATTTCAGTTCTGCTGAGCCAAATAAGACAGGTCAGGGTGAAGAAGTGACAGCCAAACAAAATCTTACCACAAAACGGAAAAGTTATGACAAATCAGACTAAAAGGCAAAAAGAAAGTGCAGCTTTTTTTTATTACTTTTTTGTTTCAGCAACATAAAATTTAAAAACTGTACTTTTGAGTTAAAATATATACTTATAATTTTAATAAATGACAAATTAAAAAGGCATGAACATTTTTTTTGTATCGAAAAAATATCGAACCGAACCGTGAATTTTGTGTATCGTTGCACCCCTTATATATATATATATATATACATACATACATACATACATACATACATACGTGTGTTCCTTTGCTTATCCATGTGTGGATTACCTCTGGCAAACTTGGTCTGGGCCACCAAAGGGCTGTCATTCTTTGCGGTATGCGGGCCAGTTGCAGACACACTGATGGCCCTGTGCTGGCCCAGAACAGTTTCAGCTCTGGTCCCAGATGTCAGCTTAATGCATACCTTATTTAAGCCATGTAATAACAACATGTGCATAACAGTACAAAAGTAACATGATGAAACTCTGTTCAGACAGTAAATGGACTGATTCTTATATAGCATTTTTCAACTCTCCCAGACTAGGCAAGGCAAGTTTATTTGTATAGCACAATTAACAACAAGGTGATTCAAAGTGCTTTACAGAGACATTAGAAACAAAAACAAATAAAAAGCATGATTTAAAATTGATTAAAACAAGCAAATTAACAAACAAACAAAACAGTATATAAAATCAGAACAATAGATAAAATCAGTAGTTAAATGTAAGTTTTGAAATTTAAGCTAAAAAGTGTGGATTTGGTGCTTTATTCAAATGCAGCTGAGAACAGGTGAGTCTTCAACCTGGATTTAAATAAACTGAGTGACTCAAATTACTCTATACAACATGCCACATTTACCCAGTCACACTCTCTCTAAACTGTGTGCTTCGTAATTACATTCATACTCACAACATGCAGACTGGAGAAGCCAGGGATTGAACCACTAACCTTCCAATCAATAGGTGACCTGCGCTACTGCCTGAGCTACAGCCACCCGCTGGCAAAGATGAGTAAACCCTCACTAGGTTTTGGATAAAGTGTACACTCACAAACCTGTCAAACCTACATGTGAAAGGTTGGCTACCAGAGCAGTATAGTATTGCAACATGGCATTTGGGTCTTCTAACTAAAATAGGAAAATAGGAACATAAATAGTGCCTCACTGCCAGACCTGGCCCACATCTGGTTGACATACACTCTGCCATGACACCAGTCAGCCAGCTTGATGCCGGATCCTGGCCAGAGCTGTTTTCTATGAGCCTGGGCCACATAAACCAAACCATAATCGGGCCAGATATGGCATGTCATCGCATAAACAGTGGCGTCATTGCCAGACCTGGCACACATGTGGTTGACATACACTCTGTCATGACACCAGTCAGTCAGAAGTGCCAGCTTGGTGCCAGATCTGGGCCAGGCCTTTTTTTCTATAAGCCTGGGCCACATAAACCAAACATCAATTGTGGCATGCCATCACATAGACAGTGCCATCTATGCCAGGCCTGGCCCATATCTGGATGACAGACGTCTTATCATGCCAGAAGTCAGCCAGCAGTGCCGGCTTGATACCAGATTTGGTCCAGACCTGCTTGCTATGTGGGAATGTTTAAACAAAGGACACCACAAAAGTTAGATGTTGCAGTGGTGATGTCTGGTGTGGACCTCAGTAGAGTACTAATGCAATAAAACTACTGGAATGGCAACGCACGTAAAATGCTGCAGGGCATCAGTAATGACTTTGAGGTGTGGATCCGGAGCACCTACTGAGTTATCTTATTGTTATAAGTTTCATTTTTGCATTGACAGACGGGAAGCATTCTGGTGCTGTTGATGGAATCAGTCAAAGCCGTACCGTTATTGCGATTTGGCGCTATCTAAATAAAATTGAATTGAATTGACTGCTCTGTTTGCACTGTTCTTAATTAAAACCTCACTTTAACTTGTTGAATTCATGAAAGTCTGTTTTTATTTTGTTTGATTCTTTATCTTTTGATCTTTTTGTCTTCTGACTCAACAAGATGTCTAGAAACGAACTCACCTTCTTTACTTGCTGCTTTAAACTGTCAGTTCACTCAGTGACTCCACCCACACTCCTGCTTTCACAATTGCTTTCCTCAGAATTATTGAACAGTTTCGGGGGTTCCTGTCAGACCGCTTGGATATTGTCTTTCACATTCTGGTGAATTTTATCATAACTGAAAATGGATTCAGTGGTAGTCAAAGCAGCTGGGTGGATCGGTTTATTTGGTCACAGTTTCGTGTTTGTGTGTTTCTTTCCCAGTCAGTAATAACCTGCAGCATGAATAAGGGTCACTGACTTCATTCACTACAAAATGCAGGTTTTTTACCACAAATTCTTTCTCTGATTGTTCTATAACCAGTTTTGGGGAGTAACGGAATACATGTACCGCCGTTACGTATTTAAGATACAAAATATGAGTAACTAGGTAAAAAGGATTTTTTTTTAATATAGTTTCTTTGCTGAAATAAATGGATTACACCGCAGTATTTTCCTGTTTCATATTCCGGCGGGTCAGGACTGTTTGGGTTTTGTTTGACAGCTTTGTTCTGTTGTTCCAAGTGGAAGCGTTACAGTTGCCATGGTTACAGAGTTGCGCGCTCTCTCTCTGTGACTGTGTGTTTCCTGGGTTAAGAGCACCTTTTTGTTGTTGTTGTTGTTGTGCAAAGCTAATAGGCAGAATGCTACAGGCCTAACTCTGAAGAATGTAGCCTCATGGGTGTAGTCCGTGCTGCAGGGAGAATGGACTGCCATACCCGTTATGTGTCTGTGAGTGTGAGGAGGGAGAAAAAGAAGAGTGGAAAAGTACGAGTTGTCATCGAGCAGAAACGGGAGCTAAGTTGACCCACACAACAAAGTAAAGCTATTTTTCGGCTACGAGCCCGACATGGAGCTCGATGCATTAGCCAGATGTCCCTTTACTACGGTTCGGACCTTCATTAACAGTAATAAATCACACACAAATAGTACATTCATGTAGTTGTAAAAAGCATGATAATATATTAAGTAAACCAAAGTATTATGTTACAAAATACATTTTGGGGCATGTATTCTGTAATCTGTAGTGGGATACATTTTAAAAGTAACCTTCCCAACACTGCCTATAACATCAACTTTAATATGAATTTTGAGCAGATGTTTTTTTCTTACATTCTGCTGTAAAACCAGAGGGTCTGATGTAAAAACTGAGAACTGCAGATGAGTCTTTGACTCACACCTCCTTCAGTGTTTTTTAACTTTATTTAAACCTGTTACACTTAAGGTTCACCACATAGGTCATCTATTACTGTGAGTTACGTTAGAGCTCCTTCATGTTCCCATGTTCCCACACACTGCAAGAGTCCCAGTATGAAGACTAAACCTGAGCTCTCTGAGCAGCTGCGAGCCACATGATGGATCTGTCAGAGTCTCAATAACCTGCAGCACTTTCATTACTGCACAAACCAGCATTGTTGCCCAATGTTTGATCATTCACTGGAGGAAACTTCACAAAGTGCATTATGGATAAACTTAAATGGAAATTTTAGTGGACGTAAATATTGCTGAGGTATGAATTCCTGAGTCAGATCAGAAAAAAATATCATTTTGAGATAAAGTTCAGTGGAAAACAGTTAAATGAAGAGCTGAACTGAAGCTCAGTGTGTGAATGTGTCTCAGAAGGACAGTGTGTGCAAAACTAATATGGTTGTAATTTCTAACAGTGCTTACGTGTGTTTCTAAGGCCCAGAAACTTTCATGTAGATCTGCTGGGCTCCAAAGCACTTGAATAAAATAATGAAAATAGAGCCATCCTCTCTACTTGGACGGCCTGTAATGCTGAAAATATGTACGGTATGAAGATGAAATCTAACATGGCTTCATTAATTATATTGTTGAAGTTACTGTCAGAATACAAGCACCTGATGGTGAAGGGGTGACCTAGAATTTTTCCTCACATTTATTGAGCTTATAAAGACTTGAACGTTCTGAGTCACAGTGCTGTCCTCTTATCGGTTCTCATTCTCGTGTGAAATGGTTGAATGTATGATTCTGGAGGATCATCATGAACTCACTCTAAAAAAACAAAAACAAACCTGCAGCAGATAAAGTTCAGTGGAAAACAGTTAAAACAGTAAATGAAGAGCTGAACTGAAGCTCATTGTGTGTGTGTGTGTGTGTGTGTGTGTGTGTGTGTGTGTGTGTGTGTGTGTGTGTGTGTGTCAGAAGGACAAAGCCACAGTTTGTTCCACGCGTGCTAGGGTTTTTGATGCTTTCATAAACTACTTCCAAGCGGTCTGACAGGAACCCCCGAAACTGTTCAATAATTCTGAGGAAAGCAATTGTGAAAGCAGGAGTGTGGGTGGAGTCACTGAGTGAACTGACAGTTTAAAGCAGCAAGTAAAGAAGGTGAGTTCGTTTCTAGACATCTTGTTGAGTCAGAAGAGGTTTTAATTAAGAACAGTGCAAACAGAGCAGTCAATTCAATTTTATTTAGATAGCGCCAAATCGCAATAACGGTACGGCTTTGACTGATTCCATCAACAGCACCAGAATGCTTCCCGTCTGTCAATGCAAAAATGAAACTTATAACAATAAGATAACTCAGTAGGTGCTCCGGATCCACACCTCAAAGTCATTACTGATGCCCTGCAGAATTTTACGTGCGTTGCCATTCCAGTAGTTTTATTGCATTAGTACTCTACTGAGGTCCACACCAGACATCACCACTGCAACATCTAACTTTTGTGGTGTCCTTTGTTTAAACATTCCCACATAGCAAGCTTGTTTTGACACACCTGAATCAAATGAATGGCTTGTTATCAGGCCTTTGCCAAACTTGATGGCATGCTGAAGAGGTAATCAAACCATTAGGGATGCATCTAAAAACTGGAGGACAGTAGCTCTCGAGGACTAGGATTGGGCACCCCTGGTCTATGTGATGGCATGCCACAATTGATGTTTGGTTTATGTGGCCCAGGCTTATAGAAAAAAGGCCTGGCCCAGATCTGGCACCAAGCTGGCACTTCTGACTGACTGGTGTCATGACGGAGTGTATGTCAACCAGATGTGGGCCAGGTCTGGCAGTGAGGCACTATTTATGTTCCTATTTTCCTATTTTAGTTAGAAGACCCAAATGCCATGTTGCAATACTATACTGCTCTGGTAGCCAACCTTTCACATGTAGGTTTGACAGGTTTGTGAGTGTACACTTTATCCAAAACCTAGTGAGGGTTTACTCATCTTTGCCAGCGGGTGGCTGTAGCTCAGGCAGTAGCGCAGGTCACCTATTGATTGGAAGGTTAGTGGTTCAATCCCTGGCTTCTCCAGTCTGCATGTTGTGAGTGTGAATGTGTATGAATGTAATTACGAAGCACACAGTTTAGAGAGAGTGTGATTGGGTAAATGTGGCATGTTGTATAGAGTACTTTGAGTAGTCTGGGAGAGTTGAAAAATGCTATATAAGAATCAGTCCATTTACTGTCTGAACAGAATTTCATCATGTTACTTTTGCACTGTTATGCACATGTTGTTATTACATGGCTTAAATAAGGTATGCATTAAGCTGACATCTGGGACCAGAGCTGAAACTGTTCTGGGCCAGCACAGGGCCATCAGTGTGTCTGCAACTGGCCCGTGGCTGCACAAAACTTACACATGGCCCACATACCGCAAAGAATGACAGCCCTTTGGTGGCCCAGACCAAGTTTGCCAGAGGTAATCCACACATGGATAAGCAAAGGAACACCGGTGTGTCTGCAACTGGCCTTGTGCTGGCCCATGTGTAGGCCACCTCTAGCAAACCAGATCTGGGCCACCAATGGGCCATCATTCTTTGCGGTAACTGGGCCATATGTAAGCACAATGTGTGGGCCAGATCTGGACCATACCAGTTTTGCTATGTGGGTTGGAGCCTTTGTGGAGTCTTTGATAAACTCTTCATGATTTGCTTACCATCCCCGCCTCTGAGCTGAGGGTGCCGTCATCTATCTGCTCAATATAGACACATACACACATATATACACATATATGTGTGTGTGTGTGTGTGTGTGTGTGTGTATATATATATATATTTATATATTTATATATATATATATATATATTTATATATATATATTTATTTATTAGGGGTGCAACGATACACAAAATTCACGGTTCGGTTTGGTTCGATACTTTGGTATCACGGTTCGATATTTTTTTGATACAAAAAAAATGTTCATGCCTTTTTAATTTGTCATTTATTAAAATTATAAATATATATTTTAACTCAAAAGTACAGTTTTTAAATTTAATGTTGCTGAAACAACAAAGGGATAAAATAATAAATCTATCTGATCGAGAAATCACTCATCTTTGGAAAAGAGAGTTTATTACAGAGAAATGGCTCTTTCCAAAATAAAGATTCTTTCGGAAATGTAGCTGGGTAATTGTGTCATTGGCATCGGTGAGCCACTGTCAATATGTGACATATTGAAATCACGTTTGAATTTGCGCTTGTTTTTTGCTTTCACTTTGCAATCGCGTGAACTGTGTATAGAGAGCGACAGTACTGATTGGTGAGTGATGATAATTTGCGCAATTAATTAATTAATTAATTACCAATCGTTAGCTTACTATGCAAACATGACAAGTGAAATCTCCCGCAGCTTAAACATGTGAGAGGTTGATCGCGCAGAGAATCGCTGAGCGTTATGTGAGTGCGTGTGTAAAAGCAGCAGGATATATATTTCAGTTCTGCTGAGCCAAATAAGACAGGTCAGGGTGAAGAAGTGACAGCCAAACAAAATCTTACCACAAAACGGAAAAGTTATGACAAATCAGACTAAAAGGCAAAAAGAAAGTGCAGCTTTTTTTTATTACTTTTTTGTTTCAGCAACATAAAATTTAAAAACTGTACTTTTGAGTTAAAATATATATTTATAATTTTAATAAATGACAAATTAAAAAGGCATGAACATCTTTTTTGTATCAAAAAAATATCGAACCGTGATACCAAAGTATTGAACCAAACCGAACCGTGAATTTTGTGTATCGTTGCACCCCTAATATATATATATATATATATATATATATATATATATATATATATATATATATATATATATATATATATGTATATATATGGATGGATGGATGGATGGATATATATATATATATATGTATACAAATACACTGGGATATTTATATTAGAGCTATTTTGTTAGATTTTATAAACTCGTCATATGTTGGATTAATTAATGATGACCAACATGGAACATATTGCAACATGGAGATAAAAGTAGGTGGGTCGTCTGTAACACAGTCACCGTTCTAACGTGTATTTCCTAAGAAACTGCATGTCACAGCTGGTGATTTCACAATCAGCCTGTCGTGTATAAAGGCAGGTGTTTCTGTTTGACATCAGCATATTCCAGCCACCTAAAATACTTTATCCAGTGAAACACTTTCTGCGCACACGTAAGTCTGCAACACTGTTTAAAAAGTTTTTGAGATTTAGTCGAGCTAATGCAATCTATTAAATGATTCTTACTTTACTTTCTACTTTACTGATGGTGGTACAGGTTTTTGGTTTCTATCAACATGAACTTGAAATCTCTTTACTTGCTATTTTTATTAAAGTGAAAGCATGCAAGTTAAGTTTTGTTTATTGTGCATTATACGTAAGCTCTTTTAGGTTGATCTGACTTGTTAACTCCTGTGTCTGGGAGAGGGTGCCCCTAGTTAAATCATGTGTCACCACTTGACATAATCTAATCACATTGTTCTAACAATTCTCTTTTTTTTCAGTACACTGCTCACACAGTACGTGCATTTTGTTGTGTTCTGCATAAAAATGTCATCCTAGCCTCAGTAGGCCATTATAAACAGATTCCAGGTCTGCATCAACTGTGATGTCCAGATTAATCTTTTTAAATGTTGGCTGAGAAATACTGTAACAGTCTGAATGATGGCTTAATCTTTATTTGACTCATTGTTTCAAAATTAGGATTGGTTCTGTGGATTTGCTTTTCTTCATGTTTCCTTTTGAAAGAGCTTTGGAACAAGAAGATATAATGTGTTGCTACTGTCAGAATTACTAATAGTAACATAAGCACAGTTTGGTAAAAGGTCAGCAATTCATGGCATTAGTTAGTAACCAACTGTGCAACATGCATGTTTCTGTCCTGTTTTCTCTTTAAAACCACTTTGCTCTCTGTGTGTTCACTCATGAATTCTTTTTTTGATGCAGGAACTCAAAATGCCCGACATCACTGATCTTGCAGTGTCTGTAGATAAAAGTGATGAGAGTAAGCTTCGTGCAGAACACTTCATGAAAATTGATGTCAATCTGAATGAAGGAGTCAAAGGAAACACCATCTACCTTTGGTACAAAACGGGCAACTGTGCAGCCATCACCAGGATTCAATTTTCATTCAATAAAGAGATGGCAAAGGGCTTGATCTCTGATGGCTTCCACAAGATTGAAAAAAACCTCAACTCTGGAGCGGGTGGAGATGAGATCTACCTGTGGTACAAAAAAGGCACCACAGACTATGATGTTCCCATCCAGAAGCTTGATGTCACTACGAAATGGTTAGATGAAGCTCAGAAGCTTAAACATGGCTGGGAGAAACTGGCCTTTGACCTGAACCATGGTGCTGGAGGAAAGCCAGTCTACCTGTGGGTGAAGAGAGAGAAGCCAACGTACATCTGTGACATTGATGCCAGCACTGCCTCTGATGGAGATGCTGACTTCTTCAGCAAGGGTTACATCCGAATGGATGAAAACAACAAAGGGGGAAAACTCTTCATCTGGTACCGTCAGACCACTGACCCTGAGCGGGCCATCAAAGATCTGGAAATCTCCATCAGCCAGGATGAGTATGACAGCTTTCAAAATCAAGGCTATGAACCAGTGAACCAGGATCTACAAGAGGGAAGCCAATCTAACCAGGTGTTCCTGTGGTACAAGAAAGACGACTGCTGCAAAAGCCCCATCAAGATCGTCACTCTGATCAGCAAAAACGCTAAGGGGGTGCATCAGGATGTTGGAATGGAGGTCATTGAAAAGCCCTTCATCAGAGGCAGCTGTGCCTGTGATAGCAGTTACCTGTGCTTCCTTCAATGAGAGTAGTCGTGGTAACAGAGCTGAAAGCAAGGAATCAAAGTTGTTCCTGTTTAATGGGTTTGGTGATGGTTCTTCTTTCCTTTCTGAAATGATCTTCAATCACTGTGATCTCAGAGCTTTGACTCCACCAACGATCATTGATCTCACAATCAATCAATCTGTTTGACTCTGTATGACTTTATTCTAATGATTGTCTCTGTTTCAATAAAGCCTCTTGAGCATCTGAAATATCTTTGTGTCGTGTGTCAAAGCTTCAACTGATGCGTGTTAACAGAATAAAGTGAAGAGAGCAGCTCAGCAGGATCAATACATGACTTCATTTAGCAGAAACCTGGGTTCACTGTCTGGGCATTTTAATAACATCGGTATTATTTGTGGTAGTAGTATTGATTGTTGTAAAGCAGAAATCTCACTAAATCTCGTTGTACGGAGATCCAGATGAATTTAAAGATGTCATCAGAATTTATTACTGTTATTATTTTGGTTCCTGATGACGTTTGCAGACTTTGAGCTACAGAAACCATTCAGCTTGGTGACGCTGAGCTCTTTCAACCTGTTTAGGAAGCCTTATAATTCTGAAATACAGTCAGAGCATCATCAGGCAGAGAGTGAAGGAAAGGAGGCAAAAACAGAGGGAGGAAGAAAGGAGAGGATGATGAAAAAGGAAGCAGGAGAGGTGAACGTTACCGAGTATACTGATGTTTGTGAGACAGGGGCCGAGATGTCACATCAGTTTACATGGTGGGACACATGCAGCCCACTCTGATCCTGAGTCAAACTTTGCCTTGTCTCAGTGTAAACAGCTTTATCTGCACATTTAATCTCTCATATATGTTTATATAAGTAAAAGAGGGGCACATCTCAGTGTTTCTACGCCATAAAGAAGTCACTCTGTCAGCATTCCTCTCTGGGCAACTACAGAGGAGCAGAAGAGTCAAAATAAAGGCTTTTATGCCTCAATAATTAATTACAATAAAATATGCATTATAAAATTCGCATTCAAAATCAATAACTAAAAGTGAAATAAAAAGTCCTTCTAAAATATTTTTACTAAGCAATGTGGGAACATTTGGACTGACGAGTTTACTGTCAGCATTTTAATCGCTAGTTTAAAGGCTGTAGGTTGCAGCCATTGCTCTAACACTGTATAACACTGTATAAATGTAGTCTGAATTTCTTCAAGCTTTATTTATGAAGAGCACTGCTGCTTACAAAACACATAGCTAGCTTGTACTGCTGGGTTATGTTTTCATAAGCTAAGATGCAAGAAAGTCCTGTGTTCATTTAAGGCCGGGGTCCCTCTGTGTGGAGTTTGCGTGTTCTCCCCGTGTTCGCGTGGGTTCTCTCCGGGTACTCCAGCTTCCTCCCACAGTCCAAAGACATGCAATTAGTGGGGATAGGTTAATTGGAAACTCTAAATTGCCCATAGGTGTAAATGTGGGTGTAAATGCTTGTCTCTGTGTTAGCTCTGCGACAGACTAACGACCTGTACAGCGTTTACTCTGCCTCTCGCCCTAAGACAGCTGGGATATGCTCCAGGCCCTGAAAAAGGATAAGTGGAAATGAATGAATAGATGGATGAACCTCCTCTATGGTAGTATAACTGAAGCACATAACTAACACTGAAACCTCAGAGTTTCTTTTAAGTCACCTCGATGAGACAAAGTCCAAATTATTTATAAACATAAATACAGCTTTTCTCACACTTTTCTCTCTACATTTGGAGATTTGTGGGAGCTTTTAATAAATGACAAACACATTTGTCATCTTTATGTGCTCACAGTTTGACAGAGAAACAACAGTCTGACTTTGTTCAGAGTTTATTTAATAATATGTAGGGAAAAAATGACAGTTTTTCACCACAGATTTTAGTGTTTTGTTATAAAGTTCTTGTTTGTTTGTTCTGTGACTCAAAAACAAAACAAACACACAAACAAATAAACACAAAGACTTACCAAAGATATAGACTTCAGACTCTGACAGTGATCCAAACTGTCACTGTCAAAGTGAAATGAATCGTTGGAGTCGAAACAAACCGAGACAAGAATTAACGAGTCACTGCAAGTTTCCAGCATTCCATCATCTACTCCTCAGATAAAAACTGAGCATGATGGACACAGGCACGGTTTGGACGGTTTGACTTTATCACATATTGCATCAGATCAGTACAGAGTGTAAACCAAAGAGGAGCTCAAAATGGTTTCAGCAGTTTATTATTACCTTCAACAAGGAGCTCATGTTTTTCTTAGCATTTGCATTTCATTCTGTCTGTAAACACAACAGCTCTAAAGGTTTAGAATGTATTCTGATAAAACTCTGTTGGGTGTAGAGCAGGATCATGTTATAATGATCCAATAAGGGTGCATCTGGTTTACATCCACTGAGGTCTTTTTGATACAAAAAAAATGTTCATGCCTTTTTAATTTGTCATTTATTAAAATTATAAATATATATTTTAACTCAAAAGTACAGTTTTTAAATTTAATGTTGCTGAAACAACAAAGGGATAAAATAATAAATCTATCTGATCGAGAAATCACTCATCTTTGGAAAAGAGAGTTTATTACAGAGAAATGGCTCTTTCCAAAATAAAGATTCTGTCGGAAATGTAGCTGGGTAATTGTGTCATTGGCATCGGTGAGCCACTGTCAATATGTGACATATTGAAATCACGTTTGAATTTGCGCTTGTTTTTTGCTTTCACTTTGCAATCGCGTGAACTGTGTATAGAGAGCAACAGTACTGATTGGTGAGTGATGATAATTTGCGCAATTAATTAATGCAAACATGACAAGTGAAATCTCCCGCAGCTTAAACATGTGAGAGGTTGATCGCGCAGAGAATCGCTGAGCGTTATGTGAGTGCGTGTGTAAAAGCAGCAGGATATATATTTCAGTTCTGCTGAGCCAAATAAGACAGGTCAGGGTGAAGAAGTGACAGCCAAACAAAATCTTACCACAAAACGGAAAAGTTATGACAAATCAGACTAAAAGGCAAAAAGAAAGTGCAGCTTTTTTTTATTACTTTTTTGTTTCAGCAACATAAAATTTAAAAACTGTACTTTTGAGTTAAAATATATACTTATAATTTTAATAAATGACAAATTAAAAAGGCATGAACATTTTTTTTGTATCGAAAAAATATCGAACCGAACCGTGAATTTTGTGTATCGTTGCACCCCTTATATATATATATATATATACATACATACATACATACATACATACATACGTGTGTTCCTTTGCTTATCCATGTGTGGATTACCTCTGGCAAACTTGGTCTGGGCCACCAAAGGGCTGTCATTCTTTGCGGTATGCGGGCCAGTTGCAGACACACTGATGGCCCTGTGCTGGCCCAGAACAGTTTCAGCTCTGGTCCCAGATGTCAGCTTAATGCATACCTTATTTAAGCCATGTAATAACAACATGTGCATAACAGTACAAAAGTAACATGATGAAACTCTGTTCAGACAGTAAATGGACTGATTCTTATATAGCATTTTTCAACTCTCCCAGACTAGGCAAGGCAAGTTTATTTGTATAGCACAATTAACAACAAGGTGATTCAAAGTGCTTTACAGAGACATTAGAAACAAAAACAAATAAAAAGCATGATTTAAAATTGATTAAAACAAGCAAATTAACAAACAAACAAAACAGTATATAAAATCAGAACAATAGATAAAATCAGTAGTTAAATGTAAGTTTTGAAATTTAAGCTAAAAAGTGTGGATTTGGTGCTTTATTCAAATGCAGCTGAGAACAGGTGAGTCTTCAACCTGGATTTAAATAAACTGAGTGACTCAAATTACTCTATACAACATGCCACATTTACCCAGTCACACTCTCTCTAAACTGTGTGCTTCGTAATTACATTCATACTCACAACATGCAGACTGGAGAAGCCAGGGATTGAACCACTAACCTTCCAATCAATAGGTGACCTGCGCTACTGCCTGAGCTACAGCCACCCGCTGGCAAAGATGAGTAAACCCTCACTAGGTTTTGGATAAAGTGTACACTCACAAACCTGTCAAACCTACATGTGAAAGGTTGGCTACCAGAGCAGTATAGTATTGCAACATGGCATTTGGGTCTTCTAACTAAAATAGGAAAATAGGAATATAAATAGTGCCTCACTGCCAGACCTGGCCCACATCTGGTTGACATACACTCTGCCATGACACCAGTCAGCCAGCTTGATGCCGGATCCTGGCCAGAGCTGTTTTCTATGAGCCTGGGCCACATAAACCAAACCATAATCGGGCCAGATATGGCATGTCATCGCATAAACAGTGGCGTCATTGCCAGACCTGGCACACATGTGGTTGACATACACTCTGTCATGACACCAGTCAGTCAGAAGTGCCAGCTTGGTGCCAGATCTGGGCCAGGCCTTTTTTTCTATAAGCCTGGGCCACATAAACCAAACATCAATTGTGGCATGCCATCACATAGACAGTGCCATCTATGCCAGGCCTGGCCCATATCTGGATGACAGACGTCTTATCATGCCAGAAGTCAGCCAGCAGTGCCGGCTTGATACCAGATTTGGTCCAGACCTGCTTGCTATGTGGGAATGTTTAAACAAAGGACACCACAAAAGTTAGATGTTGCAGTGGTGATGTCTGGTGTGGACCTCAGTAGAGTACTAATGCAATAAAACTACTGGAATGGCAACGCACGTAAAATGCTGCAGGGCATCAGTAATGACTTTGAGGTGTGGATCCGGAGCACCTACTGAGTTATCTTATTGTTATAAGTTTCATTTTTGCATTGACAGACGGGAAGCATTCTGGTGCTGTTGATGGAATCAGTCAAAGCCGTACCGTTATTGCGATTTGGCGCTATCTAAATAAAATTGAATTGAATTGACTGCTCTGTTTGCACTGTTCTTAATTAAAACCTCACTTTAACTTGTTGAATTCATGAAAGTCTGTTTTTATTTTGTTTGATTCTTTATCTTTTGATCTTTTTGTCTTCTGACTCAACAAGATGTCTAGAAACGAACTCACCTTCTTTACTTGCTGCTTTAAACTGTCAGTTCACTCAGTGACTCCACCCACACTCCTGCTTTCACAATTGCTTTCCTCAGAATTATTGAACAGTTTCGGGGGTTCCTGTCAGACCGCTTGGATATTGTCTTTCACATTCTGGTGAATTTTATCATAACTGAAAATGGATTCAGTGGTAGTCAAAGCAGCTGGGTGGATCGGTTTATTTGGTCACAGTTTCGTGTTTGTGTGTTTCTTTCCCAGTCAGTAATAACCTGCAGCATGAATAAGGGTCACTGACTTCATTCACTACAAAATGCAGGTTTTTTACCACAAATTCTTTCTCTGATTGTTCTATAACCAGTTTTGGGGAGTAACGGAATACATGTACCGCCGTTACGTATTTAAGATACAAAATATGAGTAACTAGGTAAAAAGGATTTTTTTTTAATATAGTTTCTTTGCTGAAATAAATGGATTACACCGCAGTATTTTCCTGTTTCATATTCCGGCGGGTCAGGACTGTTTGGGTTTTGTTTGACAGCTTTGTTCTGTTGTTCCAAGTGGAAGCGTTACAGTTGCCATGGTTACAGAGTTGCGCGCTCTCTCTCTGTGACTGTGTGTTTCCTGGGTTAAGAGCACCTTTTTGTTGTTGTTGTTGTTGTGCAAAGCTAATAGGCAGAATGCTACAGGCCTAACTCTGAAGAATGTAGCCTCATGGGTGTAGTCCGTGCTGCAGGGAGAATGGACTGCCATACCCGTTATGTGTCTGTGAGTGTGAGGAGGGAGAAAAAGAAGAGTGGAAAAGTACGAGTTGTCATCGAGCAGAAACGGGAGCTAAGTTGACCCACACAACAAAGTAAAGCTATTTTTCGGCTACGAGCCCGACATGGAGCTCGATGCATTAGCCAGATGTCCCTTTACTACGGTTCGGACCTTCATTAACAGTAATAAATCACACACAAATAGTACATTCATGTAGTTGTAAAAAGCATGATAATATATTAAGTAAACCAAAGTATTATGTTACAAAATACATTTTGGGGCATGTATTCTGTAATCTGTAGTGGGATACATTTTAAAAGTAACCTTCCCAACACTGCCTATAACATCAACTTTAATATGAATTTTGAGCAGATGTTTTTTTCTTACATTCTGCTGTAAAACCAGAGGGTCTGATGTAAAAACTGAGAACTGCAGATGAGTCTTTGACTCACACCTCCTTCAGTGTTTTTTAACTTTATTTAAACCTGTTACACTTAAGGTTCACCACATAGGTCATCTATTACTGTGAGTTACGTTAGAGCTCCTTCATGTTCCCATGTTCCCACACACTGCAAGAGTCCCAGTATGAAGACTAAACCTGAGCTCTCTGAGCAGCTGCGAGCCACATGATGGATCTGTCAGAGTCTCAATAACCTGCAGCACTTTCATTACTGCACAAACCAGCATTGTTGCCCAATGTTTGATCATTCACTGGAGGAAACTTCACAAAGTGCATTATGGATAAACTTAAATGGAAATTTTAGTGGACGTAAATATTGCTGAGGTATGAATTCCTGAGTCAGATCAGAAAAAAATATCATTTTGAGATAAAGTTCAGTGGAAAACAGTTAAATGAAGAGCTGAACTGAAGCTCAGTGTGTGAATGTGTCTCAGAAGGACAGTGTGTGCAAAACTAATATGGTTGTAATTTCTAACAGTGCTTACGTGTGTTTCTAAGGCCCAGAAACTTTCATGTAGATCTGCTGGGCTCCAAAGCACTTGAATAAAATAATGAAAATAGAGCCATCCTCTCTACTTGGACGGCCTGTAATGCTGAAAATATGTACGGTATGAAGATGAAATCTAACATGGCTTCATTAATTATATTGTTGAAGTTACTGTCAGAATACAAGCACCTGATGGTGAAGGGGTGACCTAGAATTTTTCCTCACATTTATTGAGCTTATAAAGACTTGAACGTTCTGAGTCACAGTGCTGTCCTCTTATCGGTTCTCATTCTCGTGTGAAATGGTTGAATGTATGATTCTGGAGGATCATCATGAACTCACTCTAAAAAAACAAAAACAAACCTGCAGCAGATAAAGTTCAGTGGAAAACAGTTAAAACAGTAAATGAAGAGCTGAACTGAAGCTCATTGTGTGTGTGTGTGTGTGTGTGTGTGTGTGTGTGTGTGTGTCAGAAGGACAAAGCCACAGTTTGTTCCACGCGTGCTAGGGTTTTTGATGCTTTCATAAACTACTTCCAAGCGGTCTGACAGGAACCCCCGAAACTGTTCAATAATTCTGAGGAAAGCAATTGTGAAAGCAGGAGTGTGGGTGGAGTCACTGAGTGAACTGACAGTTTAAAGCAGCAAGTAAAGAAGGTGAGTTCGTTTCTAGACATCTTGTTGAGTCAGAAGAGGTTTTAATTAAGAACAGTGCAAACAGAGCAGTCAATTCAATTTTATTTAGATAGCGCCAAATCGCAATAACGGTACGGCTTTGACTGATTCCATCAACAGCACCAGAATGCTTCCCGTCTGTCAATGCAAAAATGAAACTTATAACAATAAGATAACTCAGTAGGTGCTCCGGATCCACACCTCAAAGTCATTACTGATGCCCTGCAGCATTTTACGTGCATTGCCATTCCAGTAGTTTTATTGCATTAGTACTCTACTGAGGTCCACACCAGACATCACCACTGCAACATCTAACTTTTGTGGTGTCCTTTGTTTAAACATTCCCACATAGCAAGCTTGTTTTGACACACCTGAATCAAATGAATGGCTTGTTATCAGGCCTTTGCCAAACTTGATGGCATGCTGAAGAGGTAATCAAACCATTAGGGATGCATCTAAAAACTGGAGGACAGTAGCTCTCGAGGACTAGGATTGGGCACCCCTGGTCTATGTGATGGCATGCCACAATTGATGTTTGGTTTATGTGGCCCAGGCTTATAGAAAAAAGGCCTGGCCCGGATCTGGCACCAAGCTGGCACTTCTGACTGACTGGTGTCATGACGGAGTGTATGTCAACCAGATGTGGGCCAGGTCTGGCAGTGAGGCACTATTTATGTTCCTATTTTCCTATTTTAGTTAGAAGACCCAAATGCCATGTTGCAATACTATACTGCTCTGGTAGCCAACCTTTCACATGTAGGTTTGACAGGTTTGTGAGTGTACACTTTATCCAAAACCTAGTGAGGGTTTACTCGTCTTTGCCAGCGGGTGGCTGTAGCTCAGGCAGTAGCGCAGGTCACCTATTGATTAGAAGGTTAGTGGTTCAATCCCTGGCTTCTCCAGTCTGCATGTTGTGAGTGTGAATGTGTATGAATGTAATTACGAAGCACACAGTTTAGAGAGAGTGTGATTGGGTAAATGTGGCATGTTGTATAGAGTACTTTGAGTAGTCTGGGAGAGTTGAAAAATGCTATATAAGAATCAGTCCATTTACTGTCTGAACAGAATTTCATCATGTTACTTTTGCACTGTTATGCACATGTTGTTATTACATGGCTTAAATAAGGTATGCATTAAGCTGACATCTGGGACCAGAGCTGAAACTGTTCTGGGCCAGCACAGGGCCATCAGTGTGTCTGCAACTGGCCCGTGGCTGCACAAAACTTACACATGGCCCACATACCGCAAAGAATGACAGCCCTTTGGTGGCCCAGACCAAGTTTGCCAGAGGTAATCCACACATGGATAAGCAAAGGAACACCGGTGTGTCTGCAACTGGCCTTGTGCTGGCCCATGTGTAGGCCACCTCTAGCAAACCAGATCTGGGCCACCAATGGGCCATCATTCTTTGCGGTAACTGGGCCATATGTAAGCACAATGTGTGGGCCAGATCTGGACCATACCAGTTTTGCTATGTGGGTTGGAGCCTTTGTGGAGTCTTTGATAAACTCTTCATGATTTGCTTACCATCCCCGCCTCTGAGCTGAGGGTGCCGTCATCTATCTGCTCAATATAGACACATACACACATATATACACATATATGTGTGTGTGTATATGTATATATATATATATATATATATATATATATATATATATATATATTTATTTTAGGGGTGCAACGATACACAAAATTCACGGTTCGGTTCGATACTTTGGTGTCACGGTTCGATATTTTTTCGATACAAAAAAAAATGTTCATGCCTTTTTAATTTGTCATTTATTAAAATTATAAATATATATTTTAACTCAAAAGTACAGTTTTTAAATTTAATGTTGCTGAAACAACAAAGGGATAAAATAATAAATCTATCTGATCGAGAAATCACTCATCTTTGGAAAAGAGAGTTTATTACAGAGAAATGGCTCTTTCCAAAATAAAGATTCTTTCGGAAATGTAGCTGGGTAATTGTGTCATTGGCATCGGTGAGCCACTGTCAATATGTGACATATTGAAATCACGTTTTAATTTGCGCTTGTTTTTTGCTTTCACTTTGCAATCGCGTGAACTGTGTATAGAGAGCGACAGTACTGATTGGTGAGTGATGATAATTTGCGCAATTAATTAATTAATTAATTACCAATCGTTAGCTTACTATGCAAACATGACAAGTGAAATCTCCCGCAGCTTAAACATGTGAGAGGTTGATCGCGCAGAGAATCGCTGAGCGTTATGTGAGTGCGTGTGTAAAAGCAGCAGGATATATATTTCAGTTCTGCTGAGCCAAATAAGACAGGTCAGGGTGAAGAAGTGACAGCCAAACAAAATCTTACCACAAAACGGAAAAGTTATGACAAATCAGACTAAAAGGCAAAAAGAAAGTGCAGCTTTTTTTTATTACTTTTTTGTTTCAGCAACATAAAATTTAAAAACTGTACTTTTGAGTTAAAATATATACTTATAATTTTAATAAATGACAAATTAAAAAGGCATGAACATTTTTTTTGTATCGAAAAAATATCGAACCGAACCGTGAATTTTGTGTATCGTTGCACCCCTTATATATATATATATATATATACATACATACTTACATACATACATACATACGTGTGTTCCTTTGCTTATCCATGTGTGGATTACCTCTGGCAAACTTGGTCTGGGCCACCAAAGGGCTGTCATTCTTTGCGGTATGCGGGCCAGTTGCAGACACACTGATGGCCCTGTGCTGGCCCAGAACAGTTTCAGCTCTGGTCCCAGATGTCAGCTTAATGCATACCTTATTTAAGCCATGTAATAACAACATGTGCATAACAGTGCAAAAGTAACATGATGAAACTCTGTTCAGACTGTAAATGGACTGATTCTTATATAGCATTTTTCAACTCTCCCAGACTAGGCAAGGCAAGTTTATTTGTATAGCACAATTAACAACAAGGTGATTCAAAGTGCTTTACAGAGACATTAGAAACAAAAACAAATAAAAAGCATGATTTAAAATTGATTAAAACAAGCAAATTAACAAACAAACAAAACAGTATATAAAATCAGAACAATAGATAAAATCAGTAGTTAAATGTAAGTTTTGAAATTTAAGCTAAAAAGTGTGGATTTGGTGCTTTATTCAAATGCAGCTGAGAACAGGTGAGTCTTCAACCTGGATTTAAATAAACTGAGTGACTCAAATTACTCTATACAACATGCCACATTTACCCAATCACACTCTCTCTAAACTGTGTGCTTCGTAATTACATTCATACACATTCACACTCACAACATGCAGACTGGAGAAGCCAGGGATTGAACCACTAACCTTCCAATCAATAGGTGACCTGCGCTACTGCCTGAGCTACAGCCACCCGCTGGCAAAGATGAGTAAACCCTCACTAGGTTTTGGATAAAGTGTACACTCACAAACCTGTCAAACCTACATGTGAAAGGTTGGCTACCAGAGCAGTATAGTATTGCAACATGGCATTTGGGTCTTCTAACTAAAATAGGAAAATAGGAACATAAATAGTGCCTCACTGCCAGACCTGGCCCACATCTGGTTGACATACACTCTGCCATGACACCAGTCAGCCAGCTTGATGCCGGATCCTGGCCAGAGCTGTTTTCTATGAGCCTGGGCCACATAAACCAAACCATAATCGGGCCAGATATGGCATGTCATCGCATAAACAGTGGCGTCATTGCCAGACCTGGCACACATGTGGTTGACATACACTCTGTCATGACACCAGTCAGTCAGAAGTGCCAGCTTGGTGCCAGATCTGGGCCAGGCCTTTTTTTCTATAAGCCTGGGCCACATAAACCAAACATCAATTGTGGCATGCCATCACATAGACAGTGCCATCTATGCCAGGCCTGGCCCATATCTGGATGACAGACGTCTTATCATGCCAGAAGTCAGCCAGCAGTGCCGGCTTGATACCAGATTTGGTCCAGACCTGCTTGCTATGTGGGAATGTTTAAACAAAGGACACCACAAAAGTTAGATGTTGCAGTGGTGATGTCTGGTGTGGACCTCAGTAGAGTACTAATGAAGAAGTGACAGCCAAACAAAATCTTACCACAAAACGGAAAAGTTATGACAAATCAGACTAAAAGGCAAAAAGAAAGTGCAGCTTTTTTTTATTACTTTTTTGTTTCAGCAACATAAAATTTAAAAACTGTACTTTTGAGTTAAAATATATATTTATAATTTTAATAAATGACAAATTAAAAAGGCATGAACATTTTTTTTGTATCAAAAAAATATCGAACCGTGATACCAAAGTATCGAACCAAACCGAACCGTGAATTTTGTGTATCGTTGCACCCCTAATATATATATATATATATATATATATATATGTATATATATGGATGGATGGATGGATGGATATATATATATATATATATATATGTATACAAATACACTGGGATATTTATATTAGAGCTATTTTGTTAGATTTTATAAACTCGTCATATGTTGGATTAATTAATGATGACCAACATGGAACATATTGCAACATGGAGATAAAAGTAGGTGGGTCGTCTGTAACACAGTCACCGTTCTAACGTGTATTTCCTAAGAAACTGCATGTCACAGCTGGTGATTTCACAATCAGCCTGTCGTGTATAAAGGCAGGTGTTTCTGTTTGACATCAGCATATTCCAGCCACCTAAAATACTTTATCCAGTGAAACACTTTCTGCGCACACGTAAGTCTGCAACACTGTTTAAAAAGTTTTTGAGATTTAGTCGAGCTAATGCAATCTATTAAATGATTCTTACTTTACTTTCTACTTTACTGATGGTGGTACAGGTTTTTGGTTTCTATCAACATGAACTTGAAATCTCTTTACTTGCTATTTTTATTAAAGTGAAAGCATGCAAGTTAAGTTTTGTTTATTGTGCATTATACGTAAGCTCTTTTAGGTTGATCTGACTTGTTAACTCCTGTGTCTGGGAGAGGGTGCCCCTAGTTAAATCATGTGTCACCACTTGACATAATCTAATCACATTGTTCTAACAATTCTCTTTTTTTTCAGTACACTGCTCACACAGTACGTGCATTTTGTTGTGTTCTGCATAAAAATGTCATCCTAGCCTCAGTAGGCCATTATAAACAGATTCCAGGTCTGCATCAACTGTGATGTCCAGATTAATCTTTTTAAATGTTGGCTGAGAAATACTGTAACAGTCTGAATGATGGCTTAATCTTTATTTGACTCATTGTTTCAAAATTAGGATTGGTTCTGTGGATTTGCTTTTCTTCATGTTTCCTTTTGAAAGAGCTTTGGAACAAGAAGATATAATGTGTTGCTACTGTCAGAATTACTAATAGTAACATAAGCACAGTTTGGTAAAAGGTCAGCAATTCATGGCATTAGTTAGTAACCAACTGTGCAACATGCATGTTTCTGTCCTGTTTTCTCTTTAAAACCACTTTGCTCTCTGTGTGTTCACTCATGAATTCTTTTTTTGATGCAGGAACTCAAAATGCCCGACATCACTGATCTTGCAGTGTCTGTAGATAAAAGTGATGAGAGTAAGCTTCGTGCAGAACACTTCATGAAAATTGATGTCAATCTGAATGAAGGAGTCAAAGGAAACACCATCTACCTTTGGTACAAAACGGGCAACTGTGCAGCCATCACCAGGATTCAATTTTCATTCAATAAAGAGATGGCAAAGGGCTTGATCTCTGATGGCTTCCACAAGATTGAAAAAAACCTCAACTCTGGAGCGGGTGGAGATGAGATCTACCTGTGGTACAAAAAAGGCACCACAGACTATGATGTTCCCATCCAGAAGCTTGATGTCACTACGAAATGGTTAGATGAAGCTCAGAAGCTTAAACATGGCTGGGAGAAACTGGCCTTTGACCTGAACCATGGTGCTGGAGGAAAGCCAGTCTACCTGTGGGTGAAGAGAGAGAAGCCAACGTACATCTGTGACATTGATGCCAGCACTGCCTCTGATGGAGATGCTGACTTCTTCAGCAAGGGTTACATCCGAATGGATGAAAACAACAAAGGGGGAAAACTTTTCATCTGGTACCGTCAGACCACTGACCCTGAGCGGGCCATCAAAGATCTGGAAATCTCCATCAGCCAGGATGAGTATGACAGCTTTCAAAATCAAGGCTATGAACCAGTGAACCAGGATCTACAAGAGGGAAGCCAATCTAACCAGGTGTTCCTGTGGTACAAGAAAGACGACTGCTGCAAAAGCCCCATCAAGATCATCACTCTGATCAGCAAAAACGCTAAGGGGGTGTATCAGGATGTTGGAATGGAGGTCATTGAAAAGCCCTTCATCAGAGGCAGCTGTGCCTGTGATAGCAGTTACCTGTGCTTCCTTCAATGAGAGTAGTCGTGGTAACAGAGCTGAAAGCAAGGAATCAAAGTTGTTCCTGTTTAATGGGTTTGGTGATGGTTCTTCTTTCCTTTCTGAAATGATCTTCAATCACTGTGATCTCAGAGCTTTGACTCCACCAACGATCATTGATCTCACAATCAATCAATCTGTTTGACTCTGTATGACTTTATTCTAATGATTGTCTCTGTTTCAATAAAGCCTCTTGAGCATCTGAAATATCTTTGTGTCGTGTGTCAAAGCTTCAACTGATGCGTGTTAACAGAATAAAGTGAAGAGAGCAGCTCAGCAGGATCAATACATGACTTCATTTAGCAGAAACCTGGGTTCACTGTCTGGGCATTTTAATAACATCGGTATTATTTGTGGTAGTAGTATTGATTGTTGTAAAGCAGAAATCTCACTAAATCTCGTTGTACGGAGATCCAGATGAATTTAAAGATGTCATCAGAATTTATTACTGTTATTATTTTGGTTCCTGATGACGTTTGCAGACTTTGAGCTACAGAAACCATTCAGCTTGGTGACGCTGAGCTCTTTCAACCTGTTTAGGAAGCCTTATAATTCTGAAATACAGTCAGAGCATCATCAGGCAGAGAGTGAAGGAAAGGAGGCAAAAACAGAGGGAGGAAGAAAGGAGAGGATGATGAAAAAGGAAGCAGGAGAGGTGAACGTTACCGAGTATACTGATGTTTGTGAGACAGGGGCCGAGATGTCACATCAGTTTACATGGTGGGACACATGCAGCCCACTCTGATCCTGAGTCAAACTTTGCCTTGTCTCAGTGTAAACAGCTTTATCTGCACATTTAATCTCTCATATATGTTTATATAAGTAAAAGAGGGGCACATCTCAGTGTTTCTACGCCATAAAGAAGTCACTCTGTCAGCATTCCTCTCTGGGCAACTACAGAGGAGCAGAAGAGTCAAAATAAAGGCTTTTATGCCTCAATAATTAATTACAATAAAATATGCATTATAAAATTCGCATTCAAAATCAATAACTAAAAGTGAAATAAAAAGTCCTTCTAAAATATTTTTACTAAGCAATGTGGGAACATTTGGACTGACGAGTTTACTGTCAGCATTTTAATCGCTAGTTTAAAGGCTGTAGGTTG
Organism: Copadichromis virginalis; assembly: GCF_057382275.1. NCBI lineage: Eukaryota > Metazoa > Chordata > Actinopteri > Cichliformes > Cichlidae > Copadichromis > Copadichromis virginalis. The sequence goes on along the minus strand of NC_140620.1, from coordinate 25,446,627 downwards.
CAGCCATTGCTCTAACACTGTATAACACTGTATAAATGTAGTCTGAATTTCTTCAAGCTTTATTTATGAAGAGCACTGCTGCTTACAAAACACATAGCTAGCTTGTACTGCTGGGTTATGTTTTCATAAGCTAAGATGCAAGAAAGTCCTGTGTTCATTTAAGGCCGGGGTCCCTCTGTGTGGAGTTTGCGTGTTCTCCCCGTGTTCGCGTGGGTTCTCTCTGGGTACTCCAGCTTCCTCCCACAGTCCAAAGACATGCAATTAGTGGGGATAGGTTAATTGGAAACTCTAAATTGCCCATAGGTGTAAATGTGGGTGTAAATGCTTGTCTCTGTGTTAGCTCTGCGACAGACTAACGACCTGTACAGCGTTTACTCTGCCTCTCGCCCTAAGACAGCTGGGATATGCTCCAGGCCCTGAAAAAGGATAAGTGGAAATGAATGAATAGATGGATGAACCTCCTCTATGGTAGTATAACTGAAGCACATAACTAACACTGAAACCTCAGAGTTTCTTTTAAGTCACCTCGATGAGACAAAGTCCAAATTATTTATAAACATAAATACAGCTTTTCTCACACTTTTCTCTCTACATTTGGAGATTTGTGGGAGCTTTTAATAAATGACAAACACATTTGTCATCTTTATGTGCTCACAGTTTGACAGAGAAACAACAGTCTGACTTTGTTCAGAGTTTATTTAATAATATGTAGGGAAAAAATGACAGTTTTTCACCACAGATTTTAGTGTTTTGTTATAAAGTTCTTGTTTGTTTGTTCTGTGACTCAAAAACAAAACAAACACACAAACAAATAAACACAAAGACTTACCAAAGATATAGACTTCAGACTCTGACAGTGATCCAAACTGTCACTGTCAAAGTGAAATGAATCGTTGGAGTCGAAACAAACCGAGACAAGAATTAACGAGTCACTGCAAGTTTCCAGCATTCCATCATCTACTCCTCAGATAAAAACTGAGCATGATGGACACAGGCACGGTTTGGACGGTTTGACTTTATCACATATTGCATCAGATCAGTACAGAGTGTAAACCAAAGAGGAGCTCAAAATGGTTTCAGCAGTTTATTATTACCTTCAACAAGGAGCTCATGTTTTTCTTAGCATTTGCATTTCATTCTGTCTGTAAACACAACAGCTCTAAAGGTTTAGAATGTATTCTGATAAAACTCTGTTGGGTGTAGAGCAGGATCATGTTATAATGATCCAATAAGGGTGCATCTGGTTTACATCCACTGAGGTCTTCAAGGTCAACAGTATGACTTGCTGGTGGAAAATTAAAAGTATGCTGTGTAATGTTAACATTTATAAAGTACAAAGATTTAAAATATCACGTTACATTTGAACTCTGACCTCTACATAAGTTCATAAGACATACTTTTCTTTCTTATTCTCATTTAAAATGTCGAGCTTTTAATAAATAATTACCTGACACCCAAAGTTTTAATTTGATGTAAAATGAATAGAAGTCAATTACTGTACATAGTGACTATTAAGTCTAATATATATACCCTAGTAAGCTATAGTACTTTTTACTTTGGGAAGGTACCATCTGTGCAGTCTGCAATTTTGTTGAAGAAAGATCTTGAATCTATTTAATATTTCTTGAAAAATAATTGATTTCTGTGCACTTTTTTTTCACACTGCGTCAAATTAAGGTTGATTACGTCGATTAAGCATCATGAGGTGGCGCGTGAGGGGTGGTTCCCTATTTTTTATTTATTTATTTTTGTTGTTGCTGGGAGTTGGAACCCTATTAGTTAGGTTGCTTAATATTTATGCTAAGTACTCTTTAAAATACCAGAATAGGGAGGATGGTGTAGGTCTAAGTTCATTAGATTGATCAGTATTGCTGAACTATGAAATATTTTTTTTGTATACAGGTATAACAGAATAGCTTTAGTGTAGTTGTTGTTTTAAACTTGAGTATGAACTTGCAGACTTGCAAAATGCAGCAAGATATTTTAAAAAACAGTTTTGTTGATTAAAAAACACTATATCGGATTCATATCGGTATCGGCAGATATCCAAATTTATGATATCGGTATCGGTATCGGACATAAAAAAGTGGCATCGTGCCATCTCTATCAGAAAGTGATAAAAACACATTAGAAATAGCAATAGCTTCATAACAGACCAATAACTCAACACATTGTCATCAGCAGATGTTTTCATGTTCAGCCTTATTTTATGTAAGGTAAGTTTCATGTTGGAGTCATGGTCTCATGTCTCTGACGTATGTATCATATCAAATATATGTCATATCAAAACAACCCCACACCTGCAGTTGTTTCAGTTTTTCACTGGTGCTGCTAGCTGGATAACCTTATGCAGGCAGACATCCATATCAGTCTACCAAACAACAAGCTTCTCTCTTTGTGCTTCAAACCCCTCCCACTTTGAGAAAAGGAGCTGAGAGAGAGAGAGAGAGAGTCAATTACAAAGAAGAAAGAAAAGTGAAACCCTCCTCAGAAGGTCTGACTCGTGTACCTGCAGTCGACCTGTGATGGACTCCAGTTTGGTGTTCACGTCATCCCAGGGGTGGCCGCACTCCCTCGCCGATGCAAACACAAATTGCATCTGAAGCAGGAGGTGCAGATATTTTTTTTTTGCTTTTTGCTTTTTTTGTTGTTGTTGTTGTTCTTTTCTAAATCCAGGCTTGATCACGTGGAGGTATTTGGAAAACTTTTTTGGCCAGCGGATGACTGTTGTCTTGCAGATGTAAGAACTGGAACCCAAATTCCGAACCCAATACACAATCAATTCACAAGAACACATTATAAAAGCAAGTCCCGTTCTTGCCTGATTTCAACTGAATTCTGCATCAAAACAGGGTGACAGAAGTAAAACGAGTGTTTGCAGCAAATGTGAGCACAAAGCCTCACTTGGTACGAGCCTGCTATTAAAGTTCTCCTCTATGCAGACGACTTTCCTATTGTCAAGGCACAACTTGGATCTGCTGTACAAATCTTATGGATACACGCTAAATGAAACAATAGTGTAGATTTGATGTTCATTTACCTGCAGATTCACTATACCTGCCAGCTCTGTGGTCTTGCACAACATTTGGCAAATCACTATTTAATACAGGAAGTAGGTAGGTGAACAAAAACACTGCAAGAAATGTACATAACAATTACAGTAAATAACTGTAAAATGGCAACGGTACATTACCATTAAATCAAAAAGAATAAATGATTGTAATATGTATATCAAATTTCTGTAAATTGGCAAACAGTGATTTTCTTTTATTTTTACACTGCTAATATGTTGAAAACATATTGATTTACAGTAATATTGTCACGGTCTGGCTGGCAGACCGTGGGGGATGTTGGAGAAAGGACCCAAACGCTGGACTTAGTGGAATGAGCAGTGGGTTTTTTTACAGTGAGGTAAATGTACACCACACAATAAGTCTCCAAAGTGCTCCTTCGACTCCCGTGACGTGTCTTCTCCTAAGTGCTGGTATTTCGTGCTCTCTGCCCCTGTGCCTTCGCACACCCCGTGTGTCTTGCAGTCCTGTGTTCCGCTGTCCTCCTGAGGAAAAACAACAGACACAGCCGTTATGGCACCAACTCCAGCAGGCATACACTGAACAGCACTTTTTCACAAATTTTTACTTCATCACTTAAATCACTGCTGCTGTTATTGTGTATATGCTGCTGTTATTGTGTATATATTTATTTATACTTCTTGTGTATTTTGTTCATACATTCTTATATAGTTCTATATTGTGTATTGTGTATTTTGTTGTACAGTTATTTTATTTTCAATTTAATTTATATATTTTATCTTATTCTTTCCCAGTGTGTTGTACAGTTATTTCATTTTTAACCTTAATTTATATTTTATTCCTTCCTAGTTAAATTTACCCTTTTTAATTTTTCATATTTATTTCCTATCTTATTCATAGCTAGGGATGGGTATTGATAAGATTTTCACGATTCCGATTCCATTTTCGATTCTGTTTAACGATTCGATTCTTTATCGATTCTCTTATCGATTCTTTTTTTTAAAAAAAAAAAAAGGAGAACACTAAGGTCGATTAGCTTAGAACTTTGTTTTATATCTTCTCTTTGAACAAGGTAGACATTTAGGAGTAACATGGCCTTACAAACCCAACAGTGACATCTTAAGAGATCCAGCCTATGGCTCTTCAATGGGGTGTCACAGGGTCCCCAGGAAAAAAAAATTGTAAATGTAAAATAATAAAATAAATATTCGTCTGTAGCAATAACAAAGTATAACATAAATTGTTCTGTGGCAATTACACAAGAATATCCAGTAATATCCCTGCCTACAATTAAACACATTCACTTACCGAAAATCGGGGACATCTGCTGTGGCAAATGGGTGCAAGCCTTTTACCACAAACTTAGTCACTGCTCGGTGACATTCGTCTATCCTGGCCTGAAAGGAGACGCTACCGGTAGACTGCAGCGAGAACTGGCAGCATCTGAGCCAGACTCTGTCTCTCTCATCATGGTCACCTAAATGCACAGTAATGGCAGGTTTTGTAATAAAGCAGATCGCGCTAACATAATATGCACTGTTAGTTGATTATTTACCTGCCGCATTAACGGGAGAGGACGTGCAAACGTTACCGCTGCTGCTGGGTTGAGTCCGGAGCGGAATTAAAAACACGACATTCATTTAAGGTCATCGCGTGTTTTGTGAGCAAATGCTTTTGCATATTCGTAGTGTTTCCTCCCTTAAATGAAGTATCTACTTTGCAAGTATTGCAAGTTGCCCTGTTGTCATCCGTTCTCGTAAAGTATAAACTTTTGAGCGTTTGAGCCACTTACGCGCCGTGTTTCCTGCCACGTAAATGACGCTCCGCAACGTGGTGACGTCATTCGGGGCGACTGGAATCGATAAGGGAATCGTTTGCAAAAATGGCAAACAATTCCAAGGAATTGAAACAGTGGGAACCGGTTCTCAACAAGAACCGGTTTTCGATACCCATCCCTATTCATAGCCTTTTCCTTTTTTGTTTTCTTTAGGTCACGAGCAGTTTTCCAAGCATTTCACTACATATCGTACTGTGTATGACTGTGTACGTGACAAATAAAAATTTGAATTTGAAACTTTAAACACTGACATGGAGTCTAACTCAACGATCCTGCGCCTGAGGAAGCTCCATCGCACTGTTAAATAGCTCCCCCGACGAGCCTGATCAGAAGCAGGTGTGTGAGAACCTAGGTGTGACCGGCAGCCGGCAGGGCCACGCCCATCAGGCCTGCAGGTGGCTGTCCTTCATCCTTCAGCCACACCCGCAGACACCCACACGTACACACACCAGCATGGAACACAAGAGCACAGTGCAGCAAATATACATCCAATACAATAATAATAATAATAATAATAATAATAATAACAGCAATAGTAATACTAAAGGTCCACACTGCTCACGGACCCCAAGTCCCCGGAACTGGGTCCGTGACAAATATGGCACATTGTCTTCCAAAACAACAGGAAAAATCTGTAAAATTATCTACAATTAATCACCCTACAATTTACATAATAATTCTGTATGAATGACAATCTGTCCAGCTTTTTTCATTTGAATTTAATATTTACAACTGTATATTAATTACTCAAAACATACCGTACTTTTAATTTTAACAAAATGTCAAAACATTGTTAGAATTATTGTGAAAATTACAGTGATTTTTTTTTATATTAACAAGCTCAGACTGTTTGATAAAACAGTATCTTAACAGTAAATACGAGCAATTACTAAAAATAAAAAAAATATGTTTATTTCTTTAAGTTCTACAGTCTCACCAAGTATATAACACTGCTATTTACAATGAAAAAAAAATATTTTGTGGCATAATTAATGGCAAAAGGCCATTTTCTATTGTAGAACCAGTTACCCTAAAAATAACACCGTCTGTGTGCTTTTACAGTGTTTTTTAACCCTTTAATGCACACCATGAGTCACAAGTGATTGTGTTTTAATCTTCCCTATCATTGCAAAAAATTACATTCAGATTTAAAATCTCAGGGATTCATCAGTTAACTTGATTTGATCATTAAACATAATTATTCTTATTATTTAATTGATTACTCCTCCACCATTCATGTCCATCTGTTTAGTGTACCCATCTTCTGATGACTACTTTCAGCAGGATTATGCACCATATCACAAAACTGATCATGTAAAACTGGGTTCTTAAACATCACAACGACTTCACTAAACTTGTCAGGGGTTGTGTGCGGAGGCGAGGAAGAGATGACCCACACGCAGGACTCTTGGTGCAGAATGAGGTTTATTGGAAACTGAGACAAAAGATGACAGGATGGCTGGCTGAACTCAATGGACTGGTAGACTAACTGGCTGACTGAACTGAACACGTGACGGGAACAACATCAACATTAATGACACGACAGTGAACGAGTGGAAACAGAGGACTTAAATACACAGACTGATGAGGATGATAATTAGAGGCCGGTGAGTACACAGCTGAACATAATCTGGCTAATAACACAAGAGACGAGCTGACACAGGAAAAGCAGGAAGTGACAACATTGATGTGGCAACATAACCTAAACGTGACAAAACTGAAAAAAACAGGGTCACCGACCCAGGAACCCTGACAAAACTCCATTAGCCTCACCCCTGGCGTCGTTGCCCACCTCTCAATTTTAAATACACTTAGACATTAAGGGCTATCAGGAGGGACTATGCGCTTACCTGCTGCTCTCTGGCAGGTAGCTCCATGCCCTCCTGGGTTTTAATTGCACCTTAGAACACACATGCATCAACACTACAATGAGCGGGTGGAGGGAGGTTTGGAGTCTTCTCCCACCCCCGTTCTCTGCGGCCTGCTGGAGCGGGAGGGCTAGGAGGAGTTGGCCGTCCGACTGCGGTCTGGGGTGTGGGGCCTCCCTGCTGCTACGGAGTTGGGGTGGTCTGCCTCTCCCCACCGCAGGGAAAAGGGTAACACCACCTGGGTCTGGGTGCAGTTCCCCCCTCCAGGGGCAAGGGTACCTAGACCCGGTTTGTAGAGTACGCTTGGGGAGTGTGATCGTGTGTACAGCGTCTCTTTATGTCTGTCTCCACGTTGGTTGAGTGTGGAGTGAGTGCATATGAGAGCATGAGGGGGGGAATGGATGTTTGTGTCTGTGTGTGCCTGTATGTCTGTGTCTATATGTCAGGTTGGGTATCAGACACCACCTCTCTGGGGACACCTCAGGCCCTCCAAGGTTTGGAGGCCTATCTCCACCCACCACCACTTCCCCTGCCGGTGGCGGACTCCCTCAGGTGTCGGTGCGTTGGTGGTTCTTTGTGTCTGGGGGTGGGCGTCCAGGTACACACCGGCTCACTCCTTGGCGGACGTTTATCGGGGCCTGGAGCCTGGGGCTCGCTCGGGCCCCTTCGGAGGTGGGGTGCCCCCGGCCTCTCGGCCTGGGGCTCGGTCACTCAGGCACAGCTGGGGGCCGGCGGAGCTCATGGGCGCGTCACTGCAACTCCCCCTGGCTTCTGCTCCGCGGCTGCTGAGTGAACCCTCATCTGGGACTCTCCTCAGCTCTTACTGGAACAGTGGCGCGGCTGCCCCTCTGTTGGTCTTCCATGGTCTCTTGTGTTCTGGGGGCCTCTGGATGTCTGGAGTTTTGATCTCCTCCATACCCGCTTCACACCCTGGAGGACGGGGCTGTGGCCCCCCCACACTCCCTAGCAGATCGTTACATGGAGAAACCTTTGGAATACAAGCGCGCTGATCCACACAGGTATGCACACGGGTGTTCACTGCTCGTAGACCCAAATTACACCTTTCTTGGCCGCTACTTCGAAGCACATCTGTCCTGCGTGCTGCACAACAACATTGAATATTTAGTATTTACTGCTGTTTACACTTAGCTAGATAAATGCGATGGTGTTGTGTTTAGTATGTTGCTTTGTTTTTTTTGCTTGTTTTCTATTTTTCTCTCAACAGGTGATCCAGGAGATTTTTTTTTTCTCCCCCCCCTTTCTCACTGTCCCTCTCCCCTTCTGTTTTTCCTTTCCTTCCTCTTTCTTTCTCCCTTTCCTATCCCTCACTCATGTCTGTCCCGTCTGTAACATCTGAAAATAAAATATAATAAATAATAAAAACAAAGATCGACCAAATGGACCAGTACGGCAATGCCACGATGATCCATTTGGCAAAGTAAATCCATTGGGTATCCTTGTTGGTCTTCAGACAACAATTCTGATGGCTAAAGAACCAAATGGGACAGGCAAAAAAAAAAAAAAAAAAAAAAAAAAAAACTCCATCAGCCTCCACATTAATCAGATCCCAAACCAAGGGCACCTTTGGGATGTGGTGGGACAGGAGATTTAAATCATGAATTTGCCACTGTTCAATCTGTTTGAGTGTGATACAACCTGCTGAAATTAAAATTAATTGATTAAATAAAATAAAAATGAAATACCAAAAAAATAATGAAATAATGTTAATAAAATAATTGGTGTAGTTTGCAAGGTCAAGAGCAGTCAAAGAATGTATTATAAGTAGGGGTGCACATAAGAGGTCCGCTGGTGCACATGCGCTGTCAAAAAGAAAGACACGCACCAGATAAGAAGTAGCAACGTGCGTTTGCATACATACGATTTTCTGGTGGAGGACAGACATTTGTTTAGAACTCTTAGAGATGTCGAAGAAGCAAGCTCTGTAAGCAATTATTCTGGTGTTCCTCCACATACAAAGAAATGTCAGAAGGAGTCCGAACCGCAAGAGAAGCGCGTATTCTTGGAAATTCCGAGAATACCCGCAAAAGAAGATGTCCGCGCTTCTTTTGCGGGTATCTTTAAGAGTTCTGAACAATTGTCTGTTCACGTTTGCGAACATCTTATGTACACGAACACGCGTATTTTATTTTGACAGCGCATGCGCACCTGTGGACCACTTATGCGCATCCCTGATTATAAAAACTGTAACAATCAGTTTCTTTAAAAAGTCTCATTTGTATGCACGTTTTGAAGACAATGCATCACGTGTCTAAACCGTTACCTCTATATAAAATATGAAAAATTATAAAAATATAGCGCCACTTCTAACGGTTCAGACTGACTCAGACATCCTGTTGTGCAATTTTTATTTACTTTTTTTTTTTTTAACTTGACTTTATACACTGCTGGGGGGGGTTGTAAAGTTCACAATAACCAGCATTATCATCATGTTATATTATAATTTTCACAAAAGCCTTGAAGCAGAAGCAGAAAAAGTCATACTTTATTAAAACCTAAAACTAAAGTACAGTATTTGAATGTGTGTATTGTGTCTACTGTTTATTAACTCACCATATTTATAAACATCTTAATAATAAATTCCATATTCTATTACCCCATTATTTGTGAACAGTGGGTTTGCGGGGTTAGGGGTGTTGGGGGTAGGGTCTTTAGGCTTTGGCCCCCACCCCGGCCATCAGTATATTTTTAAGCAAATATTTCTAACTTTTATTCTTATTGTATTCTAATTTTTGCTATATAACTTTTGCACTCTCCACTTCCTGCTGTCCATCCATCCATCCATCTTCATCCGCTTTATCCGAGGCCGGGTCGCGGGGTCAGCAGCCTAAGCAAAGAGGCCCAGACCTCCCTCTCCCCAGCCACCTCCTCCAGCTTATCCGGGGGAACACCAAGGCGTTCCCAGGCCAGCCGAGAGATATAATCTCTACAGAGTGTCCTGGGTCTGCCCCGGGGCCTCCTCCCGGTGGGACATGCCTGGAATACCTCACCCAGGAGGCGCCCAGGGGGCATCCTTGTCAGATGCCCGAACCACCTCAGATGCCCGAACTGTCAATCTCCGGCTCCCTTCTCCCATCACTCGCGAACAAGACCCCGAGATACTTGAACTCCTCCACTTGGGGCAGGAACTCATCCCCGACCCGGAGTGGGCACTCCACCCTTTTCCGGCTGAGAACCATGGCCTCAGATTTGGAGGTGCTGATCCTCATTCCCGCTGCTTCACACTCGGCTGCGAACCGTTCCAGTGCGAGCTGGAGGCCCTCACCCGATGAAGCCAACAGAACCACATCATCCGCAAAAATCAGAGATGAGATTCTGAGGCCACCAAAGCGAAAGCTCTCCGCCACTTGGCTGCGCCTAGAAAGCCTGTCCATAAAAATTATGAACAGAACCGGAGACAAAGGGCAGCCCTGGCGGAGCCCATCACCCACCGGGAACGAGTCCGACTTATTGCCGGCAATGCGAACCGAGCTCTTACAACGGTTGTATAGGGATCGAATGGCCCGTAGCAATGGGCCAGACACCCACAGGACACCCCGAGGGACACGGTCGAATGCCTTCTCCAAGTCCACAAAACACATGTAGACTGGTTGGGCAAACTCCCATGCACCCTCAAGTATCCTGGAGAGGATAAAGAGCTGGTCCAGTGTTCCGCGACCAGGACGAAAACCGCATTGTTCCTCCTGTATCCGAGGTTCGACTAGCGGACGAACTCTCCTCTCCAGCACCCTGGCATAGACTTTCCCAGGGAGGCTGAGGAGTGTGATCCCCCTGTAGTTGGAACACACCCTCCGGTCCCCCTTCTTAAAGATGGGGACCACCACCCCGGTCTGCCAGTCCACAGGTACTGCCCCTGATCTCCACGCAACATTGCAGAGGCGTGTCAACCAGGACAGCCCTACAACGTCCAGAGCCTTCAGGAACTCGGGGCGGACCTCATCAACACCAGGGGCTCTGCCACCAAGGAGTTGTTTAACTGCCTCAGTGACCTCACCCCCGGAAATTGGCGGGTCATTCCCCTCATCCCCAGACTCTGCTTCCTCCTCGGAAGACGTGTCAGTGGGATTAAGGAGGTCCTCGAAGTATTCCTTCCACCGCCTGACAATTTTCTCAGTCGACGTCAGCAGCGCTCCGCCAGCACTATACACAGTGCAGGTAGAGCACCGCTTTCCACTCCTGAGACGCCTGACGGTTTGCCAGAATCTCTTCGAGGCAGTCCGACAGTCTTTTTCCATGGCCTCTCCGAACTCCTCCTACACCCGAGTTTTTGCTTCAGCCACTGCCCGAGCCGCATTCCGCTTGGCCTGTCGATACCTGTCGGCTGCCTCCGGAGTCCCACAGGCTAACCAAGCCCGATAGGATTCCTTCTTCAGCCTGGTGGCTCCCTTCACCTCTGGTGTCCACCATTTGGTTCGGGGATTACCACCACGGCAGGCACCAACCACCCTGTGGCTGCAGCTCAATGCAGCAGCTTCGGCAATGGAGATGCTGAACATGGTCCATTCGGACTCAATGTCCTCAGTCTCCCTCGGAATGCTGTTGAAGCTCTGCCGGAGGTGTGCGTTGAAGATCTCGCGGACTGGGGCCTCTGCTAGACATTCCCAGCACACCCTCACTACGAGTTTAGGTGCACCAGGTCTGTCCAGCGTCCTCCCCCGCCACCTGATCCAACTCACCACCAGGTGGTGATCAGTTGACAGCTCAGCCCCTCTCTTTACCCGAGTGTCCAGAACATATGGTCGCAGGTCTGGTGATACGATTACAAAATCGATCATCGACCTACGGCCTAGAGCGTCCTGGTGCCACGTGCACTTATGGACACTCTTATGTTCGAACAGGGTGTTCGTTATGGCCAAACTGTGATTATTACATTACAGATTGTTTTATGGTGTACTATTGTGTATCAACACAAAAGCAAACAAAAAAAAAAACAGTTGATTGAATAATATGTTATAAAAATGATTATGATTTAGCTGAAGTTCAAATTGTCATGATTTTTATGTTTGTTTTCATTTGTCTAATAACAGCATGGCCCTGTTTCTTTGCATTTCTATTTTTAAGTTTTAGTTTGACTAATAGTGACACTAAGTTCAGTTCTTGGTTTCACTTTTGGTTCTGTTTCAGTCCTTCACTCAAAAAAGAAACAAAAAAAAAGAAAAAACACAACAAAACCAAATAAAGAAATAAACCTAAAATTGTGACTTTAACTAAATATATATATATAAATGTAAAATGAAATGTGCTTGACTGATATAAATTAAGTTTATTCCAAGCACGTTATAATTAATGATAATTTAATTGAATAATAAATTGATTGATTTTATGCATTTCTTCTTCGTGACTTCAGAGCTGAGTGTGGATTTATATTGTGAGAAACATGTAGAAGTCTGAACAGAGAAACTTAAAGGCTCATAATATTCAAATGTCTACAAACTCAGTTTGAAGACATTTAATCTCATTCCTGCTTCTGTCTGTGAAATATCATGAAGATACTTTACAACACATTTTTATTCTTGTTGCTGTAACATTTTCTTTCTTTTTTTTAACTGTAAGTTGGAGGAGGAGTGATCGCTGGTGTGGTGTTCATCTTGTTCATCCTGGTTGGAGTAGGTGGATGTTTGTTTATGAAGAAGCACAAAGAACGAGTTAGTTTATCAGAGACAGAAAGCTTATTTTCTTCATTAAGTTTTATAACTGCTGCAAATATAAAACTTTCAGAGCACTTTTAACATATTTTTTTCAGCCACAGTTTTGTAGTTTGTTAAACTTGTAATTTTCAGAATAACTTAGTGAATCTTTAAATTGTCTTTCTGTGTTTAAACAGAGTGACTCCTCCTCACACACAGAAGTGTTGCGGGTTTGATGAAGAAGGTCTAAATGTGAATGAAACCAGCACAGAGTCAGGAGCAGAGAGGTCCTTGAAGCTGCAGATCAGACTGTAAAGATTAATTGTTGAGGAGGAAGAAGCAAATGTGAAGTTTTCAGTGTGACAGCATGTTGTCAGTCAGAGCTGCTCACAGTATAAATGTGGGAGTAGAAGGAAGGACGAGAGCAGCCTGATGTGAACAGACGGAGCTCTGATGTTTGTCACAAACTGTGCAGCCGACCTGGAGCTACAGGCTGGTTTACCTGAAACCTTCAGACTGAACACACAGAGCTCCAGCTGTGAGCTGCTCATCAAACTCAACACAGGTTGCTAACTACTGAATGATAGGCTCTGATCCAGGGTCAGAGCATGAACATTGCACATGGGCACACAGTCAATAACAATACACTCGAGTTTCAATTAGTGTTTTGAAAAATGATGTTTTATTGGTGAATGTATTTGTTTTGTACTACAATGTTTAAATATATACTATATTCTAAACTATGTTTTTATGAAGTAATCCAATTTATAGATCCTGTGTCAGGAAGACTTTACATCATGTGATCAAGAACAAATGAAATGTTTCTCTGAGTCTGAAGGAGACCAATGTTGATACCACTGATGGATGAAACACTTCCTGTGGGTGGTGCAACAGAAACTGACAGCACATAAAAAGGTCTCATCGACCAGCATTACTGCAGATTAGCCAGTAGGTAGCAGCGTTCTCTTAAACCAAGATCTGTTTCACACATCAGCACTTTGATTATTTATATTTTGTGCTGTAGATTGCAATGTGTTCAAATCAAATCAAATCACTTTTATTGTCACATCACATGTGCAGGTACATTGGTACAGTACATGTGAGTGAAATTCTTGTGTGCGAGCTTCACAGGCAACAGAGTTGTGCAAAATACAATAACGTAAACAAGCAAAATATAAGAATGGCTAAATCTGAAACTAATAAATATATGTACAATATATAATAGTATATGCATTTCTGGATGTGTATACTAAATATGTTTTTCTACGTGTGTGTGTGTGTGTGTGTGTGTGTGTGTGTGTGTGTGTGTGTGTGTGTATACACATATTTTACAAGTTAAATAGAGTTGAGACATGTGCAAAACAAGTGGCATTTATATACAGTATGGAGTGGATAATGTTGAAGTTCCAGTAGTGAAGCTGAGGTGTCTATGAAGTGTTCAGCAGTCTGATGGCCTGATGGAAGAAGCTGTCTCTCAGTCTGCTGGTACGGGACCGGATGCTGCAGAACCTCCTTCCTGAGGGAAGTAGTCTGAACAGTTTATGGCTGGGGTGACTGGAGTCGTTGATGATCCTCCCCGCTTTCCTCAGGCACCGCTTCCTGTAGATGTCTTGGAGGGAGGGAAGCTCACCTCCAATTATCCTTTCAGAGCACCGCACTACTTGCTGGAGAGCTTTGTGGTTGTAAGCGGTGCTGTTGCCATACCAGGTGGTGATGCATCCAGTGAGGATGCTCTCAATGGCACAGCGGTAGAAGGTCCTGAGGATGCGGGGGCTCATGCCGAATCTTTTCAGTCTCCTGAGAAAGAAGAGGCGCTGCTGCGCCTTCTTCACTGTTTTGTTTGTGTGTACTGACCACGTAAGATCCTCAGCCAGATGTACACCAAGGAACCGGAAGCTGCTCACTCTCTCCACAGCAGCGCCGTTGATGGTGATGGGGGTGTGTACTTCTCTGCACCTCCGGAAGTCCACTATCAACTCCTTTGTCTTTGCGACGTTGAGTGTGAGATGGTTGTCTTGACACCAGTGGGTCAGGGCGCTGACCTCCTCCCTGTAAGCCGTCTCATCACCGTTGGTGATAAGACCCACCACTGTAGTGTCGTCCGCAAACTTCACAATGATGTTGGAGCTGTTAGTGGCTGTGCAGTCGTAGGTGTAGAGTGAGTACAGGAGAGGGCTCAGTACACACCCCTGTGGAGCACCAGTGTTCAGTGTGATGGGGGATGAGATGATGCTGCCCAGTCTGACCACTTGGCGTCTGTCAGACAGGAAGTTAAGGATCCAGCTGCAGAGGGAGCTGCTCAGTCCTAGATCCTGCAGTTTCCTGTCCAGCTTCGAGGGAACGATGGTGTTGAATGCTGAGCTGTAATCTACAAACAGCATTCTCACATACACGTCTCTCTTCTCCAGGTGTGACAGGGCAGTATGTAGTGTCAGGGCTATGGCATCATCAGTGGACCTGTTGTGGCGGTATGCGAACTGTAGAGGGTCCAGTGAGTCGGGTAGTGCAGAGCAGATGAAGTCCCTGACCAGCTTCTCGAAGCATTTGCTTACGATGGAGGTCAGGGCTACAGGTCGCCAGTCGTTCATAATAAACTGAAGAGATGTCCATGATGTCCGTGTTATTTCTGAACTATGATTTTATTTTTCACGTTTCATATCAGCTGCTGATTACTGACAGAAGTCCAGCTGTTCTGTCACATCTGTTTACTGAATGAACTTCAGCTGCTGATGTTGATGAGGACCGAATCACCAATAGATAACTTCAATCTGAAGTTTGTCTTTCAGCTGAATCAGACTGATGATTTATTCATAAACATACATTTCTGTTGTTAATAAAAGGTTATTTTCTGAGTTTGAGTCTCTTCCAGTCTCTTGTTTCTCTTCAGTGTGTGAGCCCAGCTGTGACAGTATGTCACTACGTACATCATGTTGGACATCATGTGCATCATAATCAGTGATTGTTCTCTGTCATTATTGTTTACTGACTGCACTCAGGTGAAAGGTCAGCAACGTTTTAAAAGTCACAACTCTGACTTCCTGTAACTCGTCCTTCAATCTGGAATAAATTATGACCAACGAGAGACTGAAGTGAGACTTGAGGCTGATTGGATGGTGTCATCACTCCAGCAGGCGGGCGGTATGAACACAATAACTCGACAATGACATAGGATTTTCAGATTTGATCCAGAGGTCCATCTGCTATAAATGTCTGACTTGTTTTATTTGTGTAATACTGGTTTTACCATTAGAGGGAGCCAGAGGACAGGGTGATCACCGCCAGAGCTACACAATGAACTCGTGAAGGTATCTGATGGGAATGTCCCTGAGCAAACAACCAGAAACAGACATCAGGAGGGTGGCCTGAGGACCCAACATTGTCTAGTGGGCCCTGTGCTCACTGCCCAGCACTGTGGAGCCTGACTGACATTTGCCACAGAATAGCAGAACTGCCAGGTCCACCAGTGGGGCCCTGTGCTTCTCACAGTTGAGAGCAGGTTCACCTAAGAGCATGAGACAGATGTGAAAGGATTTGGAGAAGCTGTGGAGAACATAATGCTGCCTGTAACACTGTTCAGCATGAATGACACACACACAGACATACACACACACACACATATACAGGGAGTGCAGAATTATTAGGCAAATGAGTATTTTGTCCACATCATCCTCTTCATGCATGTTGTCTTACTCCAAGCTGTATAGGCTCAAAAGCCACTACCAATTAAGCATATTAGGTGATGTGCATCTCTGTAATGAGAAGGGGTGTGGTCTAATGACATCAACACCCTATATCAGGTGTGCATAATTATTAGGCAACGTCCTTTCCTTTGGCAAAATGGGTCAAAAGAAGGACTTGACAGGCTCAGAAAAGTCAAAAATAGTGAGATATCTTGCAGAGGGATGCAGCAGTCTCAAAATTGCAAAGCTTCTGAAGCGTGATCATCGAACAATCAAGCGTTTCATTCAAAATAGTCAACAGGGTCGCAAGAAGCGTGTGGAAAAACCAAGGCGCAAAATAACTGCCCATGAACTGAGAAAAGTCAAGCGTGCAGCTGCCAAGATGCCACTTGCCACCAGTTTGGCCATATTTCAGAGCTGCAACATCACTGGAGTGCCCAAAGCACAAGGTGTGCAATACTCAGAGACATGGCCAAGGTAAGAAAGGCTGAAAGACGACCACCACTGAACAAGACACAGAAGACTGGACCAAGAAATATCTCAAGACTGATTTTTCTAAGGTTTTATGGACTGATGAAATGAGAGTGAGTCTTGATGGGCCAGATGGATGGGCCCGTGGCTGGATTGGTAAAGGGCAGAGAGCTCCAGTCCGACTCAGACGCCAGTAAGGTGGAGGTGGAGTACTGGTTTGGGCTGGTATCATCAAAGATGAGCTTGTGGGGCCTTTTCGGGTTGAGGATGGAGTCAAGCTCAACTCCCAGTCCTACTGCCAGTTTCTGGAAGACACCTTCTTCAAGCAGTGGTACAGGAAGAAGTCTGCATCCTTCAAGAAAAACATGATTTTCATGCAGGACAATGCTCCATCACACGCATCCAAGTACTCCACAGCGTGGCTGGCAAGAAAGAGTATAAAAGAAAAACTAATGACATGGCCTCCTTGTTCACCTGATCTGAACCCCATTGAGAACCTGTGGTCCATCATCAAATGTGAGATTTACAAGGAGGGGAAACAGTACACCTCTCTGAACAGTGTCTGGGAGGCTGTGGTTGCTGCTGCACGCAATGTTGATGGTGAACAGATCAAAACACTGACAGAATCCATGGATGGCAGGCTTTTGAGTGTCCTTGCAAAGAAAGGTGGCTATATTGGTCGCTGATTTGTTTTTGTTTTGTTTTTGAATGTCAGAAATGTGTATTTGTGAATGTGGAGATGTTATATTGGTGTCACTGGTAAAAATAAATAATTGAAATGGGTATATATTTGTTTTTTGTTAAGTTGCCTAATAATTATGCACAGTAATAGTCACCTGCACACACAGATATCCCCCTAAAATAGCTAAAACTAAAAACAAACTAAAAACTACTTCCAAAAACATTCAGCTTTGATATTAATGAGTTTTTTGGCTTCATTGAGAACATGGTTGTTGTTCAATAATAAAATTATTCCTCAAAAATACAACTTCCCTAATAATTCTGCACTTCCTGTATACACACAAGTAGATATACATATTTAGTATACACATTCAGTAATATGAATACACTCTTATATTGTACATATATTTATTCATATAATTCTCACATTTAGCCATTCTTATATTTTGCTTGTTCTTATGTTAATGTATTTTTGCACACCTCTGTCGCCTGTGAAGCTCGCACACAAGAATTCCACTCACATGTACTGTACCAGTGTACCTGCACATGTGATGTGACAATAAAAGTGATTTGATTTGATTTTGATGATCTTATAGGCAGACCTCTACAGTCTCTTTAATACCACCTGACTGCCATGGTCAGAGTGGCATCCTGTGAGGAAGTCCTTGGAGCTGCTGTCAGACCCTACGATGACAATGGTCGACCTCATGTGGGGAGAGTATGAAGGCAGCTCCTGAAAAAATGAAGGAACGAAATCAGTAACATCATAATTATGTCAGACTATTTAGCATTAATAAGGTGTTCTTATGATTATTATGCTTAATTCACCATTTGTAAAGTATTACTCCGCTTTAGCATGTCCTGTATAAATACATATATAAATGATAATTCTTCATTAAGAATATCATATATAATTATCTCATAGCACCATTTATGAAGTAAGAGATTCATAAACAATTATTTTGGAATGTGGAAATAAATATTTGCATGTTTTGTATCTGTTTGTGATTTATTTAGTTGTGAAGCCGAGTTTGAGTCTAGATGTACTTTCATTTTCATTTATAAATGCTTTAAAAGGCAAAAATAGTCCTCACTCTAAACGAGCTCACACCAAATACTTAACTAACAACTAATAAGTGCCTGAATTACACTGTGAAATCAAACCTCTGTTAACACACTCACAAACAATGAGTTCATATCTTAATCATTACAAATACAAATGTGCATCTGAATACTCTCCCTTATTCATACTTTCCTAATGGGATATGTACTCATTGTAGCTGTTACAAAAAGTTCATTTAGATTTTTGATAAATTAAATTCACTATTTTCAGTACTCCTTCACAGAGTGTCACTGAAAGTGACGACAGCTCTGAGTGATTCTGACACTGAAACAAGATTAAATCTTCATGATTCTCAGCTGAGTTCTGAAAGAAGGATTAGACTTCATAGATTTTTATTTCTGATGAAGATGTTTGACTTTTTTTCTGAAGCATTTTGGTCAGGCCTTTGTTAGAGCACATTCTCATAGAGTCTCTGTATATTTCTGAATCACACGTCTAAGTCCACAGGTGGCAGCTGTTATTTAAAATAGTTAAAGAACTGAGCAACATTACAGGGAGTCCAGCCAGAGCCCTGTGACTGCACTTACTGCACAGAATCACATTATAACAGGTTCAAATAAAAAAGCAGCTCTTTTATCAGAATCATCCTTATCTGAAAAGCATGTGCACACATACAAAGAACTGAGCTCATTTTCTTCACCGTGACACCGGCAGATGAAAGCAGACTTCAGAGGCTGAACACACAGAGCTCCAGCTGTGCTGTGTCCTTTGATGCAATACCAGAGCAAGACGCTAGAGGTCACTGTTTAATTTCTGTGTCAAAACATTAAACACACTGACTTGTTCCACACATGAGTGTGAGTCTGCTTCCAGCATACAAACTGTCTCTGTGTGACTGCTGCCGTCAGAGTGGGAGTTCTTACTGTGGGTGAATGTGTTTCAGGCCTGTATAAAAGACGATATAAAAAAAGATGGATGCAATGATGTCACACACTCGCTTTTAAAGTGTTTTAAAACTAATCTTATGAATGAAATGAAATACATTTTATGAAAGTTTGATAAAGACGAAGACATCAGAGTTCCAAAGTAACCTGATATGTACAATCCCCGTACATCGTTCCCTACATGCTGTCAGTACCAACAATGATATAGTTTTAAATAAACGGCTCTGTATAGCATTATTTTGACTTTCAGGTTTATCTGTTGAATTTAGGAAGAGATCAGAGGACAGTTGTGATATAATATTTAAATCTCCATATTTGACAATGTTGACATTACACAGTGCGCTCATCTGCCCTCGTTTATCACCAATTACCCTCCAGAGGCGATATAAGCTGGAGGAGAGCAGTGTGGGTGTGGGGGAGGCTTATGGTGGATTTCCACTGTGCTGGTCAGTGTGTGCTTCTGGTCTAGGTGTGGAAAAGGCCTGCTGTGTGTGTGTGTGTGTGTGTGACCAGCCCCACCATGCGTGGCTTGTTGTGAGTAGTGGTTTTGCTTAGGTGACGGCGGCCTCCATTACTTGGTTTGGCCTGCCTGGTTATTGCTTTACCTTTAGAGCTTGTTGTGTTTACAGACAGAATGAAATGCAAATGCTACCAAAAACATGTTCAGCTCCTCCTTGGTTTACACATGATCGGATTCGGCACTGATCTGATGCAATATGCAATCAAGGTCAGCTGTCTCTGCGTTCGTCATGCTCAGGGTTTATCTGATAAATAGACAGAAGAATGTGCAGCAATAAACATTAGAAACTGATCTGACTGGAGTGTCTGGTTTGCAGTAACTTGTTAATCGTTGTCTCAGTTTTTGTTTCCTGCTCGGCTCCAGCAACTCGTTTCACTTGGACAGCGACAGTTTGGATCACTGTGTCGGCGTCTGGGGTCTTTATCTGTGGTAAGTCTTCTTTTTATTTGTTTGCTTTTTCTGGGTTTTTTGGGGGGTTTTTTGTTTTTGTTTTTTTCAGTCAGGTGACAAACAAACAAGAACCTTATAACAAAACATTACAATTTGTGATGAAAGACTGGGATTTTTTTTACATGTTACTGAATGCATTCTGAATAAAGTCAAACTGTGAGCACATACACATGTCAGTACATACTGACAGGTTCTTTATTGTTTTGTGATTTCTACTTCTTGGGTAAGTCATGTCTCATGACGCAGTTTGTTACTCCTGTCCTGTGTTCCCTCTGTTTAGTGTCAAGTCTGTGCCTGTCGTGTGTTTCCTGTTTTATTTTGATAGTCCCTGTCCTGTGTGCAGTGAGTGTTTCATGGGCCACCATTAAACACTTTTCTTTAATGTATTTGCCAAATAAAGATAAAACACAGAGCTGACTGCAGCGGCATGTTTCTTTCTGTCATGGCAGCTACATACACACAGACTACTGCTGTTTACAGAGTGGGTGGAGTCAAATCACATGGATTGTTTCGGTTTCTCCTTTGAAAATGACTCTTTAGCACAAACTAAGGACTAAAGATGAAGCATGTTTACTAAAGTTACAAAACTTATTCTAAGATTAAATTGAGCATTCACCTGTCTGTGTTGAACTGTGACAATCATCTGTTAACACGACTTTTCAGCTGTTTGGGGGCAGAGTCAGTTTGGTCCTCAGAAATAATCCTTAAAGTTTGGAGGTGTTTGGTTAAATTCATCATTGAGTCATCTGGTTTGTTCTGCTCTGCTAGAGAGCTCGCTTTTTCTACGTTCAAAAGAAAATATAATATTGGCTCAAGAGGAGGGAGCACTATGCCAAAGACTTGTGGTTCATGCTGACATTTATGCTCAATGTTATATCACTTATTCCAGTAATGTTGTGTTGGTGTCTTATGTTTATTGTTCCAGCTTCCAGTTTGGATTCAGGAGACAGACACTATCTCTACTTTTAAGATTAGGCTTAAAACTTTCCTTTTTGCTAAAGCTTATAGTTAGGGCTGGACCAGGTGACCCTGAATCGCCCCTTAGTTATGCTGCAATAGACGTAGGTTGCTGGGGGATTCCCATGATGCACTGAGTATTTCTTCTTCAGTCACCTTTCTCACTCACTATGTGTTAATAAACCCTGTGCACGAGAAAATGCTAACTTCCTGTTTTAAGACCAAATGTAGAGTTTTACATTTCCGGTAGCTTTATTTTGCGGTCAATCGCTACTGCAAAGGTGGACTCCAAAATCATGTCCAAAATACAAAAACGGAAAGATCACATTAAGTTACAAAGAGCAGAAGGTGGGAACACTCACCATTGCTGTGTCATAAAAAAAAATCAAATGATTGATTTTGATATTTGAAGAGTGTAGATTGAGTGGTTGTTTACATCACTCAACAGAAGCAGAACTGCATCACAGAATCAGAAGCACATCTCCTTATAGTGACAGTTCTTATGATTTAAACAGGCAAATGTTCAGCATTCAAACTACAGGTGAACATTAGTGAAAGCCAGATGTTTCCCCCGTAAAGTCGATATCAGCTAGAAATTTCAAGTACACACCTACATAGCATCAACAAACCGCGAATAAAAAGGAAATTAAAAAAATAAAATAAATGATTGCTGGTAAGTGTCTCTATATATTAGTATTTATGAAGGGTATGTTGTGATTTACCTTCAAGATTATATAAATACTGAGAAATGTAAAATTTGAATCCTTTCTCTCTTTTGCTCTGAGGCGCAGGACAAAAAATATTGACAAATAGATTAACATCATGTACGGATATATCCGGTAAATGCCCAAGACATCATGAGAAATGTAAATCGCCGTTTGATTCATCCATTTACTTGACTTGTTTTCGAAAACCCGACTGTAAACAAGGCGTGAATATCACACTAGAAACGAAGCGCCCTACAGGAGTTTCCCCACCGGAAGTAGCATATGCTAAGGCGCACAGACCTCTCTACACTGAATCATACTTGTTATTAATCTCTCTTCCACAGCATGTCTGTTGTTCCTTCTCCCACCCCAACCGGTCGCAGCAGATGGCCCCGCCCCTCCCTGAGCCTGTCCTGCAGAGGTTTCTTCCTGTTAAAAGGGAGTTTTTCCTTCCCACTGTCGCCAAAGTGCTTGCTCATAGGGGGTCATATGATTGTTGGGTTTTCTCTGTATCTACCTTACAATATAAAGCCTTGAGGCGACTGTTGTTGTGATTTGCCGCTATATAAATAAAATGAATTCTATTGTTTTGAATTGAATTGAATTAAATTCAATTGAACTGAATTGAATGTGTATGCAACACAGATATAAGTGAAAAAAGAAAAAAAGGTGGAGTCGAAAATAAATAAATGCAATAAAATATGTTAAATAACTGACATGTCAGCAGACAAAAAGCGCCAAGAAACACTGTAAACAAACATACACTATCTCACAGCATCTGTGGGTGTGGGGAGTTTTTGTGTCACAGGAATAAAAAAGAAACTGAAAAAATCCATTTGTCATGCATATAAAAAAAAAAAGTTGCTTGCAAATAATGGATGTGCTTCATAGCTTTTCTTTTTACAGTATGTTAGAAATGGATTATAGTGAGAATGACGTTGCTTCTCATTGAAAGCAGATGTAGTTTTTAATTAGATATTGATAATTAGATATTTTAGGGTTTTTTTGGGGGGGGGGGGGGGGGGGGTTGACAATGATGGTGATCTGCCTGGACAAAAACTTCCAGGCTGATTTTTTTGTCTCAGTACAAGCCTGACCAGAACACATTTAAAATCATTGCCCTCTGTTATGTAATCAGTGATGATCTAAATGTCTCTTTACATATAAACTATTTTTAAATCGCTTAAACACTGAAACAGCTTCTTGAATGTGACTTCACTGGGACTGAACCTGTTTTCCTGTTATTGTTACAGAGTGGAGGAACTCATTGATCAACAGTACAGGATCTGCAGTCTGGAGATGATGTTCAGAGTAGGCAAATGAAGAAACACATCACAGAGAAGCTCTGAACTTAAAATCCTCGAAGATATTTTCTCTTTTGTTTGTTTGTTTGTACTTGAAAGTTTTTTAAGAAAGCAGCACGTATTTCCAGTGCTGACTAAAATATTTATTTGAGGTAAGATTTCTTTAATGTTGTTAAAGAATTAGAAACATTAACATTTAGAAAAAACACATGATGTAATATTAGTCTGCTGGACTTCCTGTGAGATGCAGAGAGTAACAGGAAGCTTGTTTTGCTTATTGATTTTCAGAGTAAAGAGTGATGGCTCTTCAGGAGATCAGTGTGATCTTTACACACAGACCCTCGGCCTTCTCTGCTGCTGTGCTGCTTCTAACACTCGTCCTCTGCAGAGGTGAGCAAAAACTGCTGAGCATTTAAACTCATCTATGATCAGAGCAGACACAGATCAGGGTATATGAATTATGATTATTTATATTTTGTACTGTTTACTTTTTGTTGTTTTGTGTAAACAAATAAGGAAAGATTGTTAATAAATAAATGTGATTCTAGGCATCATGATTGTTGGAAACAAAATGTTGGAAACTTAAAGCATCTTTAGCAGGAGCCAAAACAACAAGGAGCAGATTATGGCGTTCTGAATAAATGGACAAATATGACAGGCTGTAGTGGGAGCCTTGAAGTTCTTTGGATTTATAAAAGAAATGATGCTTCGTTTATTCCTGTGTTTTACTGTCTGATCTTGTACTAAGTTGTGAGTGTGTCTGCTCATCTCTGTCTCCTCAACAGGATCATTTGTAGTGGATGTGACACAGAGCTCCTATCAGGCAGAGGAGAACCACAACATCACACTGGAGTGGACGTTCACCACCAAACCAGACACGCCCATCTCAGCACTGGAGATCCTCTGTTACATGAATAATGATCATAAACACATAACTCTGTATTATCTTCGTGGTGGTGTCGAGTTCTCAGAGGATGAAGAGTTTTCAGGACGAGTCCAGAGTGACAAAGACGCCCTCAGAGAAGGACGAATCAGACTCCAGCTGTCCAGACTCAGGACTGAGGACTCGGGTCTGTACCTGTGTGAGGTGGACACAGGTTATGGCCGCGGCTCCAACAGCTGCAGAGTCACCGTCTCTGGTAAGACAATTCATTTATACACATGTGATCACTGTGAGCTGTTAACGTTAATCATGGTTCAAACCTGAGATAAAATTGGTGTGTATAATTGTTACAGGCTTTCAAAGTGATGAACACAAATCTTTAGCTTCCACTTTCATAACAACAGTGTCTTTATAAATATCCTGTTTGATTGATGGCGTTTCAGACACCAGCAGCTGTAGCCCCACTTTCACTGACTCGAGTCCATGAACTGGATCTCCTTCAGTGTTCGAGAACTGATGTTTCCTTTTGGAGCATTTTAATAGAATTACCAGAAAAACTGTGTAGTTAGAAAATTACATCCATAAACTGCATCACACAGACACACACCTGCTAATTAGTGCTGAGTACAGTAACAGACATATAGGAAGTCTACACAGAGATGATATGAAACTATCCATGGAGACCAACACTGGTTGATGTAGAAGACTGTAAACATGGTCATTTCTGCTTTAAGTTGGACTTTTTAACACAAGAGTCTTTGTGGCTTACACACACGTGAGGCTAATTCTTCATGGAGCTGCTGGTCCAGGTAACATCCCTGAAGGAGGCCTCAGAGTCTGAGTCGACCACAGAAATCCACAGTGTCCAACCTCAGTGACACTGTTACTGAGCAGCTTCATCAGGACATGTGATGGCGTAGATGTAGATGGCGTGTAAGATGGCGCCGGTGTGCATGGCTCGCCGTCCACGGTTGTCGGATCCACTTTTGCTCTGCGTGTTTCTATTGTTTTTGTCACTTTTATTGAACAACGCTGACTCTCTATTGACCTACGATCGTGAAGCTCTGTTAAATATTCGACTTGCCACAGAGAATTTGGGAAGGACTAACGCTGATGGACAGGACTTTTTTCCACCTCCGCTACTATCTGGAGTACCGCATCACCTGGATTACACCCCTACCACATCTCATAAGAGGAAGCGCTTTAAACGTCGGGGAAAACGCAGCGGGCTACTCGTGAAACTGAAATCATATTTGGCTCTTTCATCTGGCAGTAACAGATTAGTTTCCGAATGCACTCTGACTGAATTCAGACCTCTGCACTGGCGTTTTGTCTCCTGTCGCTTCCTGGAACCTACTGGCACCTGGCTGGTACCTGTTGTCGGCTTGGCTGAAGAGATCCAGCATCCCCGCCTTCTCTTACCTCATCTTCGCTGCGGTGGAGCGAATCCGCGGAATCTTCGGCAACTGAAACAGGTTCCCTGGATGGCTGTCACCGGTCTGACGGACCCTACCAGGTTTGCCCTTGTTAACGCTAGGTCGCTAGCAAATAAAACGTTCATTTTGAAGGATTTCTTCACCTCTCATAATCTGGATTTCCTCTGTGTGACAGAAACCTGGCTAAGTGACGGTGAGTTAAGCTCTTTCTCAGAACTATTACCGCCAAATTGTTCGTATTTTAACTCACCAAGGACTACGGGCCGAGGTGGAGGAGTGGCCACAGTTTATAAATCTACTTTTCATTGTCGCCAGCTGTCACCTGTCACTTTCTCCAGTTTTGAACTGAATATGTTTGAGCTTGGTAGCAGTCATCCTGTTCTTTGTGCGGTGATCTACCGTCCACCAAAATATAATAGGAACTTTGTTAATGACTTCTCTGAGTTCTTGGCTGAAATAATGCCAAAGTATGACAAGGTTTTAATCTTGGGTGATATGAATATTCATGTGTGTTGTCCTACTAAACCATTGGCAAAGGACTTTTTAAACCTACTTGATGCTTTTAATGTTTTGCAGTCTGTCACTGGTCCCACTCATAAATATGGACACACTCTGGATCTGGTTTTGTCTTATGGTTTACCTGTTTATAATCTTCAAATTTATGATGTCGTCTTTTCTGATCATATGCCTGTATTGTTTGAAACTTCTCTTCCCTGTAATATCACTATCTGTGGCCCTCCTACTGCTTCTCGCATGTTTAAACCATCAAGTGCCGTCCAGTTCTCTACCGCCTTTAATAAGGCCTTAAATGTTGACTCAGAGCTCTCAGTCTGTGCCGACACTGAGGTGCTGACTGCAAAATTCTTATCTACTTGTCAAATCATTCTGGATACTGTTGCTCCTCTGAAGGTCAGGCGGCCTAAATTGAAGTCTGAGCCGTGGCTGAACGACATCACTCGGGCTGCTCGAAGAGAGTGCAGAAAAGCAGAACGCAAATGGGAAAAAAGACAAGCTACAAGTGTCTTATGATATCTTAAGAGATAGCTGGCATAGATATCAGAAAATTGTCAAGAACCAGAAATCCGCCTATTTTGCAGGTGTTATTAATGACAACTGCCATAAGCCCCGTGTCTTATTTAGTATTTTAAGCTCTGTTCTTAACCCTCCCCAATCCTACTGTATAGAAGCTTCTGCTGAAACTTGTGAAGCTTTTTTAAATTTCTTTGTGGAGAAGATTTTATCTATTAGAGCACATATTTTACTCCCTTCTTATGACCCTTCTGTTATTTTTACGCCTTTAGCAATTTTTAGCCATTTTGAACCTGTGTCTCTATTTAAACTGGGTAAAATTGTCACCCAAATCAAGTCTGGCTCTCCCAGTGATGTTCTTCCCCCTCGCTTTTTTAAAGAAGTTTGGGGCACTATTGGACCTTATATTCAAAGGCTTATAAACAGCAGCCTGACTTTAGGCCATGTACCTGCAATTTTTAAACAGGCAGTGGTCCAGCCTCTGCTGAAACGCCCTGGCTTGGATGCCTCTTTGTTGAGTAATTTCAGACCTATTTCAAAGCTGCCTTTTGTTTCTAAAATTTTAGAAAAAGAAGTGTGCTCACAGCTGCAGGCTTTTTTAGAGAGTCAAAACATTTTTGAGGTATTTCAATCTGGTTTTAAAGCACTTCACAGCACAGAGACTGCGCTTTTGAGAGTTTTTAATGATATCTTATTAACTGCTGACTCTGGGAAGTCTGTCTTACTTGTGCTTTTGGATCTCACAGCAGCTTTTGATACAGTAGATCACAATATTTTGATTTATCGTCTAGCACATCATGTTGGAATTAGAGGCACTGCCTTGGAGTGGTTTAAATCATACCTCTCTGATAGAAGTTTTTCAGTCTCACTTGGTAAATTTCATTCATCTTCCGCCCCCCTCCCATGTGGTGTACCTCAAGGATCCATCCTTGGGCCCCTTCTTTTTAGTATTTATTTACTTCCCCTTGGCCATATTATTAAAAAACATAAAGTCTCATTTCATTTTTATGCAGATGATTGTCAAATTTATCTACCGATGAAACACAATGACCTTAACCCCCTCAGGCCTATTTTAGAATGTCTTAAGGATATCAGAGCATGGTTGGCTCTGAATTTTTTAAACTTTAACGAAAAGAAGACTGAAGTCATTATATTTGGGCCGAATGGACCTGGTGTCCCTCCATCTGACTTGGGTCCTCTTACATCGTGTGTCAAATCAATTGTCACCAACCTTGGAGTAAAATTTGACACAGCTCTTAAAATGGACAAACAAGTAAATACAGTGGTGAGAAAAAGCTTTTTTCAGTTGAGGCAGCTCTCTAAAGTAAAACCTTTTATTTCTTTTTGTGACTTGGAGAGAGTTTTGCACGCATTTGTGACCACTCGCCTTGATTATTGTAATGGACTTTATATTGGTATTGATCAGGCTTCACTATCACGCTTGCAAATGGTCCAGAATGCTGCTGCTCGCCTGTTGACAGGGACACGCAAACGTGAGCACATTACCCCTGTTCTTGCCTCCTTACACTGGTTGCCTGTCCATTTTAGAATTCATTTTAAAATTTTATTGCTTGCTTTTAAAGTTTTAAATGGCCTGGCTCCGTCTTACCTGTCAGACCTTTTACACCAATACACTCCACAAAGGTCTCTCAGATCATCTGACCAGTCACTCCTTGCTGTCCCCATGTCGAGACTTAAACACAGAGGAGACCGAGCTTTCGCTGTTGTGGCCCCCAAACTATGGAACAAACTGCCCCTCCATATTAGGCAGGCCCCAATACTTGAAATGTTTAAATCACTTTTAAAAACACACTTTTTTTCAAAGGCCTTCTAGGAGTGTTATCAGAGCCAGTTTGTAGTCAGTTTTTAGTCAGCTGTTGGTCATTCTTAATCTTTTTACTTTGTTAATCTTATTCATTGTATATCTTATTGTTTATTCTACTCATGTTGATTTATTTTTATCTTCTTTTTCAATTATATATTTGTTTTGTTTATTGATTTCATTGTATGCTTAAAGTATGGTTTTAACTGCTATCTCTGTTTTATTATTGGAAAGCACTTTGGTCAACTTTGTTGTTTTTAAAAGTGCTATATAAATAAAGTTGGATTGGATTGGATTGGATGTGAGGAAACCAACACTGAAGAGCTACAAACTGTTTCTCTCATCACAACATTGTTTTTGTTTTTGGGTTCTTCATTGTTGGTTTCATGTTTCAGTTTTGTAAGTTTCCACTTGGTAGAAATAAAACTGTGAGCAACTTAATTCACTGTCATAACATTAGATCATTTTCCAATTTATTACAAAGAATTTTTTATTTTATTTCAGAATCAAGGCCTGGGAAGACAGAAACAACTCAGCAACCTGGAAGTCTCCAACCACCAGAGCTGAAGGAAGAGACCAAAGGTAAAAACAAAATAACTTTACAGTTTACAAAATCACTCATTCATTATATTGTTTATACACAGTTCAGTCAGGAGATATGGGCCAAATCTGAGAACTGTATTAATTTACCAGAACAGAAAACACTCCCATCCAGTTTTCTAGAAATGGATTTAGTTCAGTCTTAAAATAAAGAGAGTCTAAGACTAGGCCTTCATAAGTGAAACTGAGTCTATATGAATAACAAAGTAAAATCCTCCCATAAACCTGCAGCTCTTTCAGGTAAACATACTGAGGTTCTGCTTCAAAATGTCAAATATCAGTTTTATCCAGTTCTGGGTTTTGGGGGCTCGAGTCTTTCCTGGCTGTCATTGGGCAAAAGGCCCGATGTAAGCTGGAGGTCACCAGACTGTAAGTGGTGATAAATGAAATTCTCTGTGCATCAGAAACATGTAAATAAAGTCTGGTGTTCACCTCCCAGAGTAATACTGCTTATTTAATGGTTAATTCCACTTCCTGTTTTTAAAATGTGCTCGTTTACATCATTAACTGAATTATGTGTTTACTGTTTTTTGCACCTTAGGAATTTCTTTGTCAGGCCGGCTAGCAATCGTCGGGGCTGTATTCATCTGTATCTCTCTGATCTCATGGGGATTTATGTTTTATCAGAATTGCAAAGAACACGTAAGTCTGTCAGAAAAAAAAGTATTGTCTTTTAAAAACAAATGTTTACAGTTTGTGTCAGAATCATTTGCTCTGTGACATTTTAAAGTCTCTTAAACTTTTCATATTCAGTATAACTCAGTGAGTCTTTGGATTTTCTTTCAATTTCAAACAGAGTTCTTGATGAAGACGTTGTCAGCATATGGACCTTCTAGTTCAGTTTCATGACAACAGCTTGAAACTGCAGATCTCAGACTTTGAACAGAAACTCTTCATAACATCATGATTATAAACCAGATTTGAAGTTTCCAATTCGATGCTGTTCAGTTGGCGTCAAGAACAAACAGAGGGAAAAACAACACAAACAACACAAAAAAGATTTAAATTCAGGACTTCAGTCCAATATTGAAATCCTTCAACTCATCTGAACTATAAATATGCTGAGGTGTTAAAATAAAAACAGGATGAATTGAATTTGAGGTAAAACACAAAACAGCATTAACAGGATGGAGCTTCATGTTTTGTGTTAACATTGTTTAATACACTCTTGTTGGCACTTTTGTTGACAGTAAAACGGTTTCTCTACTTTTTATTTGTCATGTGTGCTAAAAAAGCAAAGTAAGAAAACTAGTTGGACTGATATTTACACTCGTGTCTCGTTTTAATGCAACATCAAAACAGCAGAAACCTCAGTGAGAAGAACTCTGACTCACATAAAGATTCATCAGTTTCATTCAGAATACAACTAATCACCAAAGCTGCAGATTCTGTGTTATTAATGTGTGTTTTATGGGAGAAACTGGATTTTCTTCTTAGATTTTCCAGTGTCAGCTCATCAGTGAACTGTTCCTCTCACAAAGACTACAAGACCTCAGTCAGGTTTATGTTCCCAATCCAAAGTTTTTCCCAGAATAGAGCTGCTCTCTGCTGCAGCTGATCCATGTCCTGTGTCTAACCCTCGATCAGAGTCCAGTGTAGAAATACTCCTGTTCTTGTCGTTGTATATAAATCTTTGTTCTATTTTTTTCTCTTTTTAAAAAATGTTTACTTTTGTTCTGTTGTCTGAATTTGTCATCACTCGGATGTGTCCGTGTGTTTATTTCTGAGTAACTCTGTAAGTTTGTCTTTCACTGTTCAGATCTGCCTCTTGTGTGCTGTATCTCTGCACTGCACACAGCTGTGACAACAACTCAGTGTGAAACACCTGGTTAAACGATGGACATGGAAATATTATCATTTATGCAAAACTATATATAATATATTTTGAATATGTAAACAAAATTAATATAAAATAATTTAAATTGAATTCAACTGAATTCTGTGTCAAGAAGTTTTTACATCACATGAACATTTAAATATCACAACTCTGACTTCCTGTAACTCGTCCTCCAGTCTGGAATAAATACGACCAATGACAGACTTAAATCAGATTTACACTATGAAGGCTGATGGGGTGATGTCATAATTCCAGTGGGTCGGCTGAATGGACACCCAACACTGTGAACATGTTAACTTGAGAAAGAGGAGATGTAGCATTCTCTGACTGATACCACAGGTGTATCTGTGAGGCTGAGGTGTAGCACTGACAGCTGTCAGTAATGTTTGTAAAACACTGCTGTCCTCCTACATGGGAGCAGCACAGACACAGGCTGTATCCCAATTCAGGGTCTGCAGCCTTACAGGCCGCATTTTAAGGCCGATTACGTCACAGCGACGCGACGAAGGCTGTCCCAATTCGAAGGCTGCTCGAAATGCGTCCTTCATTTCCCTGAATTTTAAGGACGTGGCGGTGTAGACTTTGTGGCCCAACATATCCCAGAATGCATAGCGCGGCGGTGGGTGTGGATAATTTTGCCGAAAAAATAAACGGCAGATGAGGGGCGCCCGAAGAGTAAACTTTAAGTAAGTACTGGATATGATGTCACTTATTTATGTGCAAATGTTTAATAACGAAGAACATTAAACATTACTGTTGCCACATGTCGGCAAAGTTATGTGACATTAGAGACGTTTGTACTAACTTGGTTTTAAAGCCTTTACTTTACAATATACGCCGTTCAATAGCTGAGCTTAATCTTACAGAGAATGATCAAAGCTCATGTAGAAACAAACAAACAAATGAACAGATTTTCTCCTTCATTTCTGTCAAACAAAGCTGTATGAAACGTTTCTAGCTGTTAGTATCATGGTTGCTAGGCAACCTGGGCAGCGCAACGGAGGCTAGACCGTCCCATTTCACAAGCCTCGCACTTCCGGCCTTAGCGGCCCTTGAGGATCGTTGAGACTGCGTACTTTAAGGCTGCAGACCCTGAATTGGGATACAGCCACAGTCACAGGATAAAAGATGGATGTGAGATGATATTTATAGGTTTATATGAGAGTTTGAAGCTGACTTGGATTTAAAGAGGTTGGATGTGAGGAATTAGAAGCAGACCTAAAGCATCCTGACTTTATTGACTTATTTTGATTCTAGAGCCCATAATTTGCAAAATAAACAATTATAAATGTCAAAACTTTTACATAGCAGCACCTGGAGATCATGAAGTCACCTGGAAAGTTTATAATGAGGTCATAGTGAGATCGAGGCTCATTCTGTCATAGACTTCAATATAATCTGGTCTGTTTTTCAAGATAAAGGAGTCTCCCCCTGCTGGTCATTAAAACAAATCCAGGTTTAACCTTTCAGAGCTGAGTGTCAGTCTTAACAGTGTAACAATGAAACAGACTGAAGAAATAAATCAAAACTTCAATTTCCTTCTAGAAATGTGTCCATGGTAGGAACTGAACACATTTCAGAGTTCCCACCATAAAGGCATATGCTAAAAAATATTACTATTAGTATTTTTTTTCCAATACCACATACACAAAGGTGAAATTCATGTGAACCCCGGACGAACTGCAAACGAACAGATACAGAAAAAGATTATTTATGTGAATATGAATTTAATCAGATTTCTGAGGAAAGTTTACACAACATGACACTGAAAAAAGGTTTTACCAGAAAACTAACTTTCATGAGGCTCAGATTCACGCATGCGCAGATCACCAAGTCCTCCACAAGAAGTTCTGATGTTTGTTTATAAACACTCCCCCACGTGGCTGGTAAAACACAGTCGTTACTCTGTGTGTCGTTACTCCCACGGATACGTTCACTCACTTTTAATACACAGAACCTGACATTACAGGTAACATTCTCAGATTTTCATTAATGTGTTTCATTTATTCTGTGCAACAGTGTCATTGTTTTCTCTGTGGAGTGGAAAGTTTACATCATTATGAATATCAGAATGTAGTACGAAGGGAAATAAGTGTGCAGTGCTGAGCTTGAAACTTTAAAGTTTTCTGTTTGGTGACAGAGGCTGTTTTGACCTGTTTATTAAACACATAAAGGTGAACACATGACCTGCCAGGACCAGGTTATGTCCCGAGCTCCGGTTTAAAAATGACTGGATAAATCCACATTGTTAGGTCTGTACTCGCAGACCTCGCTAACTCAGAGACTTATCCCCGTGAACAAAGCAAGACACTCAGAGCTCAGTCCATTTTAACTTGAGAAGGAAGCCAGTCCAGTCAGGATCCCAGAGCTTTAAGCTCCTCACCTGATCCCAGACAACTTCAACTCCAGCCTGTTATTCAGTAAAAACAGTTAGAGAAACACCCCATTGTAAAACCCTTATGGTGTGTTGTAAAAGCTAAGGCACTGTGTTTGTGTGTATGCATGCATATGTGAGAATGTGAGTGCGTGTATGTGTGTGTATGTGTGTTTGTATACGTGACTTCCTGGTTACACGCGTTTTAAAAACATCTAACAACACCAAAGGGTTATCTCCCTTCACCCCGTATATGGTTTAACCCCTTTAACGGTCTATAAAAGGCACAGTTGAGCCCATAAATGACAGGAAGTGAACATGCCTTACCTACGGTGGCCCTGAGAGGCCAAACAGACTGCAACTTCAGAAAACACTTGCAAAAAGAAAAACGTGGCAAAAAGAAAAATGCTGCAAAAAGAAAAATGCTGCAAAAAGAAAAATGCTGAGTGATACCAGTTGCAAAGAATTTTGGATCCACCTCCACCATCCAGAAAATCAACAACTGCAAATCATAGCATGGTGGGGGGAAAGCAAAAAGAAGTCAACTAGTATGTGTGTGTTTAGACAGATTTGAAACAAAGTAAGTTCCAAGGCACGTTGAGTCGGCGGGAAGCTGAATTACAGTTTTCAAAGACCTGACACGGTGCTTTGACAACTTGGCAATCCTGTAAAATGTTTGTCACAATAAGAATCCCCCCCCTACATTACACAAATCAAGACTTAGATATAGTTAAAAGTATAAAGTGTCTATACATTTGGATTGGTACATTATTAAGTAAAACAACAGGACCTGTCTAAAACAAAAATTGTCTTAATTCAGTTGCTTTCTACATGCTAATTACAAGGAGAGACTTGGGTCCTTGAAAATATTGCCTGAAAGAAAGCATGAATGCTGAAATCACAGTTAGAATTTGCATAGACTGTCTGCATGTTCAGGGACCTTTTACCCAAAGATTAATAAGGTTGCGCATGACCCTCAGACACACAAGGTGCATATAGTCCAGCACAAAACCTGAGACTAACTCCACTCCCAGCTCATTCAGAGGTGACACCCCAGCATGGTGCTCTTTGTATGCTATAGCACGAAAAGTCAAACTGTACTTTGATTACTCCAGGCAGTAACAAACAATAAAACCACACAACCCTTGCTGCTACACACTAAACTGTCTGACAGCAAAATTAAATCAATATACAGATATATATATATATATATATAACATACTATTGTAATAATCTGACTTTTATAAGCAGCCATAGTCAGCAAATTCATAATGAAAGCAACAAACAGCTCATGTTTTGATGAAACTGCAAACCCTCCTGGCCATTAATCACATAAGCTGTACATGCAGGAAAAAAAGGCTGATAAAGGAGCACAAAATTAAGACAAATCCAAGACATAAAACGAACTACAATAACAGGTTGTATGCACAAATAAGGCATCAGTGAACAAAAATCTTTAGAAATACAGCTAAATAAAAAAAATGTTTTCTTCAAATAAATGTGGAGATTCTAGCTAAATATATATCACAGAAGGAATTCTGGTAAACATTAACACAGCTTAAAAACAGAGGGCCACAGCATGAATGAACCTTAAAATGAAACTGAAAGATAATATTGAAACTGAAATAAATGTACTGAAAAGGTTTGTATTGAACGTGAAAAAAATTGATACTGAAAAAAGATTAAATGAAAATGTGTTTTACAACCAAGTTTTCACACTTACATCTTTTTTATTCACCTACAATTCTTTTAAATCCATCACAGTGTGATGTTAAACTGAACCATCACCTGATGGAAATGTTTATTATTAAACTTCATCTGTTTGAAGTTTAACAGGTACACGTCCCTCACTCAGAACAGAAAAGCAGATGCAACAGATGTTCCTGCCTTGGTTTGAAGACACCTGCATTCACACTTAGAAAATCCATCTGTACATGTCAGTAAGTGTCTCACATTATCATTATCTTCATTGTCTTCATAAACTAAGCAGAACAGCAGGAGACGCAGACCCGTGTTCGCGCCTGGTTCCGGTCTCCCGCATTGGTGTATCTGAACCTCTGGATGTAGCAGAAGATGAGCCAGACGATGGAGATGATCATCAGCACGATGAAGAAGATCGATACGAACACCACCGACGTCCTGCTCACGTACTTCTGCAGGCTCCTCGTCCCGATGGTGATCGTCATGGTGACCGTCACATTTCGTTCCAACAGCGATACGATCTCGCGGCCTTTTGGCTCCGGGATCATGATGGCGACGACCTCGCTCGCACCTGAAGATGAGGACAGGTGAGAAGCACTTTGATGGACACTGTACTTTTTACATGAGCTATAGAAATAAATATTGATTGATTGATTGATTGATGTCATCATTTTGGCCTAAAATATTTGTCAATTAAAAAAAGGAGTAGAACTCCAGGAGCAACAACCACCAATTACTAGGAACAGGAATAGGTTTCAAATATCAAGATGAATAAAAAATAAATCTACATTATTGAAGCAAGGATATTTAGTGGGCTTATATTTAAAAATCCAAAACACTTCCCTTCTCCTTTCTCTGTCACTAGTATGGCTTTGTAATGTAATTCATGTGGCTCGAATCCAGCGGTCCCCAAACAACTCACGGACCAGTACCGGTTCGTGAGTTGTTTGGTAGCGGGCCGTGAAAGTTGAGGCTGGATTTAAAGCAAACCAACCACCCAGGGCTTTTTCCCTGCCCAGTCAGAGTGGCAGCAAAACAGTGCCTCCACAGATGGGAGAATTGTGAAAGTGGGGAAACACAACTTTAAAATTATATAAAAATACACTGCTCAGCAAAAAGTGGTTCCTCTAGTCTAAACTATGCAATTTCCAAATAAGGAGAATCTGGGAACAGTTTGCATATAAGACCGTGCCAAACCTCCTTGGACTGACATAAAACTAGATGACTCAACACTTCCCTTATAACAGAAATACCTCGTCAGTTGGACTTTTTCCATGACGTTTGTATTAAGAAATTAATATAAACATTGTCCATGTCACCTTTGATCCCCATGACCTTCTACCGCTCGTCCATTGAGAGCCTGCTAACCTACTGCATGACAGTATGGTACAGCAGCTGCACTAAGGCGGATAGAGTGAGGCTTCAGAGTGTGGTCAAGACAGCACAAAAGGTCATCGGCTGCCCTCTCCCCTCCCTGATGGAGAGTTATTCCTCCCGCTGCCTCAGCAGAGCAGCAGACATCATCAAGGACAGCTCCCACCCTGGTTTCAACATGTTCAACCTGCTACAGGTGCATCAGCACAAAAACCCAAAGACTCAAAAACACTTTCTTCCCTAAAGCTATAACCACCCTGAACTCACACATGCACCGATAACACAGCCCCCCCAATTTTTTTCTTCCCATTTCATCTATGAACCACCACTGTGCAATAACCCAACTGTATATACACAACACTATTTATTACATATTACTTTTTTAAAACCGGCTTATATATTTGTACATTTTATATATATATTTTTCCCTCTGTTAATACTGTCCATATGTATATAGTGCTGCAGAACTGTGCCCCCCCAGCATGTTTGCACTGAGTAGGAGATGCTCTGTATCTCATTATACAACCGCATAGTGACAATAAAGGCATTCTATTCTACTCACCCCAGCAGCAAACTACCCAACTTAGAAAAGCTAAGCAAAGCCTCCTTCACAGAGGGAGGAAATCGAGTTAAATGCGCATTTATTGGGGTGAATAAAGCAGAGCATCATCTACCTGGCATGGTGATGGTGTCGTTCGTGTTGGTGGAGCCCACATTAAAGATGACCACCGCAGAGGCGTTGTGGGCTGCAGCGTGGCGGATCTTGTCCTTGTAGGTGCAGTTGCCCCGGGCTATGAGCGCCACCCAGGCCCCGGCCTGAGCGGGCACCGCGAAGCGGGTGTTGGGGTCGCAGGCCTGGCGGTCGAGCGGTGCTGCGGGCAGGACCAACACCCCCTTGGCGTCCCGCTTCGGAGAGTGCTCGCCATATCGCCCGCACTCCGTCTTCTCGGTGCGCAGCTCCGAGGTGGCCGGGTCCACGTAGGTGATGTTGACGAAGGCGGTGTACCACTCCTCCCGCTCGGCCACGGTGAAGTCCAGGCACAGCAGGTGGACGAAGCAGAAGGAGAGCAGCCACGTAGAGAGGGCCAGGCTGCGGCAGGCCGCCACCAGCGAGCCCGGGGCCATGACGAGCCTCCCCGGGGTGAGAGCGAGCTGTGTGTCGGTAGGTCGGAGGAGCCCGGTAGCTTCAACGCTGGAGCCTCCTACTCCACCATGCTACAAGGCAAAACCACCAGGAGCGTGTTTAACTCGCTTATACTCCCCTTTGTTCACACGGAAGAAAAAAAATCTGTTTTTAGCCGCTCCCCTCCACTACTCTCGGGCTACCTAGCAGCAGACGCCTGTTAGCAGTCTCCATTTCCAGCCTCCACCGTTAACTCGATGAGAAACACCCACGAAAAAACTCCTAAATGCGCACAACTGAAAGGAGAAATCACCACAGGAGTGACGCGACGTAACCCCGCTGAGGTGAAGCTACAGGCGGCGGGCTGTTGTGCCAAAATTGAAAATTTTCTGTGTTACAAGTTAAGACCCAAGATTTGTCATTCCACCCAAATCCACATTCATCTGAGCTCCCTGCTCTGCTGATATTCTTGTATGCAACTGCGACATAAACTTCTCCCCCTCTCCACTCCACCTCCCAGTAACAACGTCCACTCAGACTCTCTCTATTCAGGACCTGATAACATCCAGTGAATCTGTCTGGATGATCAGAATAAGACTGTTGCTGATTCATAAATGTTACTTTTCTGTTCCCGTCAGATAATAACAGACGTCTGTGAGTTGTGTTTGGATCCAGTGTGATTTCACGTGAATATTTTAAGAATCCAGCTCTGGTCTTTGGCTCTGCTGGTGACAGTAAAACATCCTCTTCAGTGACTGTCAGTGAGATGTTTGTCCATTCCTCTCTCAGAATGTCCTGTAGTTTATCTCTGGTCTCTGACACAGCTGCTGTCACATCCTCAAAGTAGCTCAGAGGACGAATATTGATGCTGGATGAGTGTGTAGACTCACTGAGTGCTGACAGTGAGGGGTAGTTGTGTAGAAACTGGTTGTGATCCTCTGTGTGTGAGAGCTGCTCCAGCTCGCCGTCTTTCCTCTTCAGCTCAGCGATCTCCTGCTCCAGCTTCTCCTGAAGCTCTTTGACTCGACTCACTTCAGTTTCCTGCTGGGATCTGACCTGCTGCTTCACATCAGAGCTTCTTTTCTGGAGGAGACGGATCAGCTCAGTGAACATCTTCTCACTGTCCTCCACTGCTTTATCAGCAGAGCCATTGATGGCCTCCACCTCCTGTTGAAGCAGCTTCACATCTTTCTCTCGCTCCTGGATTCTCTGCTGGATGTTTAGTCGTCTCACCTCGAGCTCCTTCTGCTTCTCAGTCCTTTCTGCTGCAGCTGGGACTGTTTCATGGCCTTTATGTTCATCAATTGTGCAGAGATAACAGATACTCTGCTGATCAGTACGACAGAAAATCTTCATCACCTCATCATGACGAGAGCAGATGTTCTCCTGGAGCTTCTTGGAGGGGGCCACCAGCTTGTGTTTTTCAAAGGCAGGAGACTCCAAATGAAGCTGTATGTGTTTATCACAGTAGGAGATCAGACACACCAGACAGGACTTGATGGCTTTCCGCTTCCTCCCAGTGCAGACATCACAGGCCACATCTTCAGGTCCAGCATAGCAGTGATCAGCTGGAGCAGCTTGGAGTCCAGTCTTCTTCAGCTGCTCCACTAAAGCTGCTAACATGACGTTTTTCTCCAGGACAGGCCTCGGTGTGAAAGTCTTCCTGCACTGAGGGCAGCTGTGGATTCCCTTCCTGTCCTCTTCATCCCAGAAACCTTTAATACAGTTCCTGCAGTAGCTGTGTCCACAGGTTGTAGTCACCGGATCCTTCAGTAGATCCAAACAGATGGAACAAGAGAAGGTTTCTCAGTCCAGCTGAACTCCTTTATGCGCCATTTCTCCTCTCAGTGTCAGTGACTGTGTGAGTTTCTCTTCCTTATAACTGAAACTAGTCTGAGCTCTGATCTCAACAACATGTTTCTGCAGTGAATGGAGCCTGTCAGCTCTTACATGTCACCACATGTTGGTTACCCATCGGCAAACTGCAGATCTGAAGGGGAGGGAACGAGGAAACACGTGGACAGAGAGGAGGTGCTGTGTTTAAGAGCAGGAAGAAGAGGGAGGTTATCAGGCTGTGCTTCACTCCAGGAAGAGGAGCAGTTAGAGAGCGATACTGTGTGTTTAACCCTTTTATTTACTGCTCACTTGAACTTAAGCTTGTTAACACTTTCTTCTATATAAATAAATCACACTTTGTGTGTTTTTCTTTCTGTGATTTGAGATCATCACATTTTTATTTTATAATTTTTATATGTTATACGCACAAAAGAGCACTTTTTAAATGTTCAATGTTCAGCTGGAAATGAATGTGAAACTTTGGTGATGATCTCAAATCACAGAAAGACACAAAGTTCTGCTCTCTAGGTGAACCAATCCTTGTCCACCTTCCTCTTGGGCAAAAAAAAAGTACTGCCTGGAGTACCCAGTGTTGATTGTCCCAAAAGAAATAAACCAACAAAACTTGAAGATCATGTATCACACCAGGAGGGGGTTCTATACAAGCTAATTGATGCCATAAACAGAAGTGGCCAAGTTATTTATAATCAACACTCTCCCTCTATATGACATTTGGGGCAACAGCCACCTCCACTTTTCCAATTTTCCCCCAACTTTCTCCACCACCCCTTCCCAGTTCTTACATTCTGTAGCCTCATCTCCCACGTACACACCCAGATACTTCAACCCTCCCCTTTACCACTTCAGCTCACCTGGAAGTAGCCCAATTCACCTGTGCAGCTAAAAATCTGCAAAAGTTCCCAACAATTATTCCCAACTTATTCACATCTTGGTGACTCCTAACAAATACAATAATATCATCAGCATACGCAGACAAACTAAAAGACATATTGACATCAGATAAAACCAACCCAGTAATGTATGACCTCACATTGTGCAACACTGGTTTGATAGACAGAGCATACCCGACAGTGGACAGCCCAGCCTAATGCCTCTAGTTAATTTAAAAGGTTTACACAAACGACCATTTATTTTCAGTACACTTTCAATTTCCTCGTACAAAACCATAATCTTAGCGATTAAACCAGAGCCGAGACCAAACCTTTCTAGCACACTCCAGAGGTAACGATGCTCAACTCAGCCAAAAGCTTTTTCTTGGTCCAGAGAAATCAGATCAGTATCATAACCCAGTGAACTGGAGACTTCCAAAACACCTCTAACTAATGACACATTGTCGACAATAGACCTACACAGCACACAGTAAGTTTGCCCTGGATGTAAAATTTGATCCATCACCATCTTCAGCCTGTTTGCCAGCACCTTTGATAGCAACTTACAAATATTAACATTATTAATCCCCTCTACGAAGCGAGAAAAACGTGCAGTGTGTTAAGCTTGAAACTTTAGTTTTCTGTTTGGTGACAGAGGCTCTTTTGACCCGTTTATTAAACACATGAAGGTGAATACATGACCTGCCAGGACCAGGTTATGTTCGATTTAAAATCGAGTGAATAAATCCACATTTTCACTGATTCTTTTGTATACAAGTTTTTTAGTACGATCGATCTTATAATGTGACTAAAGCTGCTTCCACGGGCTGTGTGACGTTTAACATGTAAACGTATCCAGTTTAAAGTGTCAGAACTCCTGACTGCTGTGAGAGCGGTGCTTCTTCCAGGTTGTAGTAACTGTGTTGCTTCAGCCACTCGCAACATTGCGATCATAAAGCTAGTAAAGTAGTTCTAATAACAGCTCGAAATTTAACTCTACTCAATATAATGTTAATTTCAAAAAGGATGGTTGGATGACTTGTTGTAGAGTCTGACAATGATTCAGAATGAATGATCCCAGTTTTAATTATAATGCACATATTTTAAGATGAACCCTTCAGTTATCAAACCTGAGGCAAAGGTACTTTCCAGAGTTAAAGACGTATTTGCAGCAAAGAAAGTAAAATGTAACACGTGGAGCATTGTTTCAGTTTCTTAATATCCGCATAGAGACAATATGTTTCACTTTAAGCAATTACTGTAGCATTATTCAGTACAGACATTAAAAAATAAAATCATCACATTGCTGACTGGAAAGTCCTCCAGGGCCTGAAGCAGCAAAGCAGCCCCAGAACAAACCTAAAAAGTTCATCTTTTGTTAGTCCACAGAACATTTTCCTAAGAGTCTTGCTGATCATCATAAAGGCCTGCAGTTCTTTACATGTTGTTGTCGGATATTGTGACCTCCTGGATGAGTCATTAATGCGCTCTCGGGGTAGTTTTTGTAGGCCGAACACGTCTGTGAACATTCACCACTGTTCCAATTTTTTCTCCACTAGTACATAATGACTGTCACTGTGTTGCACCGGAGTCCCAAAACCTGAGAAATTACTTTTTTAGACTGAAAGATGTTTGTGTTATTTTTTAAGCTCTTTTAGCACAGGTTGGATTGTCTGCTGCAAAACTGTGTTTTCAAATTGGCTTCCCAATATTAAAAATAGGTAACAGTAAAAAAGAAAAAAAAAAACCAACAACCTGGAGACATGTTAGATTAAAATATTGTTTGGGTATTTAATATAATTTAATAAATTCAACACAGACAACATTATTCTGTTGTGATGATCCAGGAAGATTAAGTGTGGTTGATCAAAGTACACGTGTGTTTTATTGTTTCAGGAAGCAGAAGACAGATGAAGAAGGACGTGCACGAGAGGCTGAAGCTCAGCATGCTCTTTCTGTGTTGACCCTCAGTCTCCATTGTTGTTTTCCTGCTTCTAAAACTTCTCTCATGCAGAGGTAACATTTATAGCAGCACATTTGAGGTTTTCTGTAAACCTTTAAACGAATTTAAGGAGGACTTGACTATTTCACAATTTCATTTCTATCTTTATGCGACAAACTGAGAAGCCATATAAAATTCAGTGCTCATTTACATATCTGACACGGCCTTCCAGATTGTTCCCAGAGCATCAGTGAAATATCGGATCTGTTTCAGGTTATTTTCAGGGAGGACCTCTGCAGCAAGTGGTGGCTCTCCTGGATGATGATGTTGTTTTACCCTGTTCTCTGGAACGTCCTGTGGATGCTTCATAGCTGCAGCTGGAGTGGGCGAGAACTCACCTGACACCAGGATTTATCTACATGTGGGAGAAAAATAAAGAAAATGTGGACGACAAGCAGCCGTCATATGTTGGAAGAACCTCACTGTCCTTTTATAAACCGGAGCATGGAAACATCTCACTGACTCTCTCTAAAGTACAGCTGTCTGATCAAGGACCGTACAGATGTCTCATTCCAAAGCTGGGTCAAAGGTCACATGTACACCTTATTGTAGGTAAGTGGATATCTTTGTAGTACAAATACATAATAAAGTCAGTTTATGGTCCTGACTGCACATTTCTAAATGTACAATACAGTGTTCCCTCCTTTATCGTGGGAGTTACGTTCTAAAACTAACCTGCAATAGGTGAAATCCGTGAAGTAGCCAGCTTTATTTTTTAATATTATTATAGATGTTTTAAGGCTGTAAAATCCCTCACTACACACTTTATACACTTTTCGCAAGCAGGCATGAACATTTTCACACTTTTTTCTCTCGTTTAAACACTTTCAAAGTTCAAACCTTTGTAGAAAAATAAGTCCAGTATTATAGAGCGAAACCAAAGGAACCCATGTTGCCTTTGACGGTGCAAGACGTTTCATCGACACTGTTGTGTTCGTTTGGGAGAAAACTTACAAACATACTGTACAGCATTTCAGAGTAACACTGCTAACAATAGAAGACTTATGTAAATTTGACAAGCTGAACGCTTTCTGTACTGACAGGAGACACGGCACGAGATTGATTGACAATGGTCTACAGCCAATCAAGACGCAGAACACAATGCACGGTAAAAAAAAAAAAAAAAGCACCATGCAAAATTGCACAAAAAAAACCGCGAAACAGCGATACCGCTAAAGGTGAACTGCGTTATAGCGACGGACCACTGTATTTCATACTTCTGGTCTTCTTGCTTCGGTGTATCTAAATGTTTGACTGGTGTCACACATGCAGTGGGTGAATACATTTTTCCTTCCTCAGCTTCAGCATCTACACCCGTCATGAAGGTGATGTCAAATGTCAGCAGCAGGGTGGTGTTACAGTGTGAGTCTGCAGGCTGGTATCCAGAGCCTGAGCTGCTGTGGTTGGACGGTGAGGGAAACCTCCTCTCTGCTGGACCTACAGAGACCCTCAGAGGTCCTGATGACCTCTATACTGTCAGCAGCAGAGTGACTGTGGACAGTGTTGGGAAGGTTACTTTTAAAATGTATTCCGTTACAGAATACAGAATACATGCCCCAAAATGTATTCTGTAACGTATTCCGTTACGTTACTCAATGACAGTAACGTATTCTGAATACTTTGGATTACTTAATATATTATCATGCTTTTTACAACAACGTGAATGTACTATTGCTGTGTGATTTATTACTGTTACTGAAGGTCCGCGACTCCAAACTGTAGTAAAGGGACCTCTGACTAATACGGCGGGGTCCCTGTCGGCTCGTAGCCGAAAACTAGCTTTACTTTGTTGTGTGGGTCAACTTTTCTTGCGAGAGACAGAGACAGGGGTTGAAAGACTGCTCGAACGGAACTTATTGTTTTCGGAGGAAAACACGAACACGGTGTACAGTCGAGTCTTAATAGCTTACTTACAACTGGGCTCGTCAGACACTCTTCTTGGCTGCAGTGGTTATTATTATATTTACATGCTTCCAGCTCCCGTTTTTGCTCGATGACAACTCGTACCTTTCCACTCCCCTTTTTCTCCCTCCTCGCGCTCACAGACCC
The DNA here is from genome assembly GCF_057382275.1 of Copadichromis virginalis. Taxonomy (NCBI): domain Eukaryota; kingdom Metazoa; phylum Chordata; class Actinopteri; order Cichliformes; family Cichlidae; genus Copadichromis; species Copadichromis virginalis. The sequence goes on along the minus strand of NC_140620.1, from coordinate 25,402,512 downwards.
ATAATGTGTATGGCAGTCCATTCTCCCTGCAACACGGACTACACTGCCCATGAGGCTACATTCTTTAGAGCTATGCTTGTAGCATTCTGCCTGTTAGCTTAGCACAACAACAACAACAACGAAAAGGCGCTCTCTCACCCAGGAAACACACAATCGCAGAGAGAGAGAGAGCGTCGCCCTGTAACCATGGCAACCGTAACGCTGCCGCCTGGAACAACAGAACGTAGCTGTCAAACAAAACCAAACAGTCCTGACCCGCGACAAAATGAAACAGGAAAGTACCGCAGTGTAATCCATTTATTTCAACAAAGTAACTGTATTCTGAATACCACCTTTTTAAACGGTAACTGTAACAGAATACAGTTACTCATATTTTGTATTTTAAATACGTAACGGCGGTACATGTATTCCGTTACTCCCCAACACTGACTGTGGAGAAGAGACACAGCAACAACATCACCTGCATAGTCCAACAGAGGAACACCAACCAGAGCAGAGAGATACACAGACATGTTCCAGGTAATAATGACTCACATTCAGAAACAAACTATTTCATTATTTCTATCATTTCTGTTTTAGGTTTTAAAATATTTTTGCTTTCTTCTTGAAAGTGATGTCATCAGGGAATCTGGATTCATTGTCTTTACCATCATTTTTTTTTCTCGCATGGTTTTTCTTGTTGTGGTTTTTCTGTGGAAGTTGAAACAAACCCAAAGTGGTAAGAATTTTATTTTATGTACTGTAATAAAGCAGAGTCTGAAACTTAGGTTTGCATTTAATTCAGCAGGTAGCTGCTGAATTTGTAAGAATCTGTAGGTTTGCTCAAAAAAAGAAGTGGACAGTCTCGAATTTTATGGCAGTTTCATTTTAATAAACAGAGAGAGAATTACAACCAAAACTACAGACATAAAAAAACATTACATAAAAGATATAAATGATCTTGCCAGTTATTGACTGACATAAGTGTTTGATCCACGAATAAAGCATGACCTAGTATTTGGACACTTGCTGGTGAGTACAGCGCTAAGACATTTGTTGTAGTTGGTTACCAGGGCCGTGCAGATATGTTTGAAGGGGCAGGTGGTCAACCGCCCTCTGCACGTGCCTGTTGGCTACCACGTTTGCAAACATCTCAACTGCCTCGTTTGAGTTTTGGACGAAATGCATTCTGGGATATTTGCCTGGGTTTGGCTACAGTGGCTAGCGAGCCAATCGGAACAGCCAATCGGAATTTTTTCATCCAAGTCTGTGATTGGTTGGTTTTGTGGCACAAATATAACACTGTACAGAAAGAGTTGAATGTGCAGGAGCAGAGATGTTGAGGGTGCGAGCAACACATTGCGAGCGGGTCCGCAGAGATCTGAGAAAGAGCAAATGCAAAACCTGAGCGAGAGGGGCTGTTATTGTGTGTGTATATGGATAAGAGCAAACACCGAAATACATTTTTTGCACGCAGCAATGATTTCTGTTCACTCAAATTTAGCTTTTCTTCACTCAAAATAAATTTCTCCTCAAAATGCAACACTTTGTAAATGTTTTTTTACAGGGGCTCAAAATAGTGGCACAAAAATAACGCCATATTTATTGGCTTTATTGAGGATTATTTGTTAATAGATATCAAGTAAAATGGAAGTAAAAGTTCAGTCTGATCTTAAAATATGAGTTTCATGTCTGTGCGTTGAGATTTAACGGCATTATTTACTGGTTATCTCACTCCTGAACCACACCCTCCTCTCCTGTTTGTCTCCTGGTTTAGTTGTCCAATCTGACACAGATGCACTTTTATACCTGTGTCCTGTGGCTGTGTGGTTGGACATTTGCGTGACGTGTTTTTATTTTTCTTTCTTCTTTAGAGTACCAGAGTCTCTGAATGCCTCCATTTGAAAGCGGGTTGCTGCCGACCCTCCATGGAGGGGTTTCCCTCTGGATTTTCATCCTCTGCTTCAGTTTTATTAAAGGTAAATGAATTTCTTTTTATCAGACTCTACTTTGAGTTCATTTTGTATTTAACTGGTAAGTAATACTAACAACCATTTTCCCCATTGAAATGTTTCCAGTATTATTTTTCTAATGATTACATAAAATTTAACAACCCTCCCATTTTCTAAACAACCAACGAGACTGTCAGGTTACATCAGAGACTCAAGGGAAGTAGGTTGCATTTTTATGCAGTGCACAAAAGGAAGACTAGATGTCTGTAAACACCTGATGACTATGTTAAACACAGCAGTAGTTTGTGTTTCCTCATTGTTCATGTCCACAGTGAAGAGTTCTGCTTTGTTTCTCCAGCAGCACAATCCCGAAACAGTTTCAGAGTCTCTGTGTTTCCAAACTGAGCTGATAAATGTTTACAGTAACATCTGTGTTATTAGTTGATGTTGAGCTCCATCTGCAGGAGGGACACCGTTAAAATGTCATCAGTGTTTAGTTTCTCTCACATTTATCATGGAGCAGATCTCAGTGGGAGTGGATGTTTGCTGTGGATGTTTACAGGCTAAAATCCTTCTAATGTGACATGTTTTCAGAGCTCACATGTAAATTACAACCATCCAGTTTCTTCTTCATGATTTCAAAACATCTCGGTGAATCAAGTTTCCTGTGAGCTGTTTAAATTGACTTTAGATTTTGGTGGATGATCAAACTGTGGCTGCTTAACTGTGCTGACTGCAGAGATACTGAATAAGTCTGATCAACAGATTCATGATGAAAGTCATGGAAACAAAATCATCATCACAGTTATCTTGGTCATCTTCATTTCACTGACTGTGGAAACAAAGTGGATTTATTCAAGTTTAAGTAGCTCATCAGTTGAAAATCAACATTTTTTGTTTAAAAATAGCTGATAACTATTCGCTGATAGCTGCCAACATCTGCGAACAAATATAATTCTATGAAGTTGTTCTATATAGTGTGTAAATGTTAATATAGAGCATTATTAAATTTATTGCTAATGCAATCGTATGGAACATTGACTTCTAAAGGAAATTTTAGATGGCACTCGTCATCAGAAAGGTTGCGGACTCCTGGTCTACAAGGACTGGGTCACTGTCCTCGTGTGGACATTAGAGGAACTGCAGCTGTGGATTTTATGTGAAGCAAATATAAAAGTATTAATTTCACATTAACCTTAATATGTCTAAAAATCAGCTTTAAATGAATTAATTCCCTTTAAAATATAAATAATTCAAATTCAGTGTTTAGTGGCACATATTTTTACTGTGACACATGCTGTAGGTGTGGCTTGTTTCCATCAGTGGCTCTGGAAACACCTTTATGTTGTAAGCACACAAGTTGTCATGGGGATGCGGCCCCATTTGTGAGACTGCTGTATTATTACTTAGTATTCATTTATATGTAAATTTTGTTCTTATTTCAGAACCACAGGCGACAGAAACAACTCAAGCAGAAAAGAAAGAAAAGCCTGAATTCTTCATAACTTTTATAAACATTATGATCATGCACTCACTATGTCGTTATGTACAGTACAGATAGACCGGGTGATAAATTCGCAGCTGTATGTTTTCACAGTAAGGTAAAACAGTTTATCAGACATGGATTAATCCTAGTCCCAGACTAAAAGGAGCACTAGGATTATTCCACATGTGTGTAAGTCTAACAGAGACAAAGTTTATTTTCTTCTAAGTTTTATAAAAGCTGTAAATATAAGATAATCAGAGCACTTTTAACAGATTTTAGTTTTATTTGTGTCACAGTTTTGAAGTTTGTTAAACTTGTAATATTCAGAATAATGCTGAATTTTAAATTGTCTTTCAGTGTTTAAACAGAGTGACTCCTCCTCACACACAGAAGTGTTGATGGTTTGATGAAGAAGGTTTAAATGTTAATGAAAGCAACACAAAGTCAGGAGCAGAGAGGTCCTTGAAGCTGCAGATCAGACTGTAAAGATTAATTGTTGAGGAGGAAGAAGCAGATGTGAAGTTTTCAGAGTGACAGCATGTTGTCTGACTGACAACAGTATAAATGTGGGAGGAGAAGGAAGGACGAGAGCAGCCTGATGTGAACAGACGGAGCTCTGATGTTTGTCACAAACTGTGCAGCCGACCTGGAGCTACAGGCTGGTTTACCTGAAACCTTCAGACTGAACACACAGAGCTCCAGCTGTGAGCTGCTCATCAAACTCAACACGTTTGACTAAATACTGAACGATAGACTCTGATCCAGGGTCAGTGTTTAACATTGCACATGTGCACAATGTCAATGACAAAAAGTTTCAATTTTGTGTTTTGGAAAATGTTTTATTGGTGAGTAGGGCTGCCACTAACAATTATTTTGATAGTCGACTAGTCACCGATTATTTTTGCGATTAATCGACTAATCAGATCATCATCCATTGGACCTAAAACGTACAGCTTATTGCACCAGCATGCATCTGCTCTTATGTAACTTAGCTTACAGCTTTAAGTGTTTAAGGTATGTGCTAACTAAAAAAAAGACAAGATGATAGTTTATTAAACTTTTAATGAAATTTTCAGATTGTCTCTGTCAGGGACCCTGGGTCTGAGCGACCCAGGCCGCTAAATTTGGACACAGGTATGAAACCAGATGCTGCTTCTTCTTCTTCTTTGGGGTTTAACAGCTGGCATCCCTGGACATGCAGTGCTGCCCTCTTCTGTTTCAGTTGGTTATTACACTCTTAAATCCTACTACTTATTCTTGCGTCTTTCAGGATTTTACAAAGCTTCAAATGACATGTCGACAATTAAATTAGTTGTCGACATTTTTAATAGTCGACTAATTGTGGCAGCCCTATTGGTGAATATGTTTTTTTTGCACTACAGTGTTTAAATATATGTTATATTCTAAACTATGCAATATATTTAACCTTGTTAATATAAAGTAATTAAATTAGTTGATCCTTTATGTTTCTGTGAGACTGAAGGAGACAAACTTTGAAGTCACTGATGCTTGAAATACTTCCCATGGGTGGTGCAGCAGATACTGGACAGCACATAAAATGTTCTGAGAACTTCAGGGGTCTCATCAAACAGCATAACTGCAGATCAGCCAGTAGATGGCAGCAATCTCCTAAATCAAGACCTGCTTCCACCAACTTTGATTTTTATTATGATTTCTAAATGGTTTATATTTTGTGCTGTAGATTGTTTTATGGTAACAGTGTATTCATAACAAATTGAAGAGATGTTCATGCTGTCTGTATTAATTCATTTTTTTATTTTATTTATTATTTAAGTTTTTTTTTCTTCACGTTTCACATCAGCTGCTGATAACTGACAGACATCCAGCTGTTCTGTCACATCTGTTTACTGAATGAACTTCAGCTTCTGATGAGAATGGGCAAGGATTTCAGTCTCTAGATGTGCAAAGCTGGTAGAGACATACCCCAAAAGACTGGCAGCTGTAATTGCAGCAAAAGGTGGTTCTTCAAAGTATTGACTCAGGGGGCTGAATAATTACGCACACCCCACTTTGCAGTTATTTATTTGTAAAAAATGTTTGGAATCATGTATGATTTTTGTTCCACTTCTCACGTGTGCACCACTTTGTGTTGGTCTTTCATGTGGAATTCCAATAAAATTGATTCATGTTTGTGGCTGTAATGTGACAAAATGTGGAAAAGTTAAAGGGGGCCGAATACTTTTGCAAGCCACTGTAGGCTTTCTTGACTTGACTTGACTTCCTTACAGGCAGACCTCAGTCAGTCAGAGTTGGTACAATGACATCAGGTACAAAGATAGTGAGCACAGTGACTCCCCAAGGCTGTGTGCTCAGTCCACTCTTGTACACGCTCTTCACCAGGATCCCCAATTATACATCAGCGGGATTCTGGTGGAGAGGGTGAAGACCTTCAATATATTTACAGAAGACCAATTATGAGCTATTGAGCCATCGGCCCCCGGGGGCCAACCCCCTGAACTTATAATAGCGTATAATGAACTGTTCCTTGAGCTGCTGTCTTGTTGGTGGACATTTGGTTTTGGACTGTTCCCTGTGCTCCTGTGCCCTTGATGGATATTTTGTTTTGGACCCTGGACCCCAAAGGTTTAATATGAAGTTTATTACACAAAGATGTTTTAGTGCTTTAGTGCATTGAGTTTTTAAGACTACAAAGCTCTTTATCTGAATGCCAACGAGATGTGGAGTCACCGCCGTCTTCCACCCAGGAACAGCTGAACTGTGAACTTTTGTGCTGTCGCTCCCACGTCGACCTTCTGATCTCTATGGACACTGCCTCCTTGGACTCCAGCATTTTTTTGTTTGAACTGTTTTTGTATATTTCTGGACTCAGTTTTGGAAAGCTGTTGGCTTTCAGCCCTGATCGTGTCCGTGCCGTCGGGTGAGAAAGGCGACATCTCACTGATTCTGATGTTTTGGCAGGTCCGCGCTTTGTGTTTACGCCCTTTTTGCATTGATGCTATCATGAACTAGCTCTGTGCAGGCAGATAAGGACCCAAATGCAAAACTCATGAGCATGAGTCCAAAACTGAGAAGAAGGTCGACGCGGGAGCGACAGCACAAAAGTTCACTGAACAAAAGTTCACTTTTGTTCAGTGAACTGCAGTTTCAGACACTCCTACAGCATATGACAGTTTTTTGTGTTTGTTTTTTTAAACACGTGTTTTCAAAATTGGAGTTCAAGTTATTTTTTACTTCCAACAGTGTTAACATACTACACAGGTCATGAACAAGATTTTTTTTAATTTTCATTGTAAGTGGGCTAAAGCAGTTAATTAAAAGTAGTCTAACATAAATGTAAATGCTGTAATTTGATTATTTTAATAAACCATGTAACTTGGATGGATTTGATGCTGGCGTGACCACAGTGCACACGTCTGCTGTTGCTCACAGTGGTCCTAGGGACCGCTCAGGGAGTTTGTGTATTCGCTCAGATACATGAAAAATTAGAGGGAACATTACCTGGGCTCCCTCTTTACTCTGGCAACTGGTACAAAGATAACAGCGCACAGTCGTCATCAACAGTGTGTGATACAACTGCACATTCAATTCTCCATCTTGGGATTATTTTCTTTTGCTGAGGCATGCACTGTGCAGCGATTTAGGACCTGGAGTAACAATGGAGTTGCGGTATTTGTCCACATCAATTTTGAGGAAATTAATTAAGCTGTTTTCTAACTCTGTTAGACTACACTACACGCTACTATGTCACTGGTGATTACAACACAGCTTCAGTCATACTGTTTCATGACACGGGGCACAAACCCAGTAAACCTCAGTCCCAGAGCCGCAAACAGGAGGTGTGGGACTTTAGCAACTGGATAAACCAGAAGAGATCTGGGAATGTTTTTGTTGTGTCCTCATGGCGACCAATGACACGCCCCAAAATTACGCATGACGTCTTAATTAGATCGTCTCCCTGACAGCCACTCAGCAGTCGCGTTTAGGAGTTTAGGAGAGTTTAGGAGGAAGTCTGAGTTGCCCTGTCAGTCTCTGCACTTGTTGTTATGTCCCGGCTCAGCTCGTCTTCTTACACTTTTCCACTCTGGACTTTAATCTTGTTCGGCTTTCTTAATCACACCTGTTCAAGGTAAACCGATGTTTTACTTAAACTCTGCTTTCAGCTTAAAGCTAACTTTAGTGGGTACTATGACTGTCGTGTCTGCAAGGAGTGGGTGAAATAATCGCTGGTTTGTCACAGCAGGTTGGTCCAGAGTTAAACTATTCTCAGCTATGCTGCAAAATATTACTGACGCCTTTAACTTCTAATAGCAGCCCATGCACTTTGAGTGGAAGAAGACTGTGTCATGATTTATGATGTTAATACATATTACAGTAGCTAAATCATAAACATTATTAATGACCAATAAATGATTTATGGTTTCCACTGCGGGTAAAAAGTCATATACTGTTAGTCAACCCCTAAAACAAGACTATAAAATGTGATGTACTGCCAGAGTTCAGTCAGCTACAATCACTATCATTGCTTACAATAATGATATTACACACATAAAATATAGCTACAGTATAACATGGATAGACAGGATTTAGTGAGCTGCAGTCTATACTCCCATGATATCCCAATATCATGTAATAGAGATTTCAGACACATATATTTATTACCGTAAGGAAATAAATCTGCAAACATAAAATCTGCTCAGAATTATTTCTGGACAACAGCTGATGTTTTAAAACTTACATTCTTCTTTCCTCAGTCTGAGGATCTTTGTTCAAAAGCAATAATAATGACAGATGTGTCTTGTAGTGTAGTTTGTGTGTCGACAAAGTTGTAAAAACCCCGATCTTCCACACAGTCAGAGGCTGCAGGTGATTTGCAGTTATTTCAATGTGAACTGCTCTGGGAGAATCACCCCAGAGACTCGTGCTGAATGTAGAGCACAGAAACTAAAGTAATGATACCAAACTTGATATGATACGATTAATGTTCGGCTCATTCTGTCCGACTGAAGCATTTTTTTTCTCTGCTGAGAGGCCAAGAATTCATCTATGAACTATTTATGCAAATTATAGTATAGAATGTGAAGTTATACTGTTGGCTGCTGTTGCTCTGTTATTGGTATCTCAGAATGGTTTATACCTTATTGTAATCTGTACTGATCTGATGCCATGCATCAGCTCACCTGTGTTTGTAGTGTGCTGAAGAACAAATGCTTTTACAAGCTGATCAGACCGGAGCGTCTGGTTTCACTCACTGTCATACTCAGCTCCAGCAAACTCCCATAATCTTGAACAAGCTGAACTATAAATTATTGATGCATGCCTCAGTCTTCACTGCTGTTTTGGTGCTTGTAACTTTTCTGTCCTAGAGATAAATACCTATACAGACGTCACTGGATTCAACTGAATTCCAACCATTTGTTTAAGCTTTTCCCACTAATGTGCTGTTTATCAGAGATGAAGACGTCAGCTGCTCCTGCAAACACAGTTGGTAAAATCTTCTCTGCTGGAAAACCGTGATGATGTTTCCAGGTAACAGAGGTTCAGTCAGTTTTACACAGAATTTCATTTAGAAAAGAAAAACTTAGTTTTTTTTAAATCCAGCAACATTTGATTTTTGTCTGATTTTGCCAGATTTGACCACACTTTCCTGTTCAGAATAAATAAAAACAGATTTATGATGGTTTGTGGGGATTTCTAAAGCATGTTCCTGTAAATTATCTCTGCATGCTGCTCACTGTGTTGTATTTTTCTGATTTCAGTTTAGTTTTCAATCGTTTTAGAGATTTTTAGGTGTTGCTCAGGATTCCCCTCACTCTTGAACTTAGTAGATTTCTGTTGGTTGTTGGTGTTGTTGCTCGCAGCCACCAGCTAACATTAGTAGTTGGTCAGTATCATAGCTGCTGACATGCTGCTGAACATGCAGCATGTCTGTGTGTTGAGACGTAACAGTTATATTTTTGTCTGCAGCCTGAATGTGAAGATGAAGAAGAAGATCTGGATCATGGATTTCATGCCTTTCCTTGTGGTCCCACTGTGGACTTCAATTCTTCACTTGGATTTTGTTAAAGGTAAATAACGTCTCTATTACGTTCTAGTTCGTTTGTATAGCACAGACTCTGTGTTTACCTTATTTACTGTATTTCCATGAATGTTGGCACACATTTCAATAAACCACTGCATCCATTTCACATTTTCCTACAAAGAATTGAAAGCAATGAAATGCAGCTCAATACTTCCACAGCTTTGTATTCACAAGCTGCACGGTTTATTTCGCAGACCAAATTTAATGCTGGGATATTTTAATGTAGTCCTTGCTACTGTCTTGCTTAACATAAGCATTCCTACCAGGTCATGAGTATTTGGTCTTATTTGGAACAAGTTCTGAATGTTGTGGGACATAGATTTATTTGCTGCTTTGCACATTGTGCAGTTCTGACGTCAACCAAGTCTTTAAATTTAAGAATATTACATTTGAGGAAAAGTGGATTTGCTGGTTCTCTTGAAGTGGTTTTACTTATTATCCTTATTGCTCTTCTTTGCAGAATGTATGTGTTTCCCCACACTTACACAATATATAATTCAAGGAAGTCTAATGGGACAATACTGCGTGTGTACGTATGTGTATATATATATTCTATTGGTCGAATATGTGTGATTCCCAAATATTATCAATTTTGTTTGTACTCAGTTTCAATGTTGATTTATTATAGTCAAACCAAGTTTGTATCCTCAGCAAACAATAAGATTTTCAATTAGTTTGAAATTTCACATATATGTCAGTAATGTACAATATGGACAGGAGCATGTCAGGAAAAAAAGTTCTGATGTTGTATAAAGTTGTGAGTGTGTCTGCTCCTCTCTGTCTCCTCAACAGGATCATTTGTAGTGGATGTGACACAGAGCTCCTATCAGGCAGAGGAGAACCACAACATCACACTGGAGTGGACGTTCACCACCAAACCAGACACGTCCATCTCATCACTGAAGGTCTTCTGTATCCTGAATAATGGCCATAAATACTGGACTTTTTATCATCTTTTTGATGGTGTCGAGTTCTCAGAGGATCAGGACAAAAAGTTTTCAGGACGAGTCCAGAGTGACAAAGACGCCCTCAGAGAAGGACGACTCAGACTCCAGCTGTCCAGACTCAGGACTGAGGACTCGGGTCTGTACCTGTGTGAGGTGGACACAGGTTATGGTCGCGGCTACAACAGCTGCAGACTCACCGTCTTTGGTAAGACAATTCATTTATACACATGTGATCAATGAACTTGAGATAAGAATGTATATGTAAATGTTACACCAAATAAACAGAAGATTATTGGTTTCGTTTTACAGCTGTACCAGGGGTTATATTTCTTTGTTCTTTGTGTACATTGACTCGTCATCATGTGCTTGAATCTGATGGTAATTAGTGTGAATGCTTTATTATCTTTATCATTATTATTATTATATATTTTTTAAATGGTTTCTTTGAACTCTACAGCTTTTGTCTTTAATTAGTTTAAAACAAGAGTTGGGCACAAGTTTGAATTAATTTTGATCTTCAGTAAACAAACTGTACAAAGACTCAAAGATCATCAGTTTGATCTGTGGGAAAATAAGCATCTTCTTGTTACTTGTCACTGCAAGTTTGTGCCATGTGTCTGTCACTGTGTGAGGAACTTAAAATGTGACGATAATTTAAAAAGAAATTCACATCCTGTTGAACTTTTTATTGACTTTTGATAAACTGAATGCTATTTGATTAAAGACATTAGTACCAACTTGACATTTCAATGTCGTTCTGTGGTTCAAACATCAAATTGCAAACACTCTGGTTCTTACGTCATATATTTTTATCAACTGATTATGACTCTAATGATTTTTGTGTTTGTCTAGATGCAAACTTTGCTGAAACCTCGACAATGGAAACGCTGCTGCTTTCCAGAAGCCTCCAAACTCCAGATCATCAGGCCACGACTCCAACAAATGGTGAGAAAACAGTCCAACTCTTCTCTGCATCATCCCTGTTTGGGGTTTTGTGTATTTGTAGTGACCTTCTTTTGTTTTCTACATCAGCAGGTCGATCCAGGGTCCCTGTGGTCATCGCTGTCATCACCTTATTATCAGTTGTGGCTCTCGCTGGTTTTGCTGCATTTTTCTCTCGCCACATTTTTCTGAAGCTAAAAGTAAGAAACAAACAAACACAAACATGTTGTTGCTTCTTGTGTTGTCAGACTGACTCATTACTCTACATTTTTCAACAGAAGCATCCAGAGGATGAGACACAAAAACAACCACTACAAGTCTAGCTGCTTTACTCAAAGTAATAATGGTCTTAATGGAGCTGAGAGTGTTAGAGATTTATCTTTGCTGGATCTTCGCAGTCAGGTCAGGGATTCAAACCAGCAACCACACTCAGGTCCAGCAATAAATTTAATTTATTTTTTTTAATTTAATGTAATCTACCCTACAACTTTGTGGACCGGCGGAGCTAAATACCAGATTCCTCCAAACTTCAAGAATTTTCCATGCATCATTTTTGTTTGGTTGAGTTTTTGTGATTGTCATTTTTTAATATGTTTTTAGTTGGTTTATTTACTGACTGACAACCTGGCTTATTCACCTTCTTTTAACAGAAGCATTTAGAAGATGAAGATTTTTCTGGATTTATTGCTTTTGTTTGTCTGTATAAACTTTGTTGTGCCATCAGTGTGGTCATCACATCATAATGTTTTATTACTGTTGTTGTATTTTATTTATTTATGCCTGATGGTAGTCCAATTTTTTTTTTTTTTGTGTTGTTTTTTTGTTATTGTACTGAATGAAAGTTCTGTTTGTAGTTTTTGTACATCTGTTGGGTTTCAGGGATATTAAAATGCACTACAGGCTTTTTCAACTGATTCCAATTCTAAATCAGAATCAGAATACTTTATTAATCCCAAAGGAAATTATGGGTTACAGCATGTGAGTTAACTAAAGTGCTTGAACTGTTCAGATTAAAGTGCTGGATGAACATCAAATCTGCATACATGCTGCTACTACTGCACATTCACAGTGTGTGTGTGTGTGTGTGTGCCCCCCCCCCCCCCCCCCCCCTCCTTTTTTTGCACAAGTCGAGGAGCGTGTCAGGTTACATTTCCCTGTGTGTTATACTTGTATAACTATGCATGTGACAAATAAAGAACCTTGAAATCTCACTTGTGGTTAGTAACACTTTGAGTTGTCAGTAAGTTGTTTTGGTTTCTTTTTCTTTGGTCAGAAGTTTTCAAAAACACAAGTTACACAAAATGTTGTATCACCAGAACACCACACAGCCAATCAGTAACAAGAAAAATTATTATAATAAAAACTTGAACACAGCTATTCTAAGTTAAAGCCAAGGAATAACATCGGTTTTAAGATATGTTTCAAAATCAGCCAACAAGGGGCCAGCCTAACCTGGGCAGGGAGATCATCAGTTTGATGCGATGACTGAAAAGACTCAATGATGCTGGTTCTCAGTCTGGTTTGAGGGACAGACAGGGGCAGCTGGTCCATGGACCTTAGTGATCTTGATGGAACACATGAGGAACTCAGATATGAATGATCCATTAAAAGTTTTAAGAAGTAATATCTTAAACTCAAAACAGACATTTATACCAAAATGGTGGAAATATGCATATTTGACTCCAAAGTTCATCACTAATGGAGTACCATATGGCTGCAGTGGGCCCAGGTCCAAGAGAGAAGCAGCTCACACACGGAAACCACTGGGTCTGAGCACAATAACTTTAGTTTTACTTTCATTGAAAATAAAAAAAAAATAATTAAGGCCATCTGTGCTTTGATGTCTTTTAGACAGTCCAATAGTGTTTTCAGGAAGCTGACATTATTTCTCTTTTAGGCGTATATAATGTGAGGGTTCTGAATCTTTCTGAAATGTTAAAACCAACAAAATGGAGACATAACTTTCTTAGCAGCACCTTTACTCTCCACACACATCAACAACAACAACACTTTCTGTGCACAGCCCCCATGAGACTTCACTCACCACTCAGGAGTCAGAAAATCAATGAAACAGGTGATTGCAGGAAAACCAACGAGGTAGAGTCACATGAACACTCATGATGCTCATAGACACCTCTGTGTGTTGTTTCCAAGCTCCTAAGACCACATTCAATAAACACACATCCATTCACAAATAGATGATTAAGGAATGAAGGTGCTGTTTCAAGAATGCCTGTTTGTCCACATTTCACCTGCTTTCATTGAAGTTGTGTAGACCACAGTGGATCTACGTCTTCGTGAGCCAAAAAATAAGATGTAGAAATATTTTACACCACTTTATGTAACCCAGACTGTCTATTTATCTTTATTAGGCGAATGTTTAAACTGTTCACATGCTGGTGACTTGTTTCAGTTAGTGGTGTTAAAACCTCTTGAAATTTTATTTTTGTACTGCATGACTTATATGAAGTATAGTCTAACCATCTGTAACAGATATACACACACAACAGGGATTTGTTTGGTCTTGTTCAACCACTTTCAGCTATGTCAAAACAAGACTGGGCGATGCTGACACCACTCCAAAATCAGTGCAAATCTCCTTCAGCCTCAGGACAGGAAAAGCCATTTCTCACAGAACTTCCTAACACAGAATCATTTGAAAATAAACTGAAAACAAAACATTTTAGTAGCAAATAAATAAGTACATGTAACATGGTAACAACATAATGATATAACACTCTGACACCTCTGTTATTGACAACGAAAGAGTGGGTTTGCAAAATGTCAAATCTTTGAGCTTGGATGAGACTAAAAGTGCAATATGCAGTAAAAAAAAACAACAAAAAAAAAACGGTCTGAAGATAGTTCAGGTTGATAAGTTGGAGAAATGAGGTATTGAGACAGCAGCTCTGTGTATTCGTTCTCTTAAGGTTTCAGGGAAACTGGCCTGTAGCTCCATTAGGACAACATTAGCTGTCCACCTGTTAACTTCAGTCCTCAAACTGAATGAGAAGATCCTCATGCTCAGACCTTCTTCATCAAGTTCTTTGCACTGGTGTGTGAGGATGAGTCATTCTGTATGAAACAAATCTTTAGGAAAAAGAACCATCATGCAATGTTTTTTAACACATGTGAGCACTGAAAACATTAGAAAAGTGTTATGTTTGTGTGTCTTCCGAGACAGTCATTAAAAACGGTCACAATAAAAATCATTCAGACCTAAACTGCTCTAATATCGACATGTTACAACTCCAGAGTCAGCGCCATCAAATCAGTTTTTAAAGAATTTAGAGAGAAACATGTTAATGCAGTGTATGGACGGCACACTGGCACACTGAAAAGGAAACAAATATTTTGATGTGTTCACCTGTTGCTCAGGTGTGGAAGAAAGCACATCATGTTTTTGTCATGTATGTGCGTGGGTGTGCATTCCCATGCTCTGAATCAAGAGATAAGACCTGTAGATTTTTCCCAACACATCAACATCCAGACAAGAGTAGCTGGGTGAGCAATTACAGACATGCAATCTACAGGCTATTAGATCTATTAATAAAATTTGGAGGACCCAAATCACTGGAGGCAGGTCGAACAAAGAACAAGTGAGATTTTAGAAGTGTAGAAGGCCAGAAAACAACAAATGCACAAAAGAAGGAGCACAAACAAGAGCCTCAGTTAAATTGACAGAAGGAGTCAGAAAAACATCAAGACAAAGACGTGGAGCATAACTGCATAAGAAACAGAAGGCGGAGTCACAAATAAACCAGGAAGTAAAAACAGGGAAGCCACAACCCAGACTCGACTCCAAACCTGAAGTCTTTAATGACAAAACCATTATTTCAGAAAAGTTCAGGAATGTCACTCAGTGAGGTGGGGATCAGTTTAGCATACACCTTGGTGACTTATGAAGGTGTGTGTATTTGTTTGTTTTTGTTTCCTGGAAACAGGAGAATTCAACACTATTGTCACCATGGTGAAATATCAACAACACTTAGCACATAGCCCCACCCCTCATATTTATGTCTGAGCCATTCTTAAAAGGTTTTGCTTTTACTTTTAATTGGGACACGGTCATTTCACTGACGGTTTAAAAACACATGGTTTTTTGACTAAAGGAGACCAATGTGATCAACAATATGGAGGACCACAAGAGCCACGCACATCGAAATAGAAAGAATTCTGTGCTTAATAATTAATTGTAGAATAAATTCTGCATTTGTAAATTCATTTTCGAATTCCAATTTAATAAATTGATTTTCAAAATGCTTTTTAAAATGGTAATGCAGCACCTGGTCCATGAGACGTGGAAAGTGGTGAGGGGCTCTGAACAAGCAGAATGACAAGGCCATTTGTTCCTTGGACTCTGAAGATAAGGGAAACTGCCAAGAGCCCTTGATTAATCCAGCATTATGAAATTCACTCTGGCACAGCTGGCTGCCGGCAGAGCCCACAGGCATGTCACTGCAAACCCCTCTGGCCTCTGCTCGGTGGTTCCTGGGTAACCCCTCATCTGGGGCTCTTCCCAGGAGGGTGGCACGGTTACCGTTTAGTGGTCCTCCTTGGGTTCTTGTACTCTGGGGCCTCTGGATGTCTGGGGCCTGGATCTCCTCCATACCTGCTTCATGTCCTCAGGGACAGGGCTATGGCTCCCCACACTCTCTAGCAGATCGTTACATGGAGAAACCTTTTGAATACAAGCGTGCTGATCCACACAGGTATGCACACGAGTGTTCACAGACACAAACTACACGTTTCTTGGCTGCTAACTTAAAGCACATTGTGCACTGTTGATCTTGCGTACTGCACAATAACATTTAATATTTAGTATCTACTGTTATTTACTGTTAGCTTGTTTATTGTGATTGTGTTGTTTTTATTATGTTGCTCTTTATTAATTGTTTTCTTTTCTGTCTTTTTCTTCTCTCGACAGGTGATCCAGGTGTTTTTTTCTTCCCCCCTTTCTCACTATCTCCTCTCTCCTCTGTTTGTCTTTCTCTCCCTCTTTTTCTTTCAGTTTTTTTCTCCTTGTCCCCCAGCCATATCTGTCCCATCTGTAACAAGCGAAAATAAAAATAAAATAAATTCAACAAGATGAACACCACCACAGCAGCAGTTTCTTTCTTTAAAAAAGAAAGAAAAGGTTACTGCAAAAATAATAAAATGATTTATTGTTAGTGTTGAAAAGTATCTTCATGATATTTCACAGACAGAAACTGGAATTAGATTTAATTTACTCATTTCTGATGCCACAAACATGAATTCATGATCAGTTATATATTAAAGTGGATTCCTCTTGTGTGACCTCATGTCTGCTGTGTTTTTGTAAAGACTTATAAAAATGTGTTACCTTAAACTTTGGTCTCTTTATTTAAATCTGGTGTTTGGAGATTTTGGGGCTGTTGAGTCGTTTCTGCTTCTGAAAATTAAGAACAGTGACACAAACTTCTTGGTCATAAATATTTTCTGAATTTGATCGATGATCTTTTATTGGAATGTATTCATATAAAACTGAGTTTGTAGACATTTGATTATTATGAGCTTTTAAATTTCTCTGATGTTTGTTTGATCCTCACT
Source organism: Copadichromis virginalis (assembly GCF_057382275.1). Taxonomy (NCBI): domain Eukaryota; kingdom Metazoa; phylum Chordata; class Actinopteri; order Cichliformes; family Cichlidae; genus Copadichromis; species Copadichromis virginalis. The sequence continues at coordinate 25,385,574 of NC_140620.1, read as the reverse complement.
GAAAATTCAGACCTGTTCATACTTCTACATGTTTCTCACAATATAAATCCACACTCGGCTCTGAAGTCAGCTGACTTCATGTTTCTACCAGGGACTGAAACATGAAGTCAGGACAGAAGAAGCACAAACTGCAGTTCCTCTAATGTCCACATGAGGTTTCAAAAGTGACTCGGTGCTCACAGACTGCTGTTAAAATGTTTCACTGTACAGCAGAAATAAACACGTTTACATCCTGATACAAAGACTGATTTGGTCTTTGTGGTTAGTGTTATATATAAAATGTGTGTGTACAATTTATTTGTGTTATTTTAATAATATAATTTAATAATAACATTTGAATCTGTATTCTGATTCTAAAGTTTTGTTGTTTAGCACTAGTAAACTGTGTCGATGTGATTGTTTCATTTAAATGCTCCCAGAAGCACCAATGACACAAACAGCTGCCTGAGTTTAGACCCTGCCGACTTCATTATTATTCAAACAGGATGTTGAAACTATCAAACAACTAAACATTATGTTTACAAATATATTTTATCTTTGGATCCAACCTTGATCTATTTTAACAGCTCACAGTGATCACATGTGTATAAATGAATTGTCTTACCAGAGACTCAGTCCTGAGTCTGGACAGCTGGAGTCTGATTCGTCCTTCTTCTTCTTTGTCACTCTGGACTCGTCCTGAAAACTCTTCATCCTCTGAGAACTCGACACCATCATGTAGGTAATACAGAGTTAAGTGTTTATGGTCATTATTCAGTCTTTACACAACATCAGAACTCCTTTCACAGTGAATCAGAGACAACGCTGTGAAAAATCACTGATTTGTTGGTTGATTTGTTCAAAAAGATCAGAAACAAATCTACAAACTACAAAATCAACAATAATAATCTCGTGAAGTTTGGAAAAAACAGAGACTCTAAAACAGTTTCATGATTGTTCTGCTGGGGAAAAAGCAAAATTCTGTGAACCTGAAAAACTATGAAACACAAACTACTTTAGTCATGTTTGGTGTTTGCTGACATCTAGTGTTCTTCTTGTGATGGCGCAAAAAGGAAAACTCCTTTGAGCCTCTGCTGTAACATGACACTGTCTCTTTTGGGGTTTTGAAAGCTGGATATTTTTTTAAATTCCATGTGAGCATTAGAAAAATAATACTGGAAATATTTCAACACGGAAAATGGCTGTTTGCATTACTTACCAGTTATATACTAAATGAACGCAAAGTAGTTGTCACCTTTAATGAAACTGAAGAGTGAAACAGAGTGGGTTAGGGTTAACCCATGGAGGGGGTTCACTCTCACCATGGTCTCTTGTGTTCTGAGGGCCTCTGGATGTCTGGAGTTTTGATCTCCTCCATACCTGCTTCACACCCTGGAGGACGGGGCTGTGCCCCCCCCCCCCCCCCCCCCCCCCCCACACCCTCTAGCAGATCATTACATGAAGGAACCTTTTAAATACAAGCGCGCTCATACTCACAGTTATACACACGGGTGCTCACACACACAAACTACACCCTTTTTGGCTCCTACTTCAAAGCACACTGTGCGCTGTCGATCTTACGTGCTGCACAATAATATTTAATATTTAGTATTTACTGTTATATTCACATATATCATCATGATGTATGTTTTATGTTGCTTTTTTTTTTGCTTGTTTTCTCTTTGTTTTTTCTCAACAGGTGATCCAGGTGATTGATATATGTATTTTTGTCTGCTTATTTTGTTGGTTTGTGGTTTTTGCCCTTTATCCCCGTCCCTCTTCACTGCTGTTTTTCTTTCCCTACCTCTCTTTCTTTTCCACAGTCATGTCTGTCTTGTATTTAGCAAAGTGAAAATAAAACAAACAATAAAAGGTGAATCAAATAGACCAGTACGGCAAGGCTGGGATGGTCAATTTGGTAAAGTAAATCCGTTGGGCATCTTTCTTCGCCTTTAGACAATAATTCTGATGGCAAAAGAGCCAAACGGGACAGGCAAAAAAAAAAAATGCCCAACAGTTTTTAATTTGCCAAGTGGATCATTACAGCATTGCCATACTGGTCCACTTGATTAATCCTTGTTATTTATTTATTATATTTATTTTAAGTTTTAAGTTATTGCGAATGCAATAGAGATGACCGGGGATAGGAAAAGGAAAGATGTAGACAAGAGAAGTTCAAGAAAAGGAGAGTGCAGAGGCTAATCCTACACTTGAAGCCACTGAGGTGGTCATTGGTGGGGTGACGCAATGCTGCCACTTTTATGAATGAAACCTGTTACAGTCCAATAACTCACTGTATACTTACGACTGTGTAACCGCATCAGACACCACCTCCATTGTCAAGTTTGCTGACAACACTGTTGTGGTGGGCCTGATCTCTGACAACACCGAAAAGGCCCACCTGGAGGAGATTGCGAACCTGGAGAATTGGTGTCAGGAGAACAACCTCTTCCTAAACGTCAGCAAGACCAAGGAGCTCATGGACTAAAGTCTCTGTTACTGTAGTGAGTGATGCTCTTTAATTTTAACCTTTTAATTTTAACCTCTGTTGCAATAACTTTTTAAACAAAAATGTTTAATAACAAAGTCAGCTGCAGTTTGAACAAAAACACAATGATGCTGATGTTCACCATAAAAACATCATACAAGCAGAACTCTGCAGACTTTAGTGAGACAGTAGAACATCACAATAAAGTTTAGTAAAAAAAAAAAATGTTTCTGTAGTTTCATGTGGTAGAAACAAAAGTCCAAAAAGTCATTTTCTGCTTCAGTGACCCAGCAGACTGACAGTTAATCCAACAATGAAGCTTTTCTTTAAAGTGCTGAGAATCAAATATGGTTAGGTTTTAAGACACATGAAAAATCAACAAATAAAATCATAGTTTAAGATCTATATGTTTTATATTCAGACATTCAACCAGAGACAAATAATTAATGACCAAACAAGTTTTTGTTCATTTGTGATGTGATTCACTTTGCTTTCAAGTTTCGAAAGAGTGTTTTTACCACAACAAACCTTAAACAAAGAAGCACCATTTAAAAAAAAAACAAAAAAAAAAAAACAGAACAATCAAGCAGTCATTAGTTCCTGTATTTAACTAGAGTTGTTTTTCATGACATTGTAAAAAGGCTAATGCAAAGAGGAAATGTAGACTCTGCTCACTTTCAAACCACTCAAATCCCAGTTGCAGTAATGTGGGTGGAGTACTCCAACAACAAACTGCAGGTTGGTACCAGGTATTTAATCTTAAATCTCATGTAAGGAATCAAAAACGAAAAGGAAAAATCACTGAAGAGGAGCCCCTGGTGGACCCATGACTGACTCACAACTTCCTTATAATTTTACACACTTCTGTGAAAATGAAATAATACTGCTTTCATTTTCTCCTATTCATAAATATGATCAATATGAAAAAGCTATTTAAACTTAATTCCCAGATTACAGCAAACGATATCCGGCTCGGACAGTCTCGGTCGTTGTGTCCTTGGGCAAGACACTTCACCTACCGCCTACTGGTGTTGGCCAGAGGGGCCAGATGTCGTCCATCTTCATAAAGATGGACGGCTGGTGTTTGAGAACCAAAATCCATCTTATCACTTTCGTACACGAGTCTTTGTGGATGAACTGATCAAAGGGAATGTCTCGCTTAAAATATTCAAAGTGAAACTCTCTGATGAAGGAACGTACAGATGCTTCATTCCCTGGATACGTGAAGAAGCTTCCATTGTTCTCACTGTTGGTGAGTCTAAACATTTAAACAAACCTGATTTAAAGAAGCTTTATGATCAGTGGAAAAGAGTTTACAATACCTTCTTCCCCCTTCATCAGCTTCAGCATCTACACCCGTCATGAAGGTGATGTCAAATGACAGCAGGAGGATGGTGTTACAGTGTGAGTCTGCAGGCTGGTATCCAGAGCCTGAGCTGCTGTGGTTGGACGGTGAGGGAAACCTCCTCTCTGCTGGACCTACAGAGACCCTCAGAGGTCCTGATGACCTCTATACTGTCAGCAGCAGAGTGACTGTGGAGAAGAGACACAGCAACAACATCACCTGCAGAGTCCAACAGAGGAACACCAACCAGAGCAGAGAGACACACATATATGTTCCAGGTAATAATGACTCATGTTTAAGAAACATAAATTTGCTGTATTATAATAAAAAAATTGCCTTGTGACCAGTTTTATATAATTTTCTTTTTTTTCTTTTTGTCTTTTCAGACAATTTTACAACTGATACCATAACCACTGTTCAAGTTATCATTCTCACTGTAGTAGTGGTTGTTTGCTTTCTGATTTTTCTTGTTGTTTCTATTAAATGGAAGTTCAGACCAAAGGAAACTGGTAGGTTGTTAATTAATTTATCTTCTCTTTACAAGAAACTCAGAATCTGCAACACACTATTTTGCTTTAGTACTACTATATGTCACTGAATTACATAAAGGCCGGTTGAAATTTGTTCCTCTTTATTCCAGCTTTTTTCTGATTTGTGTTTCCTCTGAAAAATCATAAAATGCATACGTTTCAGTCGATTGCTGTGAAAGGATCTTTTTTTTCTTTTTTTTTTCTTTTTTTAGTTTTTTTTATTTTATTTACAGTGCTATTTAAATCAGTGTTTGCAAAAGTTATTTGCCATGGGTGGAATTATGATATTTTACTAGGAAATCTCAGGTGAGGAATTAAAAGCAGAAGGATAAATGAATGAAGAGGAACCCCTTGTGAAACCATGGAAGACTATACTTAAAACTGACCTGAAACTCTGTTCTAATTCTTATCTGTTATTTCAGGAAAAATGAAATAATGCAGTTTAAATTTTCTCCTATTCATGTTTATGACCATTATGAAAAAGCTATTTACACTTAATTCCCAGATTACAGCAAACAATATCCAAGTCTAGCAAATATTTACACAAATAGTAACTCTGCTGTTTATCTGTATTTTTAGACAACAGGAATGATGGACGTCAACAGAAAAAAGAAGAAAATGACATCCAATCCTTGATGAGTATAAAACTAATCTCAACAAAGGGACTGCTGGAATTTGAGAAAAAAATGCAATGAGTGAGGTAATCAAAGAAAATGACGAAACTGAAAACAGAACAGAACCCATCCCTTTTTCTTTTTTTTTTCTTTTTTTAGTGTCATCTAAAAGCTAAATGTTTAAATCCAATCCAATATGGTGTATCAAGTTTAGTTGTTAATAACTGATGTCAGTATGCAGCATTGAGCATGTCACTGTATGGATTACTGTTACCTGGATCAGCTAATTCTGGTGGTTCCAAAGTCTCAACTGAATGACCAGAATGGCTTTTTCAGTTATACCCCCTGACCACGTTAATATGCCACTGCCTGTTATATAAAATGCAGGATAAAAATAATTTTCTTCCTTTGCTTTTAACTTTAAATGAGCGATGTCTACTTCCTTGTATTTATTGTTGTTTTTATTATTTTGCTTTTCAATTTTTTTAGGTTTTGTTGATCTTGTTTATTAAAACGCTCTATAAATCAAACTGAATTTGACTGATTTTCTGTTGGGATGCTTTCTTTCACATTTGACTCAACGCACAACTGAGAACACACACAAAGTCTACATATAATAATAGATTGACTGACACATACCACATAGTACACAGATGATCAGACACAGAGACCTAACTATAGACCTAACGCCTAACTATATAGGCTAAAACATATTCTAATGTAAACGCTGTATTCTGGGAAGACATAGATGATGTGTGACATTTGGGGGGCTACATATTCATGCTGGATAGAAGTTGTCTATAAAGCCAGATGCTCCAGAGGTGTTTGGTAGTGATGGGCAGATGAAGCTTCATGAAGCACTGAAGCTTTTCATCCAATTGGTTCATCCCAGCGCAAAGCGTCTTGAAGCTTCATTTGCTCTAGTAGGACACCTACTGGACGTAAAAATATTAGTTGGCATGAATTTGAAGAGCGTGGCCTTTTGCACACAGCCTGTAAATGTCAACAACAAAAGGAGTGTGTAAAACATGTATATTGTAGTGATGGCAGTATACTTTGTATATTTATACTGGCAGTATGGAAAATGATCATTTGGAAATGTTTAAAATGGAAATGATCATTTACTGTGAGGTGAGGTGTGGTTGGGGTGTGGACAGTGGTTGTGCTTTTGTAACGTTGAGGTATGGACAGCTACACACTGAGGCCTCAGTCCTGCCCATATTTTATTCAGTAAAAACTAAATTTTCACTGCTTTTATAACCTTTAGTGGGGAGAACATAGCTAGGATTTAATGATTTAACAAATCTTTTGAATCCTTTGTCCTCCACAATGCTAAATGGCTGGGAGTCCTCAATCACCATGCTAACCAGGTCTTCATCTATTTGAGATTGTTCTCCTGAGGAAAGACAATAAAGACAAAGCACAAATATAAATATCACACACGTAACTTATTACAGTTGTATAATATTGTTATATCATTTAGTAACATTACTGCATGCTATATTATCATTGCATTTGATGGCTCACCTGGTCTTGCTCCACAATCGCTGTTCCCCTTATTCTCATGCAAAGCTCTGTAGTGCCTGAGCATGGATGAGGTGTTGTTGTTATATCCCAGCTCCCTGGCACATTGCAAACACTTCACCTTGTACAAAAGTAAAGTTGCTTAACATAACTTGTATTGCACCATCAGTATCATGAAAATACATCTTCTGTAGAAATTTACATACCTTGTTGGGAGGAATAAGATCAAAATGTTCCCACACAGGGGAGGACATCCTCCTCTTCTTAGCTGGCTCCATTCTCTCCTGACTTTCTCTCCTCACTCTCATAAACCTCCAAACTGTCTCCAAACTCTCACTAACCGCAACTCTCCATCAAACGCCCACATTTTGAATGGAGTCTGAGGGGTTTATATCGCTGTCATATCTCGCGGCAAAGTTCGAACCACTTCATGAACCAGTCACGTGGTACAGCCGGGCAGCGAGGCTTCGGACGTCATCATTTTCAGCTCCTCCCATAAATGAAGCATCGCGGATACGCGCATCGTGGAAACGCCCCCTCCATTACTCGACACAAGCTTCGAAGCCTCGATACAGAACGTCACATCACTAGTGTTTGGGTTAAATGTAAATGTGAGAGAAACTTTGCTTTGTCTGATGTTCAGCATCCAACTCTGCTTACGAGCATGAAACAAGCATTTCAAATTGACTGGTAGGTTATCTCTGTCTTGTTGATTCAATGGATACAATAAACACACATCACTACAATTTTATTTTCTTAGCGTTTATATGGTGCAATTTGCATGAACACAGGAGCTGGAGGAGAGAGGACCAAGCAGCAGCACATAACTCTTAACAAACATAACTCATGGGAACCTGCAGGCAACAATACTACAATAATACAATGTTACAATTATTTAAACAGCCTGACATTTGTTCCACACATTTTACTGAAATAAGAGAAAATATGACAAACATACCGTAACACATCTTGTTCTCTAGGAACCAAGTGAGCCAACAGGCAGAGTGAGAAGACCGCAGGACAAATTAAACTACTCTAGCTAAACACATTACTTTATGTATTTATGTATGTGTTATAAATATTGTTTTATATGATTAATGTATATCCCTTTCATTAATGTAGCATATGTTAAAACAAATATTAGCTGACCCAAAGCACTTTCATGTAAAAGTAGAGGAAACAATAACTTCAATCAAAATCCTGAAACATCCATCAGTAGCTATTGGTTCATCTTCAGCTACAGAACATTTTTTTTCTGTACCTAAAACTCATCATGTATTTTAATTTTTGATGAGCTTGCACAGCGAAACAGCAGGAATGAAAATCAGCACTTACAAATCTCAGGCCATGATCCTAAGCCAGAAAAGAGTCAAGGCCTCACTCTGACTCTGGGATGAGTTTCTGCTCCAAGTGGAGGAGTTTAAGTATCTCTGGGCCTTGTGGGGGAGAGGGGCACAGGAGATCAATAGACAGATTGGGACCATGACTGCAGTGCTACAATGGTCCGTCGTGGTGAAGAGAGCTGTGCATAAAAGCAAAGCTCTCAATTTAGATCCCTACTCTCACCTGTGGTCACAGTGTTTGCCTGGTTTTTGGTCTGTTTCTGGTGACCATGTTTTTCTTTTGAGCTGCTTGAGCAGGTCGATCCAGGGTCTCTGTGGTCATCAATGTCATCGAAGGTTTTGCTGCATATTTCCCTCGCTACATTTTTCAGAAACTAAAAGTAAGAAACAAACAAACACAAACATGATTTAAATTTGTTCATGTATGCCTCGTCAAAGGGGTCAAAGGTCATCAGCCAGGCTGGTCAGACACAGATGGAGACCGTTCGCATTAACACCTGAGACCATCTTAGAGCAGAGATCCAGGTCATCATCAAACTCCATAACATGTGACTTACGGACAAGAAATCACCATGACGACAAGTCGCTGAGCTGAGCTTTTCAACATCTGAACATGAAGTAAAAATATTCTGATCATTTCCAGCTCTGAGTTTTTATTCTGTGAGTCTACAAGAGTAACTCTGAATGATTCACAGCACAAAACATTCTTCTTTATATTTATCTGTGTCTTTGTGAGGAAATGAAAAGAAAAACAGCCTGAATGGAGGAAGTGAGCCGAGGAGCAGAGATGTAAAAATGGTTTGAGATCACGTTTGAGGAAGTCATGTGGAAGAAAGTCCTGTGATGTGATGTGTTTGCAAAGTATGACAAACATGTGTGTCCTACAGGTCCAGCTGACCCAAACACTACACCACCCTGTGTGGGGAAAAATTTTATCACTATGTGGAAATTATCAAAAGCGATTTAAGAAACTTTTTTATGAACAATTATTACAATAGAAATGTTATTTATAAGATTGCAGATTATTTCAGCTGCATTAACTTAAATTCAGAACCAGGAAATTTTACATTTTATTCTACAAGTTATTTTCCGCCACTAGTCAAAGGAAGAGAGTCGTGTAGTCTTTAGGTTGAGGGTAACTTGTTGTTTTTTGATTTTGCTCTTTTATTTCCTTCCTACAATAAACCAAATGAAAGCAGCCAGCATGGCAGACAGAGGAGCTGTTAGTGCTGTTAGACCCTGCATAGTGCTCAGCATGGCTTTTTCCCAACTCTTTACTTCTCCACTCAAAGTTGATCTCTGAGGTTGGACCTGATCAGCAGCTGTTAAATGTCAGCCATCTGGACTTTCATAATATTAAATATTACAGTTATAAATGAATCATACAGTTAAAGCTTGATAAAGTCTGTTGTTCAACAGCTGAGTCACTACAGCAGTGATACAGATGTACAAAAAATTACTATTATTTTTCTACTTAATCATCTCACCAGTGACGTTGAGTCGACATCTTCCAACGCTGAAGCCATAATCAGTGTCCACCTCACACAGGTACAGACCCGAGTCATCAGTCCTGAGTCTGGACAGCTGGAGTCTGATTCGTCCTTCTCTGAGGGCGTCTTTGTCACTCTGGACTCGTCCTGAAAACTTTTCATCCTGAGACTCTGACACCTCAACACCTTCATGAACCTGATACAGGACTGAGAGTTTATCACTGATGAAGAGTTCACAGAGGATGTTGAGAGTTTTGGTGGATCTGTCAGATTTGGTGGTGAACGTCCACTCCAGTGTGATGTTGTGGTTCTCCTCTGCCTGATAGCAGGTCTGTGTCACATTGACTACAAATGATCCTGTTGAGGAGACAGAGAGGGAAAGAGAGGAGCAGACACACTGAGAACTGGAACAAATCTGTTGTTGAGCTTTATTTGGAGTTCATAAAGTGAAGCTGTAAACTAACCAGACACACATGAGGTGAGGATGATGAGCAGCAGGATCCTGCAGATCATCTTCTCCCTGTGAGAGGAGACAGAGGTGAAGAGTCATCAACACATGAGGTCAAAGGTCAGTCAGTACAGTTAGAAGAAGGAAAATCTCCACTCACAAAACTTTCTGATCCAATGAGCCTGCAGGCAGCAACAAACCATTCAGAATGTATTTATTGTTTTTGGTTTTCATCAGCTGTGAAAAGCACTGAGTGTGTTTCAGGTAAATATGCACATTTTTATTTAAATTCAAAAGTTATTGTCATACATGTATAAAACATGTAAAGTAACACTTTTAATCAGAGTGTAGCGTCAAGCCATTAAAATGTCTGAGATGTTGATGAAGTAGCAGAGCGGGTTGATAATGAAATGAGCATCAGGAGCCCCAGAGGGTCAACCATGGTTTTACAGTTAGAGGCCAATCTCAGTTTTCTCTCCTCATCTTTTCAGACTGTTTTTGACTAGTTTTGAATTTGGCTAGGGTCAGTGTCACTGCTGGTAACATTAGGATCTCACAGGTAGTCCAACTCCTTAGGATATCACATCAGTGAGTTCCATTACAAGAAGGTTTGCTGTGTCTCTCAGCACAGTCTACAGAGCATGGAGGACATTCAAGGACAGGCAGGTACTCTAGGACAGGTGGGCAGGGTCAAAGAAGGTCTTTAAACCATCAGCAGTTCAAATGTCTGATGTTTTGTGCACAGAGCAACAGGATGAGCACTGCCAGAGCTAAAAAATGATCTCCAGCAGGTCACTGGTGAATGTCTCTGAGCAACAACCAGAAACAGAATTCATGAGGGTGCCTGAGAAACCAATACCCTCTAGTGGGCCCTGTGCTTACTGCCCAGCACTGTGGAGCCTGACTGACATTTGCCACAGAATACCAGAATTGTCAGGTCCACCAGTTGTATTTGCCTCCATGTTTGATTACAACACTGTCAGTGGGTGTACTGAGTTGCTGTGTGTGCTCATTGTGGAAAAGCAGGAACTCTAAGCAGTCTTACTCATGTTCATTGAATAAATAGTAAGTTTGTTCTGGAAGTTGTTTAAATGTTTTATTCATGAAGACTTTTAGTGACAGCAGGAGAGTCTCTCAGATTGACAGTAAATATTTTTATGAAATGTGTCTTTTAATCGGAGTAACAGAAGAGAAACAAAACACACTGTATCAGGCTTTGGATATGAAGGATTTTAGGTTGACCGTCCAGAAGTTCAATAAAGAATAAAGTATATGACAACAACAAAAAATGTAGAACAAAAAATAATGCATTGTTGTGTTAATGTAGTTCCAGGATTAAGTGACCACCATGTCATATTATTCCTGACAACAGGAAGACAATCTATACAAAAGTCTGAATAATGTATAAACATAAATCATTCAAATATTTTTCTTTGTGGTTATACTCGTGTAATGGTTGATGATTTTACATGTTTTACAACTCCAGCAGACTGAATAGTTCAAAGTTTGCTTGGTTTTATGCTGGTGCATATCTGAGTATCAGATGGTGCCACAGGTCAGACTCCAGCAGCTCTGTCTGGAAACAGCAGACAGAGGAAACCTGCACCACAGGCGCTGATACTGCAATGCTTTGAAAAAGCATATGTTTGAGGTAAGATTTCATTTTCTGTACTGTCACAATCCTGGCTGAAAGGGAAGAGCAAAATAAGAAGACCACATGACTGATATGAAACATAAATGTATTTAATAATGCAGCAGGTTTTATTAGTCAGTCTGTTTCAGTGTGATGAAGAATGTGTTCATAGCATTTCTCTCAATATCTCATTCAGGGGTCGTCACTGAGGTGTGTAGCTGCTGTCCAAAGAGTTTCAGTGAGTTAAACACCCCCCACAAGCATCTATATGAAGACTGTGGAGGAAGTCAGTGAATGTTCTCCTGAGCAGTGTTGGGCAAGTTACTTTGAAAAAGTAATTAATCATAGTTATTAATTACTTCTTCAAAAAAGGAACTGAGTTAGTAACTGAGTTACAATATTCTAAAAGTAATAAATTACTTGAAAAGTAACTATTGTGTTACTTTAAAAAAAAAAATGTTTAACCCTCTGGGGTCCAGGGTATTATTGGCCATTTTTAACGACTTTTGATTTTCCCTCCACATTTTACCTTTAAAAACTATTTACTTTGCCTTGTTTGGTATCATCTTTTTTAGCACAACCTCACGTGTCTGAATTTACAGTCATGTTTTCATTTTGACATACTGTAATAACACAGTTGATCTCAAATCAAACACTAGGTACGAGATACATACCTATGATACAGTGATACTTTTGGTAAACAACCATTTGACTAACATGTGTGTCTCACCTGCTCTTGTTCCCTCTCTCTCCCTCTCTGTTCCTCTCTCTCCCTCTTTGTGCTGACAATCAAGCCAAACACCAACATCATCAAATATACAGTTGAAACCAGATATTTACACACTCTTCAGATAAACACAAACATTTTTTAATTGTAACATCAAATCAGACTAAATGTTTATTTTTTTAGATTGATGAATATAAAAAACATATTTGTTAACTTTAAGAGTAAAGAGAGAAACTATCTGTATTTCTTAATTGTAAATGGCACCAAATTGTATTCAAAACTGAGCCACACTTATGGAGCTCCACAATTCTTTTCCTGGTGTTTTGGTTGACATCTCTTGATTTTCCCATTTCAAAGAAACAGGCTCTGTGTTTTGCCTTATATGCATCCACAGGTGTGCCACCAATTTATCCAAATGGACTCTAGTAACCTATCAGAAGCTTCTTCAGCTCAGAATGCAGTGAAAAAAATATGTTGTTGGATTTACTTAATTCAATGGTGGACATTTGTTGCACACAGATGTTTTGCTTTGGCAGCAACTTAAACAATTGAGTTAAATTAACACAATTTATTCATGTTCAATAAGCCTGTGCAATTTGTGTTGATAAAATGTGACTTAAACATGTTTTGATGAAGTAATTTGAGCTCTTGGAATATTTTAATCCTTCACAATTTTCTCACTTTATCCCAACACCATTCAATAACTTTTACCCAATACTACTTGGTCACTTAAATACTACATGTTATCTTCAAATTACATTTTGCTATTATATTCTAGTATCAAATACACAATTTTCAAATGGAGGCCTTATAACAGATTGTATTGTTCTCTTCCAAGATGGTTGCTGGCATCCACCAGTAACCTTTCAAAACGAAATGTCTAATTTCACTGCATTGACAGTAGGTAAAGAATTAAACTGACATTACTCCTCCACTGAATCTACATAAATCAACAGTTAAATAATGTCAGATCTTCCGTGTTCTCTGGAATCAATCACAGCAAAGAAATTAGACTGTTTCTTTTGAAAAATGTTGGGAAAGAACAAATCAAACCATTCTATTTAAGGCCTCTGACGTCAAGATTCAGTTAAACAACAATTATAACTAAACAATTTGAGATAATGTTAGTTTCCATTAACATTAAATTAGGTTACTGAATTGGCAAACACCTTCCTATTAACATTACCCATTTTACTACAATAACTAAAGAAATTAGCACTTGCAGGTCAAAACCTTTATTCAAGAGACGCAAAAATAACATTGATACAGTGACTGTCAAAAATTACAGCACTGATCATACTGTGACATCATGGTTCAAAACAGCACACTTAGAAATATTCAACGTTCTTTACTTCAACTGAATGAAACTGAAAATACCATTTCACACGACCCATATGGGATATTTAGACTGTATAACTGTTCACGCTACATCTCTTCACTAGTAAAAGAAAAAAAATACAAAGAGAAATTTAAAAATGCTGCCAAACAGACCAACAGAGAACTTGTACAGAGCAAAAGGAAAAACAAACAACAACAAAAAAAACGGCTCATCCTCATGGCAGTTGCAGAGTATATAAAAATGAACCCTGCGATCTGTTCCTGGAATTGAGCTTCAAAAATGCAGCAGAACAAGTGTGAGATTTAAATCTCCTCTCACCTAGAGCTGATCACCTTGCATGCATAACAGTGAGCTTTCCTTGCAGGAGCAGTTTTGTCTTAGTTGTGAGCTTTTCTTGAGAGCTGAGTTGCATCCAACTCCATTACCACCCTTTGAATCACCTCAAAAGTGTAGCAGAGCTGCGATGGGTAACTCATGTTGAAGGAATATAAAAGGTCCAAACAGCATGGCTACTGCAAAGGTCACGTTATCCAGATCTTGAAGAACTACTATACCCTCGATGATGATGCCAACATCAGAAAAGTCATTGCCTGGTGCATCCTCTGGAGACAGATGTTCATTGTGGTTTTCTCAATCTGTGCAGTGGCCTCAGTCAAGTCCTGGTTAAACACAAAACATTTCTTTAAGATTCCTTTTTAAACTCATCTCTTTTGAATCTACCAGTTCTAATGTTAGAGTAATTTAAACCAATGCAAGCAACATAGTAAATAGCTATAGCCAAAGAGTGGCCTGCCATGCTGCCATTCATGGTCTAACAGAGTTTCTAAGACAGAGTGAAAAACATAATAATTTCAAATGCTTTACATTAGTTTTTGTTAGAAAGACACCGGCCCATCATAAATCCAGGTTATGTCACTCAGAAGATGTTAGAATTTAGACTTTCAGCCCCACAATTTGGTTAGCTGTTGGTCAGTTGGTCTTTTTTTTTTTTTCAAACAAACGCTAATGTAAATATTGGTGGGATTTTCCTTTGTTCACTAGAATGACAAATTTAAAGTTTTTTCACACTGATGTGACCCCTAATACAGGGGTGGGGGTGACCGTTTCTAAATCATTTAGCTGCTTAAATGCTAATGCTAATGCTGCTTGTTCATAGCACAACACTTTTGTTGCTGCCATAAATGCCATTAGTTCAGGGAGGTCCATGAACCAATGAACATGCTCCATGCACCACTCAGCAGGCCATTTGTAAATATGTGTACAAATGGTTGGTTTTTTGTATTGTTTTTATCAATAAATGTCAGCAACAAAGGACATACAAAGGACATGTGTTGATTTCTCCCTAAGATGGCAAACTGAAACACTGAAACACTCCACTCCCCCACCCCCTCAATCACTCAGTGAGTGATTGAGGGGGTGGGGGAGCTGCTAAAAGCGGTGAGCTTCCTTTTGTGTTTCATCTTGATGCATTCTCAATCATCCAGGGAAACAAATCTCCAAAAGTCACCAACTTGGAGTGTTTCAGTTTGCCATCTTAGGGAGAAATCAACACACATGGGTGTATGTCCTTTGTTGCTGACATTTATTGATAAAAACAGTACAAAAAACCAACCATTTGTACACATATTTACAAATGGCCTGCTGAGTGGTGCATGGAGCAAGTTTTGGGTGGCTTGCGACCTAAAATCCAAGTACACAGTTGCAAAAAAAATCAGGCCACTGTGCGATGTGTTCACTGCTACAGGTACACATGTGGTAAATGCAGACGACAGATACCGTGGCAGTGCCAGGATTGTGAGTGATTGCTGAAAATGTTGAAATGTACTCACTCACTTTTTATCATTATTTGTAAATATGTGTACAAATGGTTGGTTTTTTGTACTGTTTTCATCAATAAATGTCAGCAACAAAGGACATACAAAGGACATGTGTTGATTTCTCCCTAAGATGGCAAACTGAAACACTCCACTCCCCCACCCCCTCAATCACTCACCCCCACTCCCCTCCCTCCAGAATTCCTAGGTAACGGCCTAATATACATATGAATGACTAGCCAATTTAGCTTCCACTTCCACCATTTGACTGCTCTCGGGTTTTATAGGTAGAAAGGTAGAAGCCTGGGGATGCTAGTGTTAAAGTAACATCTGTGTTGTTATTATAACATGGTTTGTTATAATATCATTGGTTATAACATGGCTGGTTATAAAATGGTTATAACATGGTTGGTTATATCATGGTTATAACATGATTGGTTATAACATGGTTTGTTATAACACGGTTATTAACATGGTTGTTATAACATGGTTGGTTAAAACATGGTTGATTATAACATGGTTATAACATGGTTGGTTATAACATAGTTATAACATGGATAGTTATAACATGGTTATAACATGGTTGGTTATAACATGCTTATAACATGGTTGGTTATAACATGGATGGATAAAACATGGTTGGTTATAACATGGTTGGTTATAACATGGTTATAACATGGTTGGTTTTAACATGGTTATAACATGGTTGGTTATAACATGCTTATAACATGGTTGGTTATAACATGGTACGTTATAACATGGTTGTAACATGGTTGGTTATAACATGGTTATAACATGGTACGTTATAACATGGTTGTAACATGGTTGGTTATAACATGGTTGGTTATAACATGGTCGGTTATATAATGGTTATAACATGGTTGGTTATAACATTGTTATAACATGGTTGGTTATATGATGGTTATAACATGGTTGGTTAAAACATGGTTATCACATGGTTGGTTATCACATGGTTGGTTATAACATGGTTATAACATGGTTGGTTATAACATGGTTGGTTATAACATGGTAATAACATGGTTGGTTATAACATGGTTGGTTATAACATGGTTGGTTATAACATGGTTATAACATGGTTGGTTATAACATGGTTGGTTATAACATGGTTGGTTATAACATGGTTGGTTATAACATTGTTATAACATGGTTGTTTATAACATTGTTATAACATGGTCGGTTATATCATGGTTATAACATTGTTATAACATGGTTGGTTATATCATGCTAAGAACATGGTTGGTTATAACATGGTTATAACATGGTTGCTTATAACATGGTTGTAACATGGTTGGTTATAACATGGTTATAACATGGTACGTTATAACATGGTTGTAACATGGTTGGTTGTAACATGGATGGTTATAACATGGTTGGTTATAACATGGTTGGTTATAACATGGATGGTTATATCATGGTTATAACATGATTGGTTATAACATGGTTTGTTATAACACGGTTATTAACATGGTTGTTATAACATGGTTGGTTAAAACATGGTTGATTATAACATGGTTATAACATGGTTGGTTATAACATAGTTATAACATGGATAGTTATAACATGGTTATAACATGGTTGGTTATAACATGCTTATAACATGGTTGGTTATAACATGGATGGATAAAACATGGTTGGTTATAACATGGTTGGTTATAACATGGTTATAACATGGTTGGTTTTAACATGGTTATAACATGGTTGGTTATAACATGCTTATAACATGGTTGGTTATAACATGGTACGTTATAACATGGTTGTAACATGGTTGGTTATAACATGGTTATAACATGGTACGTTATAACATGGTTGTAACATGGTTGGTTATAACATGGTTGGTTATAACATGGTCGGTTATATAATGGTTATAACATGGTTGGTTATAACATTGTTATAACATGGTTGGTTAAAACATGGTTATCACATGGTTGGTTATCACATGGTTGGTTATAACATGGTTATAACATGGTTGGTTATAACATGGTTGGTTATAACATGGTAATAACATGGTTGGTTATAACATGGTTGGTTATAACATGGTTGGTTATAACATGGTTATAACATGGTTGGTTATAACATGGTTGGTTATAACATGGTTGGTTATAACATGGTTGGTTATAACATTTTTATAACATGGTTGTTTATAACATTGTTATAACATGGTCGGTTATATCATGGTTATAACATTGTTATAACATGGTTGGTTATATCATGCTAAGAACATGGTTGGTTATAACATGGTTATAACATGGTTGCTTATAACATGGTTGTAACATGGTTGGTTATAACATGGTTATAACATGGTACGTTATAACATGGTTGTAACATGGTTGGTTGTAACATGGATGGTTATAACATGGTTGGTTATAACATGGTTGGTTATAACATGGATGGTTATAACATGGTTGGTTATAACATGGTTATAACATGGTACGTTATAACATGGTTGTAACATGGTTGGTTATTACATGGTTGTAACATGGTTGGTTGTAACATGGATGGTTATAACATGGTTGGTTATAACATGGTTGTAACATGGTTGGTTATAACATGTATGGTTATAACATGGTTTGTTATAGCATGGTTGGTTATAACATTGTTTGTCATAACATAGTTGGTTATAACATGGTTAGTTATAACATGCATGGTTACACCATGGTTATAACATTGTCGGTAATAACATGGTTGGTTATAACATGGTCGGTTATAACATTGTTATAACCTGGTTGGTTATAACATTGTTATAACATGGTTGGTTATATCATGATTGGTTATAACATGGTAATAACATGGTTGGTTATAACATGGTAATAACATGGTTGGTTATAACATGGTAATAACATGGTTGGTTATAACATGGTTATAACATGGTTGGTTATAAGATGGTTGGTTATAAGATGGTTGGTTATAACATGGTTGGTTATAACATGGTTGGTTATAACATGGTTGTAACATGGTACGTTATAACATGGTTGTAACATGGTACGTTATAACATGGTTGTAACATGGTTGGTTATAACATGGTTGTAACATGTTTGGTTATAACATGGATGGTTATAACATGGTTGGTTATAACATGGTTGTAACATTGTTGGTTATAAGATGGATGGTTATAACATCGTTTGTTATAACATGGTTGGTTATAACATTGTTTGTCATAACATAGTTGGTTATAACATGGTTGGTTATAACATGGTTGGTGATAACATGGTTTGTTATAATATGGTTATTAACATGGTTTGTTATAACATGCTTGGTTACACCAAGGTTATAACATTGTCGGTAATAACATGGTTGGTTATAACATGGTCGGTTATATAATGGTTATAACATGGTTGGTTATAACATTGTCATAACCTGGTTAAATATAACATTGTTATAACATGGTCGGTTATATCATGGTTGGTTATAACATGGTAATAACATGGTTGGTTATAACATTGTTATAACATGGTTGGTTATAACATGGTTATAACATGGTTGGTTATACCATGGTTATAAAATGGTTATAACACGGTTGGTTATAACATAGTTATAACATGGTTATAACATGGTTGGTTATACCATGGTTATAACATGGTTATAACATGGTCGGTTATATAATGGTTATAACATGGTCGGTTATATAATGGTTATAACATGGTTGGTTATAACATTGTTATAACCTGGTTAATTATAACATTGTTATAACATTGTCGGTTATATCATGGTTGGTTATAACATGGTAATAACATGGTTGGTTATAACATTGTTATAACATGGTTGGTTATAACATGGTTATAACATGGTTATAACATGGTTGGTTATACCATGGTTATAACATGGTTGGTTATATAATGATTATAACATGGTTGGTTATAACACGGCAATAACATGGTTGGTTATAACATGGCTATAACATGGTTGGTTATAACATGGTTATAACATGGTTGGTTATAACATGGTTGGTTATAACATGGTTGGTTATAACATGTTTGGTTATAACATGGTTATAACATGGTTGGTTATAACATGGTTGGTTATAACATGGTTGGTTATAACATGGTTGGTTATAACATTGTTATAACATGGTTAATTATAACATTGTTATAACATTGTCGGTTATAACATGGTTGGTTATAACATGGTTATAACATGGTACGTTATAACATGGTTGTAACATGGTTGGTTATTACATGGTTGTAACATGGTTGGTTGTAACATGGATGGTTATAACATGGTTGGTTATAACATGGTTGTAACATGGTTGGTTATAACATGTATGGTTATAACATGGTTTGTTATAGCATGGTTGGTTATAACATTGTTTGTCATAACATAGTTGGTTATAACATGGTTAGTTATAACATGCATGGTTACACCATGGTTATAACATTGTCGGTAATAACATGGTTGGTTATAACATGGTCGGTTATAACATTGTTATAACCTGGTTGGTTATAACATTGTTATAACATGGTTGGTTTATCATGATTGGTTATAACATGGTAATAACATGGTTGGTTATAACATGGTAATAACATGGTTGGTTATAACATGGTAATAACATGGTTGGTTATAACATGGTTATAACATGGTTGGTTATAAGATGGTTGGTTATAAGATGGTTGGTTATAACATGGTTGGTTATAACATGGTTGGTTATAACATGGTTGTAACATGGTACGTTATAACATGGTTGTAACATGGTACGTTATAACATGGTTGTAACATGGTTGGTTATAACATGGTTGTAACATGTTTGGTTATAACATGGATGGTTATAACATGGTTGGTTATAACATGGTTGTAACATTGTTGGTTATAAGATGGATGGTTATAACATCGTTTGTTATAACATGGTTGGTTATAACATTGTTTGTCATAACATAGTTGGTTATAACATGGTTGGTTATAACATGGTTGGTGATAACATGGTTTGTTATAATATGGTTATTAACATGGTTTGTTATAACATGCTTGGTTACACCAAGGTTATAACATTGTCGGTAATAACATGGTTGGTTATAACATGGTCGGTTATATAATGGTTATAACATGGTTGGTTATAACATTGTCATAACCTGGTTAAATATAACATTGTTATAACATGGTCGGTTATATCATGGTTGGTTATAACATGGTAATAACATGGTTGGTTATAACATTGTTATAACATGGTTGGTTATAACATGGTTATAACATGGTTGGTTATACCATGGTTATAAAATGGTTATAACACGGTTGGTTATAACATAGTTATAACATGGTTATAACATGGTTGGTTATACCATGGTTATAACATGGTTATAACATGGTCGGTTATATAATGGTTATAACATGGTCGGTTATATAATGGTTATAACATGGTTGGTTATAACATTGTTATAACCTGGTTAATTATAACATTGTTATAACATTGTCGGTTATATCATGGTTGGTTATAACATGGTAATAACATGGTTGGTTATAACATTGTTATAACATGGTTGGTTATAACATGGTTATAACATGGTTATAACATGGTTGGTTATACCATGGTTATAACATGGTTGGTTATATAATGATTATAACATGGTTGGTTATAACACGGCAATAACATGGTTGGTTATAACATGGCTATAACATGGTTGGTTATAACATGGTTATAACATGGTTGGTTATAACATGGTTGGTTATAACATGGTTGGTTATAACATGTTTGGTTATAACATGGTTATAACATGGTTGGTTATAACATGGTTGGTTATAACATGGTTGGTTATAACATGGTTGGTTATAACATTGTTATAACATGGTTGCTTATAACATTGTTATAACATGGTTGCTTATAACATGATTATAACATGGTTGGTTATAACATGATTATAACATGGTTGGTTATAACATGGTTGGTTATAACATTGTTATAACATGGTTGCTTATAACATGATTATAACATGGTTGGTTATAACATGGTTGGTTATAACATGGTTGTAACATGGTTGGTTATAACATGGTTATAACATGGTACGTTATAACATGGTTGTAACATGGTTGGTTATAACATGGTTGGTTATAACATGGTCGGTTATATAATGGTTATAACATGGTTGGTTATAACATTGTTATAACATGGTTGGTTATATGATGGTTATAACATGGTTGGTTAAAACATGGTTATCACATGGTTGGTTATCACATGGTTGGTTATAACATGGTTATAACATGGTTGGTTATAACATGGTTGGTTATAACATGGTAATAACATGGTTGGTTATAACATGGTTGGTTATAACATGGTTGGTTATAACATGGTTATAACATGGTTGGTTATAACATGGTTGGTTATAACATTGTTATAACATGGTTGTTTATAACATTGTTATAACATGGTCGGTTATATCATGGTTATAACATTGTTATAACATGGTTGGTTATATCATGCTAAGAACATGGTTGTTATAACATGGTTATAACATGGTTGCTTATAACATGGTTGTAACATGGTTGGTTATAACATGGTTATAACATGGTACGTTATAACATGGTTGTAACATGGTTGGTTGTAACATGGATGGTTATAACATGGTTGGTTATAACATGGATGGTTATAACATGATTGGTTATAACATGGTTATAACATGGTACGTTATAACATGGTTGTAACATGGTTGGTTATTACATGGTTGTAACATGGTTGGTTGTAACATGGATGGTTATAACATGGTTGGTTATAACATGGTTGTAACATGGTTGGTTATAACATGTATGGTTATAACATGGTTTGTTATAGCATGGTTGGTTATAACATTGTTTGTCATAACATAGTTGGTTATAACATGGTTAGTTATAACATGCATGGTTACACCATGGTTATAACATTGTCGGTAATAACATGGTTGGTTATAACATGGTCGGTTATAACATTGTTATAACCTGGTTGGTTATAACATTGTTATAACATGGTTGGTTATATCATGATTGGTTATAACATGGTAATAACATGGTTGGTTATAACATGGTAATAACATGGTTGGTTATAACATGGTAATAACATGGTTGGTTATAACATGGTTATAACATGGTTGGTTATAAGATGGTTGTTATAAGATGGTTGGTTATAACATGGTTGGTTATAACATGGTTGGTTATAACATGGTTGTAACATGGTACGTTATAACATGGTTGTAACATGGTACGTTATAACATGGTTGTAACATGGTTGGTTATAACATGGTTGTAACATGTTTGGTTATAACATGGATGGTTATAACATGGTTGGTTATAACATGGTTGTAACATTGTTGGTTATAAGATGGATGGTTATAACATCGTTTGTTATAACATGGTTGGTTATAACATTGTTTGTCATAACATGGTTTGTTATAATATGGTTATTAACATGGTTTGTTATAACATGCTTGGTTACACCAAGGTTATAACATTGTCGGTAATAACATGGTTGGTTATAACATGGTCGGTTATATAATGGTTATAACATGGTTGGTTATAACATTGTCATAACCTGGTTAAATATAACATTGTTATAACATGGTCGGTTATATCATGGTTGGTTATAACATGGTAATAACATGGTTGGTTATAACATTGTTATAACATGGTTGGTTATAACATGGTTATAACATGGTTATAACATGGTTGGTTATACCATGGTTATAACATGGTTGGTTATAACATTGTTATAACCTGGTTAATTATAACATTGTTATAACATTGTCGGTTATATCATGGTTGGTTATAACATGGTAATAACATGGTTGGTTATAACATTGTTATAACATGGTTGGTTATAACATGGTTATAACATGGTTATAACATGGTTGGTTATAACATGGTTGGTTATAACATGGTTGGTTATAACATGTTTGGTTATAACATGGTTATAACATGGTTGGTTATAACATGGTTGGTTATAACATGGTTGGTTATAACATTGTTATAACATGTTTGCTTATAACATTGTTATAACATGGTTGCTTATAACATGATTATAACATGGTTGGTTATAACATGATTATAACATGGTTGGTTATAACATGGTTGGTTATAACATTGTTATAACATGGTTGCTTATAACATGATTATAACATGGTTGGTTATAACATGGTTGGTTATACCATGGTTATAACATGGTTGGTTATAACATGGTTATAACTTGGTTGGTTAC
This sequence comes from Copadichromis virginalis, assembly GCF_057382275.1. NCBI lineage: Eukaryota > Metazoa > Chordata > Actinopteri > Cichliformes > Cichlidae > Copadichromis > Copadichromis virginalis. The sequence goes on along the minus strand of NC_140620.1, from coordinate 25,362,133 downwards.
AACATTGTTATAACATGGTTGGTTATAACATGGTTATAACATGGTAGGTTATATAATGGTTATAACATGGTTGGTTATAACATGGTACGTTATAATATGGTTGTAACATGGTTGGTTATAACATGGTAATAACATGGTTGGTTATAACATGGTTATAACATGGTATGTTATAACATGGTTGTAACATGGTTGGTTGTAACATGGATGGTTATAACATGGTTGGTTATAACATGGATGGTTATAACATGGTACGTTATAACATGGTTGTAACATGGTTTGTTATAACATGGTTGTAACATGGTTGGTTGTAACATGGATGGTTATAACATGGTTGGTTATAACATGGTTGTAACATGGTTGGTTATTACATGTATGATTATAACATGGTTTGTTATAACATGGTTGGTTATAACATTGTTTGTCATAACATAGTTGGTTATAACATGGTTAGTTATAACATGCTTGGTTATAACATGGTTTGTTATAACATGCTTGGTTACACCATGGTTGTAACATTGTCGGTAATAACATGGTTGGTTATAACATGGTCGGGTATATAATGGTTATAACATGGTTGGTTATAACATTGTTATAACCTGGTTAATTATAACATTGTTATAACATGGTCGGTTATATCATGGTTGGTTATAACATGGTAATAACATGGTTGGTTATAACATGGTAATAACATGGTTGGTTATAACATGGTTATAACATGGTTGGTTATAACATGGTTGGTTATAAGATGGTTGGTTATAAGATGGTTGGTTATAACATGGTTGTAACATCGTAAGTTATAACATGGTTGTAACATGGTACGTTATAACATGGTTGTAACATGGTTGGTTATAACATGGTTGGTTATAACATGGTTGGTTATAACATGGATGGTTATAACATGGTTGGTTATGACATGGTTGTAACATGGTTGGTTATAAGATGGATGGTTATAACATGGTTAGTTATAACATGGTTGTAACATGGTTGGTTATAACATGGTTGTAACATGGTTGGTTATAACATGGTTATATAGTTGGTTATAACATGGTTGAATGGTTTGTTATAACATGGTTGGTTATAACATGGTTATAACATGGTTGCTTATAACATGGTTATAACATAGTTGCTTATAACATGGTTGGTTATAAGATGGTTGGTTATAACATGGTTGGTTATAACATGGTTGGTTATAACATGGTTGTAACATGGTACGTTATAACATGGTTGTAACATGGTACGTTATAACATGGTTGTGACATGGTTGGTTATAACATGGTTGTAACATGTTTGGTTATAACATGGATGGTTATAACATGGTTGATTATAACATGGTTGTAACATGGTTGGTTATAAGATGGATGGTTATAACATGGTTGGTTATAACATAGTTATAACATGGTTGTAACATGGTATATTATAACATGGCAATAACATGGTTGGTTATAACATGGCTATAACATGGTTGGTTATAACATGTTTATAACATGGTTGGTTATAACATGGTTGGTTATAACATGGTTGGTTATAACATTGTTATAACATGGTCGGTTATATCATGGTTATAACATTGTTATAACATGGTCGGTTATATCATGCTAATAACATGGTTGGTTATAACATGGTTATAACATGGTTGCTTATAACATGATTATAACATGGTTGGTTATAACATGATTATAACATGGTTGGTTATAACATGGTTATAACGTCGTTAGTTATAACATGGTTGGTTATACAATGGTTATAACATGGTTTGTTATAACATGGTTATAACATGGTTGCTTATAACATGATTATAACATGGTTGGTTATAACATGATTATAACATGGTTGGTTATAACATGGTTATAACATGGTTAGTTATAACATGGTTATAACATGGTTGGTTATAACATGGTTATAACATGGTTGGTTATACCATGGTTATAACATGGTTGGTTATAACATGGTACGTTATAATATGGTTGTAACATGGTTGGTTATAACATGGTAATAACATGGTTGGTTATAACATGGTTATAACATGGTATGTTATAACATGGTTGTAACATGGTTGGTTGTAACATGGATGGTTATAACATGGTTGGTTATAACATGGATGGTTATAACATGGTACGTTATAACATGGTTGTAACATGGTTTGTTATAACATGGTTGTAACATGGTTGGTTGTAACATGGTTGTAACATGGTTGGTTGTAACATGGATGGTTATAACATGGTTGGTTATAACATGGTTGTAACATGGTTGGTTATTACATGTATGATTATAACATGGTTTGTTATAACATGGTTGGTTATAACATTGTTTGTCATAACATAGTTGGTTATAACATGGTTAGTTATAACATGCTTGGTTATAACATGGTTTGTTATAACATGCTTGGTTACACCATGGTTGTAACATTGTCGGTAATAACATGGTTGGTTATAACATGGTCGGGTATATAATGGTTATAACATGGTTGGTTATAACATTGTTATAACCTGGTTAATTATAACATTGTTATAACATGGTCGGTTATATCATGGTTGGTTATATCATGGTTGGTTATAACATGGTAATAACATGGTTGGTTATAACATGGTAATAACATGGTTGGTTATAACATGGTTATAACATGGTTGGTTATAACATGGTTGGTTATAAGATGGTTGGTTATAAGATGGTTGGTTATAACATGGTTGTAACATCGTAAGTTATAACATGGTTGTAACATGGTACGTTATAACATGGTTGTAACATGGTTGGTTATAACATGGTTGGTTATAACATGGTTGGTTATAACATGGATGGTTATAACATGGTTGGTTATGACATGGTTGTAACATGGTTGGTTATAAGATGGATGGTTATAACATGGTTAGTTATAACATGGTTGTAACATGGTTGGTTATAACATGGTTGTAACATGGTTGGTTATAACATGGTTATATAGTTGGTTATAACATGGTTGAATGGTTTGTTATAACATGGTTGGTTATAACATGGTTATAACATGGTTGCTTATAACATGGTTATAACATAGTTGCTTATAACATGGTTGGTTATAAGATGGTTGGTTATAACATGGTTGGTTATAACATGGTTGGTTATAACATGGTTGTAACATGGTACGTTATAACATGGTTGTAACATGGTACGTTATAACATGGTTGTGACATGGTTGGTTATAACATGGTTGTAACATGTTTGGTTATAACATGGATGGTTATAACATGGTTGATTATAACATGGTTGTAACATGGTTGGTTATAAGATGGATGGTTATAACATGGTTGGTTATAACATAGTTATAACATGGTTGTAACATGGTATATTATAACATGGCAATAACATGGTTGGTTATAACATGGCTATAACATGGTTGGTTATAACATGTTTATAACATGGTTGGTTATAACATGGTTGGTTATAACATGGTTGGTTATAACATTGTTATAACATGGTCGGTTATATCATGGTTATAACATTGTTATAACATGGTCGGTTATATCATGCTAATAACATGGTTGGTTATAACATGGTTATAACATGGTTGCTTATAACATGATTATAACATGGTTGGTTATAACATGATTATAACATGGTTGGTTATAACATGGTTATAACGTCGTTAGTTATAACATGGTTGGTTATACAATGGTTATAACATGGTTTGTTATAACATGGTTATAACATGGTTGCTTATAACATGATTATAACATGGTTGGTTATAACATGATTATAACATGGTTGGTTATAACATGGTTATAACATGGTTAGTTATAACATGGTTATAACATGGTTGGTTATAACATGGTTATAACATGGTTGGTTATACCATGGTTATAACATGGTTGGTTATATAATGGTTATAACATGGTTGGTTATACCATGGTTATAACATGGTTGGTTATATAATGGTTATAACATGGTTGGTTATACCATGGTTATAACATGGTTGTTTATATAATGGTTATAACATGGTTGGTTATAACATGGTACGTTATAATATGTTTGTAACATGGTTGGTTATAACATGGTTATAACATGGTTGGTTATAACATGGTACGTTATAATATGGTTGTAACATGGTTGGTTATAACATGGTTATAACATGGTACGTTATAACATGGTTGTAACATGGTTGGTTGTAACATGGATGGTTATAACATGGTTGGTTATAACATGGTTGTAACATGGATGGTTATAACATGGTTGTAACATGGATGGTTATAACATGGTTATAACTTGGTTGGTTATAATATGGTTATAACATGGTTGGTTATAACATTGTTATAACATGGTAGGTTATATAATGGTTATAACATGGTTGGTTATAACATGGTACGTTATAATATGGTTGTAACATGGTTGGTTATAACATGGTTATAACATGGTACGTTATAACATGGTTGTAACATGGTTGGTTGTAACATGGATGGTTATAACATGGTTGTTATAACATGGTTGGTTATAACATGGTACGTTATAACATGGTTGTAACATGGTTGGTTATAACATGGTTGTAACATGGTTGGTTGTAACATGGATGGTTATAACATGGTCGGTTATAACATGGTTGTAACATGGTTGGTTATAACATGTATGATTATAACATGGTTTGTTATAACATGGTTGGTTATAACATTGTTTGTCATAACATAGTTGGTCATAACATGGTTAGTTATAACATGGTTGGTTATAACATGGTTTGTTATAACATGTTTGGTTACACCATGGTTATAACATTGTCGGTAATAACATGGTCGGTTATAACATGGTCGGTTATATAATGGTTATAACATGGTTGGTTATAACATGGTTGGTTATAAGATGGTTGGTTATAACATGGTTGTAACATGGTACGTTATAACATGGTTGTAACATGGTACGTTATAACATGGTTGGTTATAACATGGTTGGTTATAACATTGTTATAACATGGTTGGTTATACCATTGTTATAACATGGTCGGTTATATCATGGTTATAACATTGTTATAACATGGTTGGTTATATCATGCTAAGAACATGGTTGGTTATAACATGGTTATAACATGGTTGCTTATAACATGATTATAACATGGTTGGGTATAACATGATTATAACATGGTTGGTTATAACATGGTTATAACATGGTTAGTTATAACATGGTTATAACATGGTTGGTTATAACATTGTTATAACATGGTTGGTTACAAGATGGTTATAACATGGTTGGTTATACCATGGTTATAACATGGTTGGTTATATAATGGTTATAACATGGTTGGTTATACCATGGTTATAACAAGGTTGGTTATATAATGGTTATAACAAGGTTGGTTATACCATGGTTATAACATGGTTGGTTATATAATGGTTATAACATGGTTGGTTATAACATTGTTATAACCTGGTTAATTATAACATTTTTATAACATTGTCGGTTATATCATGGTTGGTTATAACATGGTTATAACATGGTTGGTTATAACACGGCAATAACATGGTTGGTTATATCATGGCTATAACATGGTTGGTTATAACATGGCTATAACATGGTTAGTTATAACATGGTTGGTTATAACATGGTTTGTTATAACATGCTTGGTTACACCATGGTTATAACATTATCGGTAATAACATGGTTGGTTATAACATGGTCGGTTATATAATGGTTATAACATGGTTGGTTATAACATTGTTATAACATGGTTGGTTATAACATTGTTATAACATGTTCGGTTATATCATGGTTGGTTATAACATGGTTGTAACATGGTACGTTATAACATGGTTGTAACATGGTACGTTATAACATGGTTGTAACATGGTTGGTTATAACATGATTGGTTATAACATGGTTGGTTATAACATGGATGGTTATAACATGGTTGGTTATAACATGAATGTAACATGGTTGGTTATAAGATGGATGGTTATAACATGGTTAGTTATAACATGGTTGTAACATGGTTGGTTATAACATGGTTGTAACATGGTTGGTTATAACATGGTTATAACATGGTTGGTTATAACATGGTTATATGGTTGGTTATAACATGGTTGGTTATAACATGGTTGCTTATAACATGGTTATAACATAGTTGGTTATAACATGGTCGGTTATAAGATGGTTATAACATGGTCAGTTATATAATGGTTATAACATGGTTGGTTATAACATTGTTATAACCTTGTTAATTATAACATTGTTATAACATTGTCGGTTATATCATGGTTGGTTATAACATGGTAATAACATGGTTGGTTATAACATGGTTATAACATGGTTGGTTATAACATGGTAATAACATGGTTGGTTATAACATGGTTATAACATGGTTGGTTATAACACGGCAATAACATGGTTGGTTATATCATGGCTATAACATGGTTGGTTATAACATGGCTATAACATGGTTGGTTATAACATTGTTATAACATGGTTGGTTATAACATGGTTATACCATGGTTATAACATGGTTGGTTATACCATGGTTATAACATGGTTGGTTATAACACGGCAATAACATGGTTGGTTATATCATGGTAATAACATGGTTGGTTATAAGATGGTAATAACATGGTTGGTTATAACATTGATATAACATGGTTGGTTATAACATGGTTATAACATGGTTATAACATGGTTGGTTATACCATGGTTATAACATGGTTGGTTATATAATGGTTATAACATGGTTGGTTATAACACGGCAATAACATGGTTGGTTATATCATGGTTATAAAATGGTTATAACACGGTTGGTTATAACATAGTTATAACATGGTTATAACATGGTTGGTTATACCATGGTTATAACATGGTCGGTTATATAATGGTTATAACATGGTTGGTTATAACATTGTTATAACCTGGTTAATTATAACATTTTTATAACATTGTCGGTTATATCATGGTTGGTTATAACATGGTAATAACATGGTTGGTTATAACATGGTTATAACATGGTTGGTTATAACACGGCAATAACATGGTTGGTTATATCATGGCTATAACATGGTTGGTTATAACATGGCTATAACATGGTTGGTTATAACATTGTTATAACATGGTTTGTTATAACATGGTTATACCATGGTTATAACATGGTTGGTTATACCATGGTTATAACATGGTTGGTTATAACACGGCAATAACATGGTTGGTTATATCATGGTAATAACATGGTTGGTTATAACATGGTAATAACATGGTTGGTTATAACATTGTTATAACATGGTTGGTTATAACATGGTTATAACATGGTTATAACATGGTTGGTTATACCATGGTTATAACATGGTTGGTTATATAATGGTTATAACATGGTTGGTTATAACACGGCAATAACATGGTTGGTTATATCATGGTTATAAAATGGTTATAACACGGTTGTTATAACATAGTTATAACATGGTTATAACATGGTTGGTTATACCATGGTTATAACATGGTTATAACATGGTCGGTTATATAATGGTTATAACATGGTCGGTTATATAATGGTTATAACATGGTTGGTTATAACATTGTTATAACCTGGTTAATTATAACATTTTTATAACATTGTCGGTTATATCATGGTTGGTTATAACATGGTAATAACATGGTTGGTTATAACATGGTTATAACATGGTTGGTTATAACACGGCAATAACATGGTTGGTTATATCATGGCTATAACATGGTTGGTTATAACATGGCTATAACATGGTTGGTTATAACATGGTTATAACATGGTTGGTTATAACATGGTTAGTTATAACATGGTTGGTTATAACATGGTTTGTTATAACATGCTTGGTTACACCATGGTTATAACATTATCGGTAATAACATGGTTGGTTATAACATGGTCGGTTATATAATGGTTATAACATGGTTGGTTATAACATTGTTATAACCTGGTTGGTTATAACATTGTTATAACATGTTCGGTTATATCATGGTTGGTTATAACATGGTAATAACATGGTTGGTTATAACATGGTAATAACATGGTTGGTTATAACATGGTTATAACATGGTTGGTTATAACATGGTTGTAACATGGTACGTTATAACATGGTTGTAACATGGTATGTTATAACATGGTTGTAACATGGTTGGTTATAACATGATTGGTTATAACATGGTTGGTTATAACATGGATGGTTATAACATGGTTGGTTATAACATGGTTGTAACATGGTTGGTTATAAGATGGATGGTTATAACATGGTTAGTTATAACATGGTTGTAACATGGTTGGTTATAACATGGTTGTAACATGGTTGGTTATAACATGGTTATAACATGGTTGGTTATAACATGGTTATATAGTTGGTTATAACATGGTTATATGGTTTGTTATAACATGGTTGGTTATAACATGGTTGCTTATAACATGGTTATAACATAGTTGGTTATAACATGGTCGGTTATAAGATGGTTATAACATGGTCGGTTATATAATGGTTATAACATGGTTGGTTATAACATTGTTATAACCTGGTTAATTATAACATTGTTATAACATTGTCGGTTATATCATGGTTGGTTATAACATGGTAATAACATGGTTGGTTATAACATGGTTATAACATGGTTGGTTATAACACGGCAATAACATGGTTGGTTATATCATGGCTATAACATGGTTGGTTATAACATTGTTATAACATGGTTGGTTATAACATGGTTATACCATGATTATAACATGGTTGGTTATACCATGGTTATAACATGGTTGGTTATAACACGGCAATAACATGGTTGGTTATATCATGGTAATAACATGGTTGGTTATAACATTGTTGTAACATGGTACGTTATAACATGGTTGTAACATGGTACGTTATAACATGGTTGTAACATGGTTGGTTATAACATGATTGGTTATAACATGGATGGTTATAACATGGTTGGTTATAACATGGTTGTAACATGGTTGGTTATAAGATGGATGGTTATAACATGGTTAGTTATAACATGGTTGTAACATGGTTGTTTATAACATGGTTGTAACATGGTTGGTTATAACATGGTTATATAGTTGGTTATAACATGGTTATATGGTTTGTTATAACATGGTTGGTTATAACATGGTTGCTTATAACATGGTTATAACATAGTTGGTTATAACATGGTCGGTTATAAGATGGTTATAACATGGTCGGTTATATAATGGTTATAACATGGTTGGTTATAACATTGTTATAACCTGGTTAATTATAACATTGTTATAACATTGTCGGTTATATCATGGTTGGTTATAACATGGTAATAACATGGTTGGTTATAACACGGCTATAACATGGTTGGTTATATCATGGCTATAACATGGTTGGTTATAACATGGTAATAACATGGTTGGTTATATCATGGTAATAACATGGTTGGTTATAACATGGTAATAACATGGTTGGTTATAACATTGTTATAACATGGTTGGTTATAACATGGTTATAACATGGTTATAACATGGTTGGTTATACCATGGTTATAACATGGTTGGTTATATAATGGTTATAACATGGTTGGTTATAACACGGCAATAACATGGTTGGTTATATCATGGTTATAAAATGGTTATAACACGGTTGGTTATAACATAGTTATAACATGGTTATAACATGGTTGGTTATACCATGGTTATAACATGGTTATAACATGGTCGGTTATATAATGGTTATAACATGGTCGGTTATATAATGGTTATAACATGGTTGGTTATAACATTGTTATAACATGGTTAATTATAACATTTTTATAACATTGTCGGTTATATCATGGTTGGTTATAACACGGCAATAACATGGTTGGTTATATCATGGCTATAACATGGTTGGTTATAACATGGCTATAACATGGTTGGTTATAACATGGTTATAACATGGTTGGTTATAACATGGTTAGTTATAACATGGTTGGTTATAACATGGTTTGTTATAACATGCTTGGTTACACCATGGTTATAACATTATCGGTAATAACATGGTTGGTTATAACATGGTCGGTTATATAATGGTTATAACATGGTTGGTTATAACATTGTTATAACCTGGTTGGTTATAACATTGTTATAACATGTTCGGTTATATCATGGTTGGTTATAACATGGTAATAACATGGTTGGTTATAACATGGTAATAACATGGTTGGTTATAACATGGTTATAACATGGTTGGTTATAAGATGGTTGGTTATAAGATGGTTGGTTATATGATGGTTGGTTATAACATGGTTGTAACATGGTACGTTATAACATGGTTGTAACATGGTACGTTATAACATGGTTGTAACATGGTTGGTTATAACATGATTGGTTATAACATGGTTGGTTATAACATGGTTGGTTATAACATGGTTGTAACATGGTTGGTTATAAGATGGATGGTTATAACATGGTTGGTTATAACATGGTTGTAACATGGTTGGTTATAACATGGTTATAACATGGTTGGTTATAACATGGTTATATAGTTGGTTATAACATGGTTATATGGTTTGTTATAACATGGTTGGTTATAACATGGTTATAACATGGTTGGTTATAACATGGTTATAACATAGTTGGTTATAACATGGTCGGTTATAAGATGGTTATAACATGGTCGGTTATATAATGGTTATAACATGGTTGGTTATAACATTGTTATAACCTGGTTAATTATAACATTGTTATAACATTGTCGGTTATATCATGGTTGGTTATAACATGGTAATAACATGGTTGGTTATAACATGGTTATAACATGGTTGGTTATAACACGGCAATAACATGGTTGGTTATATCATGGCTATAACATGGTTGGTTATAACATGGCTATAACATGGTTGGTTATAACATGGCTATAACATGGTTGGTTATAACATGGTTAGTTATAACATGGTTGGTTATAACATTGTTATAACCTGGTTGGTTATAACATTGTTATAACATGTTCGGTTATATCATGGTTGGTTATAACATGGTACGTTATAATATGGTTGTAACATGGTTGGTTATAACATGGTCGGTTATATAATGGTTATAACATGGTTGGTTATAACATTGTTATAACCTGGTTGGTTATAACATTGTTATAACATGTTCGGTTATATCATGGTTGGTTATAACATGGTAATAACATGGTTGGTTATAACATGGTAATAACATGGTTGGTTATAACATGGTTATAACATGGTTGGTTATAACATGGTTGTAACATGGTACGTTATAACATGGTTGTAACATGGTACGTTATAACATGGTTGTAACATGGTATGTTATAACATGGTTGTAACATGGTTGGTTATAACATGATTGGTTATAACATGGATGGTTATAACATGGTTGGTTATAACATGGTTGTAACATGGTTGGTTATAAGATGGATGGTTATAACATGGTTAGTTATAACATGGTTGTAACATGGTTGTTTATAACATGGTTGTAACATGGTTGGTTATAACATGGTTGGTTATAACATTGTTATAACATGGTTAATTATAACATTTTTATAACATTGTCGGTTATATCATGGTTGGTTATAACACGGCAATAACATGGTTGGTTATATCATGGCTATAACATGGTTGGTTATAACATGGCTATAACATGGTTGGTTATAACATGGTTATAACATGGTTGGTTATAACATGGTTAGTTATAACATGGTTGGTTATAACATGGTTTGTTATAACATGCTTGGTTACACCATGGTTATAACATTATCGGTAATAACATGGTTGGTTATAACATGGTCGGTTATATAATGGTTATAACATGGTTGGTTATAACATTGTTATAACCTGGTTGGTTATAACATTGTTATAACATGTTCGGTTATATCATGGTTGGTTATAACATGGTAATAACATGGTTGGTTATAACATGGTAATAACATGGTTGGTTATAACATGGTTATAACATGGTTGGTTATAAGATGGTTGGTTATAAGATGGTTGGTTATATGATGGTTGGTTATAACATGGTTGTAACATGGTACGTTATAACATGGTTGTAACATGGTACGTTATAACATGGTTGTAACATGGTTGGTTATAACATGATTGGTTATAACATGGTTGGTTATAACATGGTTGGTTATAACATGGTTGTAACATGGTTGGTTATAAGATGGATGGTTATAACATGGTTGGTTATAACATGGTTGTAACATGGTTGGTTATAACATGGTTATAACATGGTTGGTTATAACATGGTTATATAGTTGGTTATAACATGGTTATATGGTTTGTTATAACATGGTTGGTTATAACATGGTTATAACATGGTTGCTTATAACATGGTTATAACATAGTTGGTTATAACATGGTCGGTTATAAGATGGTTATAACATGGTCGGTTATATAATGGTTATAACATGGTTGGTTATAACATTGTTATAACCTGGTTAATTATAACATTGTTATAACATTGTCGGTTATATCATGGTTGGTTATAACATGGTAATAACATGGTTGGTTATAACATGGTTATAACATGGTTGGTTATAACACGGCAATAACATGGTTGGTTATATCATGGCTATAACATGGTTGGTTATAACATGGCTATAACATGGTTGGTTATAACATGGCTATAACATGGTTGGTTATAACATGGTTAGTTATAACATGGTTGGTTATAACATTGTTATAACCTGGTTGGTTATAACATTGTTATAACATGTTCGGTTATATCATGGTTGGTTATAACATGGTACGTTATAATATGGTTGTAACATGGTTGGTTATAACATGGTCGGTTATATAATGGTTATAACATGGTTGGTTATAACATTGTTATAACCTGGTTGGTTATAACATTGTTATAACATGTTCGGTTTATCATGGTTGGTTATAACATGGTAATAACATGGTTGGTTATAACATGGTAATAACATGGTTGGTTATAACATGGTTATAACATGGTTGGTTATAACATGGTTGTAACATGGTACGTTATAACATGGTTGTAACATGGTACGTTATAACATGGTTGTAACATGGTATGTTATAACATGGTTGTAACATGGTTGGTTATAACATGATTGGTTATAACATGGATGGTTATAACATGGTTGGTTATAACATGGTTGTAACATGGTTGGTTATAAGATGGATGGTTATAACATGGTTAGTTATAACATGGTTGTAACATGGTTGTTTATAACATGGTTGTAACATGGTTGGTTATAACATGGTTATATAGTTGGTTATAACATGGTTATATGGTTTGTTATAACATGGTTGGTTATAACATGGTTGCTTATAACATGGTTATAACATAGTTGGTTATAACATGGTCGGTTATAAGATGGTTATAACATGGTCGGTTATATAATGGTTATAACATGGTTGGTTATAACATTGTTATAACCTGGTTAATTATAACATTGTTATAACATTGTCGGTTATATCATGGTTGGTTATAACATGGTAATAACATGGTTGGTTATAACATGGTTATAACATGGTTGGTTATAACACGGCAATAACATGGTTGGTTATATCATGGCTATAACATGGTTGGTTATAACATGGTAATAACATGGTTGGTTATATCATGGTAATAACATGGTTGGTTATAACATGGTAATAACATGGTTGGTTATAACATTGTTATAACATGGTTGGTTATAACATGGTTATAACATGGTTATAACATGGTTGGTTATACCATGGTTATAACATGGTTGGTTATATAATGGTTATAGCATGGTTGGTTATAACACGGCAATAACATGGTTGGTTATATCATGGTTATAAAATGGTTATAACACGGTTCGTTATAACATAGTTATAACATGGTTATAACATGGTTGGTTATACCATGGTTATAACATGGTTATAACATGGTCGGTTATATAATGGTTATAACATGGTCGGTTATATAATGGTTATAACATGGTTGGTTATAACATTGTTATAACATGGTTAATTATAACATTTTTATAACATTGTCGGTTATATCATGGTTGGTTATAACACGGCAATAACATGGTTGGTTATATCATGGCTATAACATGGTTGGTTATAACATGGCTATAACATGGTTGGTTATAACATGGTTATAACATGGTTGGTTATAACATGGTTAGTTATAACATGGTTGGTTATAACATGGTTTGTTATAACATGCTTGGTTACACCATGGTTATAACATTATCGGTAATAACATGGTTGGTTATAACATGGTCGGTTATATAATGGTTATAACATGGTTGGTTATAACATTGTTATAACCTGGTTGGTTATAACATTGTTATAACATGTTCAGTTATATCATGGTTGGTTATAACATGGTAATAACATGGTTGGTTATAACATGGTAATAACATGGTTGGTTATAACATGGTTATAACATGGTTGGTTATAAGATGGTTGGTTATAAGATGGTTGGTTATATGATGGTTGGTTATAACATGGTTGTAACATGGTACGTTATAACATGGTTGTAACATGGTACGTTATAACATGGTTGTAACATGGTTGGTTATAACATGATTGGTTATAACATGGTTGGTTATAACATGGTTGGTTATAACATGGTTATAAGATGGATGGTTATAACATGGTTGGTTATAACATGGTTGTAACATGGTTGGTTATAACATGGTTATAACATGGTTGGTTATAACATGGTTATATAGTTGGTTATAACATGGTTATATGGTTTGTTATAACATGGTTGGTTATAACATGGTTATAACATGGTTGCTTATAACATGGTTATAACATTGTCGGTTATATCATGGTTGGTTATAACATGGTAATAACATGGTTGGTTATAACATGGTTATAACATGGTTGGTTATAACACGGCAATAACATGGTTGGTTATATCATGGCTATAACATGGTTGGTTATAACATGGCTATAACATGGTTGGTTATAACATGGCTATAACATGGTTGGTTATAACATGGTTAGTTATAACATGGTTGGTTATAACATTGTTATAACCTGGTTGGTTATAACATTGTTATAACATGTTCGGTTATATCATGGTTGGTTATAACATGGTACGTTATAATATGGTTGTAACATGGTTGGTTATAACATGGTCGGTTATATAATGGTTATAACATGGTTGGTTATAACATTGTTATAACCTGGTTGGTTATAACATTGTTATAACATGTTCGGTTATATCATGGTTGGTTATAACATGGTAATAACATGGTTGGTTATAACATGGTAATAACATGGTTGGTTATAACATGGTTATAACATGGTTGGTTATAACATGGTTGTAACATGGTACGTTATAACATGGTTGTAACATGGTACGTTATAACATGGTTGTAACATGGTATGTTATAACATGGTTGTAACATGGTTGGTTATAACATGATTGGTTATAACATGGATGGTTATAACATGGTTGGTTATAACATGGTTGTAACATGGTTGGTTATAAGATGGATGGTTATAACATGGTTAGTTATAACATGGTTGTAACATGGTTGTTTATAACATGGTTGTAACATGGTTGGTTATAACATGGTTATATAGTTGGTTATAACATGGTTATATGGTTTGTTATAACATGGTTGGTTATAACATGGTTGCTTATAACATGGTTATAACATAGTTGGTTATAACATGGTCGGTTATAAGATGGTTATAACATGGTCGGTTATATAATGGTTATAACATGGTTGGTTATAACATTGTTATAACCTGGTTAATTATAACATTGTTATAACATTGTCGGTTATATCATGGTTGGTTATAACATGGTAATAACATGGTTGGTTATAACATGGTTATAACATGGTTGGTTATAACACGGCAATAACATGGTTGGTTATATCATGGCTATAACATGGTTGGTTATAACATGGTTGGTTATAACATGGTAATAACATGGTTGGTTATAACATTGTTATAACATGGTTGGTTATATCATGGTAATAACATGGTTGGTTATAACATGGTAATAACATGGTTGGTTATAACATTGTTATAACATGGTTGGTTATAACATGGTTATAACATGGTTATAACATGGTTGGTTATACCATGGTTATAACATGGTTGGTTATATAATGGTTATAACATGGTTGGTTATAACACGGCAATAACATGGTTGGTTATATAATGGTTATAAAATGGTTATAACACGGTTGGTTATAACATAGTTATAACATGGTTATAACATGGTTGGTTATACCATGGTTATAACATGGTTATAACATGGTCGGTTATATAATGGTTATAACATGGTCGGTTATATAATGGTTATAACATGGTTGGTTATAACATTGTTATAACATGGTTAATTATAACATTTTTATAACATTGTCGGTTATATCATGGTTGGTTATAACACGGCAATAACATGGTTGGTTATATCATGGCTATAACATGGTTGGTTATAACATGGCTATAACATGGTTGGTTATAACATGGTTATAACATGGTTGGTTATAACATGGTTGGTTATAACATGGTTGGTTATAACATGGTTTGTTATAACATGCTTGGTTACACCATGGTTATAACATTATCGGTAATAACATGGTTGGTTATAACATGGTCGGTTATATAATGGTTATAACATGGTTGGTTATAACATTGTTATAACCTGGTTGGTTATAACATTGTTATAACATGTTCGGTTATATCATGGTTGGTTATAACATGGTAATAACATGGTTGGTTATAACATGGTTATAACATGGTTGGTTATAACATGGTTGGTTATAAGATGGTTGGTTATAACATGGTTGGTTATAACATGGTTGTAACATGGTACGTTATAACATGGTTGTAACATGGTACGTTATAACATGGTTGTAACATGGTTGGTTATAACATGATTGGTTATAACATGGTTGGTTATAACATGGATGGTTATAACATGGTTGGTTATAACATGGTTGTAACATGGTTGGTTATAAGATGGATGGTTATAACATGGTTAGTTATAACATGGTTGTAACATGGTTGGTTATAACATGGTTGTAACATGGTTGGTTATAACATGGTTATAACATGGTTGGTTATAACATGGTTAGTTATAACATGGTTGGTTATAACATGGTTTGTTATAACATGCTTGGTTACACCATGGTTATAACATTATCGGTAATAACATGGTTGGTTATAACATGGTCGGTTATATAATGGTTATAACATGGTTGGTTATAACATTGTTATAACCTGGTTGGTTATAACATTGTTATAACATGTTCGGTTATATCATGGTTGGTTATAACATGGTAATAACATGGTTGGTTATAACATGGTAATAACATGGTTGGTTATAACATGGTTATAACATGGTTGGTTATAAGATGGTTGGTTATAAGATGGTTGGTTATATGATGGTTGGTTATAACATGGTTGTAACATGGTACGTTATAACATGGTTGTAACATGGTACGTTATAACATGGTTGTAACATGGTTGGTTATAACATGATTGGTTATAACATGGTTGGTTATAACATGGTTGGTTATAACATGGTTATAAGATGGATGGTTATAACATGGTTGGTTATAACATGGTTGTAACATGGTTGGTTATAACATGGTTATAACATGGTTGGTTATAACATGGTTATATAGTTGGTTATAACATGGTTATATGGTTTGTTATAACATGGTTGGTTATAACATGGTTATAACATGGTTGCTTATAACATGGTTATAACATAGTTGGTTATAACATGGTCGGTTATAAGATGGTTATAACATGGTCGGTTATATAATGGTTATAACATGGTTGGTTATAACATTGTTATAACCTGGTTAATTATAACATTGTTATAACATTGTCGGTTATATCATGGTTGGTTATAACATGGTAATAACATGGTTGGTTATAACATGGTTATAACATGGTTGGTTATAACACGGCAATAACATGGTTGGTTATATCATGGCTATAACATGGTTGGTTATAACATGGCTATAACATGGTTGGTTATAACATGGCTATAACATGGTTGGTTATAACATGGTTAGTTATAACATGGTTGGTTATAACATTGTTATAACCTGGTTGGTTATAACATTGTTATAACATGTTCGGTTATATCATGGTTGGTTATAACATGGTACGTTATAATATGGTTGTAACATGGTTGGTTATAACATGGTCGGTTATATAATGGTTATAACATGGTTGGTTATAACATTGTTATAACCTGGTTGGTTATAACATTGTTATAACATGTTCGGTTATATCATGGTTGGTTATAACATGGTAATAACATGGTTGGTTATAACATGGTAATAACATGGTTGGTTATAACATGGTTATAACATGGTTGGTTATAACATGGTTGTAACATGGTACGTTATAACATGGTTGTAACATGGTACGTTATAACATGGTTGTAACATGGTATGTTATAACATGGTTGTAACATGGTTGGTTATAACATGATTGGTTATAACATGGATGGTTATAACATGGTTGGTTATAACATGGTTGTAACATGGTTGGTTATAAGATGGATGGTTATAACATGGTTAGTTATAACATGGTTGTAACATGGTTGTTTATAACATGGTTGTAACATGGTTGGTTATAACATGGTTATATAGTTGGTTATAACATGGTTATATGGTTTGTTATAACATGGTTGGTTATAACATGGTTGCTTATAACATGGTTATAACATAGTTGGTTATAACATGGTCGGTTATAAGATGGTTATAACATGGTCGGTTATATAATGGTTATAACATGGTTGGTTATAACATTGTTATAACCTGGTTAATTATAACATTGTTATAACATTGTCGGTTATATCATGGTTGGTTATAACATGGTAATAACATGGTTGGTTATAACATGGTTATAACATGGTTGGTTATAACACGGCAATAACATGGTTGG
Organism: Copadichromis virginalis; assembly: GCF_057382275.1. Taxonomy (NCBI): domain Eukaryota; kingdom Metazoa; phylum Chordata; class Actinopteri; order Cichliformes; family Cichlidae; genus Copadichromis; species Copadichromis virginalis. The sequence goes on along the minus strand of NC_140620.1, from coordinate 25,343,335 downwards.
TTATATCATGGCTATAACATGGTTGGTTATAACATGGTTGGTTATAACATGGTAATAACATGGTTGGTTATAACATTGTTATAACATGGTTGGTTATATCATGGTAATAACATGGTTGGTTATAACATGGTAATAACATGGTTGGTTATAACATTGTTATAACATGGTTGGTTATAACATGGTTATAACATGGTTATAACATGGTTGGTTATACCATGGTTATAACATGGTTGGTTATATAATGGTTATAACATGGTTGGTTATAACACGGCAATAACATGGTTGGTTATATCATGGTTATAACATGGTTATAACACGGTTGGTTATAACATAGTTATAACATGGTTATAACATGGTTGGTTATACCATGGTTATAACATGGTTATAACATGGTCGGTTATATAATGGTTATAACATGGTCGGTTATATAATGGTTATAACATGGTTGGTTATAACATTGTTATAACATGGTTAATTATAACATTTTTATAACATTGTCGGTTATATCATGGTTGGTTATAACACGGCAATAACATGGTTGGTTATATCATGGCTATAACATGGTTGGTTATAACATGGCTATAACATGGTTGGTTATAACATGGTTATAACATGGTTGGTTATAACATGGTTAGTTATAACATGGTTGGTTATAACATGGTTTGTTATAACATGCTTGGTTACACCATGGTTATAACATTATCGGTAATAACATGGTTGGTTATAACATGGTCGGTTATATAATGGTTATAACATGGTTGGTTATAACATTGTTATAACCTGGTTGGTTATAACATGGTCGGTTATATAATGGTTATAACATGGTTGGTTATAACATTGTTATAACCTGGTTAATTATAACATTGTTATAACATTGTCGGTTATATCATGGTTGGTTATAACATGGTAATAACATGGTTGGTTATAACATGGTTATAACATGGTTGGTTATAACACGGCAATAACATGGTTGGTTATATCATGGCTATAACATGGTTGGTTATAACATGGCTATAACATGGTTGGTTATAACATTGTTATAACATGGTTGGTTATAACATGGTTATAACATGGTTATAACATGGTTGGTCATACCATGGTTATAACATGGTTGGTTATAACACGGCAATAACATGGTTGGTTATATCATGGTAATAACATGGTTGGTTATAACATGGTAATAACATGGTTGGTTATAACATTGTTATAACATGGTTGGTTATAACATGGTTATAAAATGGTTATAACACGGTTGGTTATAACATAGTTATAACATGGTTATAACATGGTTGGTTATACCATGGTTATAACATGGTTATAATATGGTCGGTTATATAATGGTTATAACATGGTCGGGTATATAATGGTTATAACATGGTTGGTTATAACATTGTTATAACCTGGTTAATTATAACATTTTTATAACATTGTCGGTTATATCATGGTTGGTTATAACATGGTAATAACATGGTTGGTTATAACATGGTTATAACATGGTTGGTTATAACACGGCAATAACATGGTTGGTTATATCATGGCTATAACATGGTTGGTTATAACATGGCTATAACATGGTTGGTTATAACATGGTTAGTTATAACATGGTTGGTTATAACATGGTTATAACATGGTACGTTATAACATGGTTGTAACATGGTTGGTTGTAACATGGTTGGTTATAACATGGATGGTTATAACATGGTCGGTTATAACATTGTTATAACCTGGTTAAATATAACATTGTTATAACATGGTCGGTTATATCATGGTTGGTTATAACATGGTAATAACATGGTTGGTTATAACATGGTAATAACATGGTTGGTTATAACATTGTTATAACATGGTTGGTTATAACATGGTTATAAAATGGTTATAACACGGTTGGTTATAACATAGTTATAACATGGTTATAACATGGTTGGTTATACCATGGTTATAACATGGTTATAACATGGTCGGTTATATAATGGTTATAACATGGTTGGTTATAACATTGTTATAACCTGGTTAATTATAACATTTTTATAACATTGTCGGTTATATCATGGTTGGTTATAACATGGTAATAACATGGTTGGTTATAACATGGTTATAACATGGTTGGTTATAACACGGCAATAACTTGGTTGGTTATAACATTGTTATAACATGGTTGGTTATAACATGGTTATAACATGGTAGGTTATATAATGGTTATAACATGGTTGGTTATAACATGGTACGTTATAATATGGTTGTAACATGGTTGGTTATAACATGGTAATAACATGGTTGGTTATAACATGGTTATAACATGGTACGTTATAACATGGTTGTAACATGGTTGGTTGTAACATGGATGGTTATAACATGGTTGGTTATAACATGGATGGTTATAACATGGTTGGTTATAACATGGTTATAACATGGTACGTTATAACATGGTTGTAACATGGTTTGTTATAACATGGTTGTAACATGGTTGGTTGTAACATGGATGGTTATAACATGGTTGGTTATAACATGGTTGTAACATGGTTGGTTATTACATGTATGATTATAACATGGTTTGTTATAACATGGTTGGTTATAACATGGTTATAACATGGTTGCTTATAACATGGTTATAACATAGTTGGTTATAACATGGTTGGTTATAAGTTGGTTGGTTATAACATGGTTGGTTATAACATGGTTGGTTATAACATGGTTGTAACATGGTACGTTATAACATGGTTGTAACATGGTACGTTATAACATGGTTGTGACATGGTTGGTTATAACATGGTTGTAACATGTTTGGTTATAACATGGATGGTTGTAACATGGTTGGTTATAACATGGTTGTAACATGGTTGGTTATAAGATCGATGGTTATAACATGGTTGGTTATAACATGGTTATATAGTTGGTTATAACATGGTTATATGGTTTGTTATAACATGGTTGGTTATAACATGGTTATAACATGGTTGCTTATAACATGGTTATAACATGGTTGCTTATAACATGGTTATAACATAGTTGGTTATATCATGGTTGGTTATAAGTTGGTTGGTTATAACATGGTTGGTTATAACATGGTTGGTTATAACATGGTTGTAACATGGTACGTTATAACATGGTTGTAACATGGTACGTTATAACATGGTTATAACATGGTTATAACATGGTTGGTTATACCATGGTTATAACATGGTATAACCAACCATGTTATAACCATGTTATAACATGGTTGGTTATAACACGGCAATAACATGGTTGGTTATATCATGGTTATAAAATGGTTATAACACGGTTCGTTATAACATAGTTATAACATGGTTATAACATGGTTGGTTATACCATGGTTATAACATGGTTATAACATGGTCGGTTATATAATGGTTATAACATGGTCGGTTATATAATGGTTATAACATGGTTGGTTATAACATTGTTATAACATGGTTAATTATAACATTTTTATAACATTGTCGGTTATATCATGGTTGGTTATAACACGGCAATAACATGGTTGGTTATATCATGGCTATAACATGGTTGGTTATAACATGGCTATAACATGGTTGGTTATAACATGGTTATAACATGGTTGGTTATAACATGGTTAGTTATAACATGGTTGGTTATAACATGGTTTGTTATAACATGCTTGGTTACACCATGGTTATAACATTATCGGTAATAACATGGTTGGTTATAACATGGTCGGTTATATAATGGTTATAACATGGTTGGTTATAACATTGTTATAACCTGGTTGGTTATAACATTGTTATAACATGTTCGGTTATATCATGGTTGGTTATAACATGGTAATAACATGGTTGGTTATAACATGGTAATAACATGGTTGGTTATAACATGGTTATAACATGGTTGGTTATAAGATGGTTGGTTATAAGATGGTTGGTTATATGATGGTTGGTTATAACATGGTTGTAACATGGTACGTTATAACATGGTTGTAACATGGTACGTTATAACATGGTTGTAACATGGTTGGTTATAACATGATTGGTTATAACATGGTTGGTTATAACATGGTTGGTTATAACATGGTTATAAGATGGATGGTTATAACATGGTTGGTTATAACATGGTTGTAACATGGTTGGTTATAACATGGTTATAACATGGTTGGTTATAACATGGTTATATAGTTGGTTATAACATGGTTATATGGTTTGTTATAACATGGTTGGTTATAACATGGTTATAACATGGTTGCTTATAACATGGTTATAACATAGTTGGTTATAACATGGTCGGTTATAAGATGGTTATAACATGGTCGGTTATATAATGGTTATAACATGGTTGGTTATAACATTGTTATAACCTGGTTAATTATAACATTGTTATAACATTGTCGGTTATATCATGGTTGGTTATAACATGGTAATAACATGGTTGGTTATAACATGGTTATAACATGGTTGGTTATAACACGGCAATAACATGGTTGGTTATATCATGGCTATAACATGGTTGGTTATAACATGGCTATAACATGGTTGGTTATAACATGGCTATAACATGGTTGGTTATAACATGGTTAGTTATAACATGGTTGGTTATAACATTGTTATAACCTGGTTGGTTATAACATTGTTATAACATGTTCGGTTATATCATGGTTGGTTATAACATGGTACGTTATAATATGGTTGTAACATGGTTGGTTATAACATGGTCGGTTATATAATGGTTATAACATGGTTGGTTATAACATTGTTATAACCTGGTTGGTTATAACATTGTTATAACATGTTCGGTTATATCATGGTTGGTTATAACATGGTAATAACATGGTTGGTTATAACATGGTAATAACATGGTTGGTTATAACATGGTTATAACATGGTTGGTTATAACATGGTTGTAACATGGTACGTTATAACATGGTTGTAACATGGTACGTTATAACATGGTTGTAACATGGTATGTTATAACATGGTTGTAACATGGTTGGTTATAACATGATTGGTTATAACATGGATGGTTATAACATGGTTGGTTATAACATGGTTGTAACATGGTTGGTTATAAGATGGATGGTTATAACATGGTTAGTTATAACATGGTTGTAACATGGTTGTTTATAACATGGTTGTAACATGGTTGGTTATAACATGGTTATATAGTTGGTTATAACATGGTTATATGGTTTGTTATAACATGGTTGGTTATAACATGGTTGCTTATAACATGGTTATAACATAGTTGGTTATAACATGGTCGGTTATAAGATGGTTATAACATGGTCGGTTATATAATGGTTATAACATGGTTGGTTATAACATTGTTATAACCTGGTTAATTATAACATTGTTATAACATTGTCGGTTATATCATGGTTGGTTATAACATGGTAATAACATGGTTGGTTATAACATGGTTATAACATGGTTGGTTATAACACGGCAATAACATGGTTGGTTATATCATGGCTATAACATGGTTGGTTATAACATGGTTGGTTATAACATGGTAATAACATGGTTGGTTATAACATTGTTATAACATGGTTGGTTATATCATGGTAATAACATGGTTGGTTATAACATGGTAATAACATGGTTGGTTATAACATTGTTATAACATGGTTGGTTATAACATGGTTATAACATGGTTATAACATGGTTGGTTATACCATGGTTATAACATGGTTGGTTATATAATGGTTATAACATGGTTGGTTATAACACGGCAATAACATGGTTGGTTATATCATGGTTATAACATGGTTATAACACGGTTGGTTATAACATAGTTATAACATGGTTATAACATGGTTGGTTATACCATGGTTATAACATGGTTATAACATGGTCGGTTATATAATGGTTATAACATGGTCGGTTATATAATGGTTATAACATGGTTGGTTATAACATTGTTATAACATGGTTAATTATAACATTTTTATAACATTGTCGGTTATATCATGGTTGGTTATAACACGGCAATAACATGGTTGGTTATATCATGGCTATAACATGGTTGGTTATAACATGGCTATAACATGGTTGGTTATAACATGGTTATAACATGGTTGGTTATAACATGGTTAGTTATAACATGGTTGGTTATAACATGGTTTGTTATAACATGCTTGGTTACACCATGGTTATAACATTATCGGTAATAACATGGTTGGTTATAACATGGTCGGTTATATAATGGTTATAACATGGTTGGTTATAACATTGTTATAACCTGGTTGGTTATAACATGGTCGGTTATATAATGGTTATAACATGGTTGGTTATAACATTGTTATAACCTGGTTAATTATAACATTGTTATAACATTGTCGGTTATATCATGGTTGGTTATAACATGGTAATAACATGGTTGGTTATAACATGGTTATAACATGGTTGGTTATAACACGGCAATAACATGGTTGGTTATATCATGGCTATAACATGGTTGGTTATAACATGGCTATAACATGGTTGGTTATAACATTGTTATAACATGGTTGGTTATAACATGGTTATAACATGGTTATAACATGGTTGGTCATACCATGGTTATAACATGGTTGGTTATAACACGGCAATAACATGGTTGGTTATATCATGGTAATAACATGGTTGGTTATAACATGGTAATAACATGGTTGGTTATAACATTGTTATAACATGGTTGGTTATAACATGGTTATAAAATGGTTATAACACGGTTGGTTATAACATAGTTATAACATGGTTATAACATGGTTGGTTATACCATGGTTATAACATGGTTATAACATGGTCGGTTATATAATGGTTATAACATGGTCGGGTATATAATGGTTATAACATGGTTGGTTATAACATTGTTATAACCTGGTTAATTATAACATTTTTATAACATTGTCGGTTATATCATGGTTGGTTATAACATGGTAATAACATGGTTGGTTATAACATGGTTATAACATGGTTGGTTATAACACGGCAATAACATGGTTGGTTATATCATGGCTATAACATGGTTGGTTATAACATGGCTATAACATGGTTGGTTATAACATGGTTAGTTATAACATGGTTGGTTATAACATGGTTATAACATGGTACGTTATAACATGGTTGTAACATGGTTGGTTGTAACATGGTTGGTTATAACATGGATGGTTATAACATGGTCGGTTATAACATTGTTATAACCTGGTTAAATATAACATTGTTATAACATGGTCGGTTATATCATGGTTGGTTATAACATGGTAATAACATGGTTGGTTATAACATGGTAATAACATGGTTGGTTATAACATTGTTATAACATGGTTGGTTATAACATGGTTATAAAATGGTTATAACACGGTTGGTTATAACATAGTTATAACATGGTTATAACATGGTTGGTTATACCATGGTTATAACATGGTTATAACATGGTCGGTTATATAATGGTTATAACATGGTTGGTTATAACATTGTTATAACCTGGTTAATTATAACATTTTTATAACATTGTCGGTTATATCATGGTTGGTTATAACATGGTAATAACATGGTTGGTTATAACATGGTTATAACATGGTTGGTTATAACACGGCAATAACTTGGTTGGTTATAACATTGTTATAACATGGTTGGTTATAACATGGTTATAACATGGTAGGTTATATAATGGTTATAACATGGTTGGTTATAACATGGTACGTTATAATATGGTTGTAACATGGTTGGTTATAACATGGTAATAACATGGTTGGTTATAACATGGTTATAACATGGTACGTTATAACATGGTTGTAACATGGTTGGTTGTAACATGGATGGTTATAACATGGTTGGTTATAACATGGATGGTTATAACATGGTTGGTTATAACATGGTTATAACATGGTACGTTATAACATGGTTGTAACATGGTTTGTTATAACATGGTTGTAACATGGTTGGTTGTAACATGGATGGTTATAACATGGTTGGTTATAACATGGTTGTAACATGGTTGGTTATTACATGTATGATTATAACATGGTTTGTTATAACATGGTTGGTTATAACATTGTTTGTCATAACATAGTTGGTCATAACATGGTTAGTTATAACATGGTTGGTTATAACATGGTTTGTTATAACATGCTTGGTTACACCATGGTTATAACATTGTCGGTAATAACATGGTCGGTTATAACATGGTCGGTTATATAATGGTTATAACATGGTTGGTTATAACATGGTTGGTTATAAGATGGTTGGTTATAACATGGTTGTAACATGGTACGTTATAACATGGTTGTAACATGGTACGTTATAACATGGTTGTAACATGGTTGGTTATAACATGGTTGGTTATAACATGGTTGGTTATAACATGGTTGGTTATAACATGGTTGGTTATAACATTGTTATAACATGGTTGGTTATAACATTGTTATAACATGGTCGGTTATATCATGGTTATAACATGGTTAGTTATAACATGGTTATAACATGGTTGGTTATAACATTGTTATAACATGGTTGGTTACAACATGGTTATAACATGGTTGGTTATACCATGGTTATAACATGGTTGGTTATATAATGGTTATAACATGGTTGGTTATACCATGGTTATAACAAGGTTGGTTATATAATGGTTATAACAAGGTTGGTTATACCATGGTTATAACATGGTTGGTTATATAATGGTTATAACATGGTTGGTTATAACATGGTACGTTATAATATGGTTGTAACATGGTTAGTTATAACATGGTTATAACATGGTTGGTTATAACATGGTTATAACATGGTACGTTATAACATGGTTGTAACATGGTTGGTTGTAACATGGATGGTTATAACATGGTTGGTTATAACATGGTTGGTTATAACATGGATGGTTATAACATGGTTGGTTATAACATGGTTATAACATGGTACGTTATAACATGGTTGTAACATGGTTGGTTATTACATGGTTGTAACATGGTTGGTTGTAACATGGTTGGTTATAACATGGATGGTTATAACATGGTCGGTTATATAATGGTTATAACATGGTTGGTTATAACATTGTTATAACATGGTTGGTTATAACATGGTTATAACATGGTTATAACATGGTTGGTTATACCATGGTTATAACATGGTTGGTTATATAATAGTTATAACATGGTTGGTTATAACACGGCAATAACATGGTTGGTTATATCATGGTTATAAAATGGTTATAACACGGTTGGTTATAACATAGTTATAACATGGTTATAACATGGTTGGTTATACCATGGTTATAACATGGTTATAACATGGTCGGTTATACAATGGTTATAACATGGTCGGTTATATAATGGTTATAACATGGTTGGTTATAACATTGTTATAACCTGGTTAATTATAACATTTTTATAACATTGTCGGTTATATCATGGTTGGTTATAACATGGTAATAACATGGTTGGTTATAACATGGTTATAACATGGTTGGTTATAACACGGCAATAACATGGTGGGTTATATCATGGCTATAACATGGTTGGTTATAACATGGCTATAACATGGTTGGTTATAACATGGTTATAACATGGTTGGTTATAACATGGTTAGTTATAACATGGTTGGTTATAACATGGTTTGTTATAACATGTTTGGTTACACCATGGTTATAACATTATCGGTAATAACATGGTTGGTTATAACATGGTCGGTTATATAATGGTTATAACATGGTTGGTTATAACATTGTTATAACCTGGTTGGTTATAACATTGTTATAACATGTTCGGTTATATCATGGTTGGTTATAACATGGTTGTAACATGGTACGTTATAACATGGTTGTAACATGGTACGTTATAACATGGTTGTAACATGGTTGGTTATAACATGATTGGTTATAACATGGTTGGTTATAACATGGATGGTTATAACATGGTTGGTTATAACATGGTTGTAACATGGTTGGTTATAAGATGGATGGTTATAACATGGTTAGTTATAACATGGTTGTAACATGGTTGGTTATAACATGGTTGTAACATGGTTGGTTATAACATGGTTATAACATGGTTGGTTATAACATGGTTATATAGTTGGTTATAACATGGTTATATGGTTTGTTATAACATGGTTGGTTATAACATGGTTGCTTATAACATGGTTATAACATGGTCGGTTATAAGATGGTTATAACATGGTCGGTTATATAATGGTTATAACATGGTTGGTTATAACATTGTTATAACCTGGTTAATTATAACATTGTTATAACATTGTCGGTTATATCATGGTTGGTTATAACATGGTAATAACATGGTTGGTTATAACATGGTTATAACATGGTTGGTTATAACACGGCAATAACATGGTTGGTTATATCATGGCTATAACATGGTTATAACACAGTTGGTTATAACATAGTTATAACATGGTTATAACATGGTTGGTTATACCATGGTTATAACATGGTTATAACATGGTCGGTTATATAATGGTTATAACATGGTCGGTTATATAATGGTTATAACATGGTTGGTTATAACATTGTTATAACCTGGTTAATTATAACATTTTTATAACATTGTCGGTTATATCATGGTTGGTTATAACATGGTAATAACATGGTTGGTTATAACATGGTTATAACATGGTTGGTTATAACATGGTTATAACATGGTTGGTTATACCATGTTATAACATGGTTGGTTATATAATGGTTATAACATGGTTGGTTATAACATGGTTATAACATGGTTATAACATGGTTGGTTATACCATGGTTATAACATGGTTGGTTATAACACGGCAATAACATGGTTGGTTATATCATGGTAATAACATGGTTGGTTATATAATGGTTATAACATGGTTGGTTATAACACGGCAATAACATGGTTGGTTATATCATGGTTATAAAATGGTTATAACACGGTTGGTTATAACATAGTTATAACATGGTTATAACATGGTTGGTTATACCATGGTTATAACATGGTTATAACATGGTCGGTTATATAATGGTTATAACAAGGTCGGTTATATAATGGTTATAACATGGTTGGTTATAACATTGTTATAACCTGGTTAATTATAACATTTTTATAACATTGTCGGTTATATCATGGTTGGTTATAACATGGTAATAACATGGTTGGTTATAACATGGTTATAACATGGTTGGTTATAACACGGCAATAACATGGTTGGTTATATCATGGCTATAACATGGTTGGTTATAACATGGCTATAACATGGTTGGTTATAACATGGTTATAACATGGTTAGTTATAACATGGTTGGTTATAACATGGTTTGTTATAACATGCTTGGTTACACCATGGTTATAACATTATCGGTAATAACATGGTTGGTTATAACATGGTCGGTTATATAATGGTTATAACATGGTTGGTTATAACATTGTTATAACCTGGTTGGTTATAACATTGTTATAACATGTTCGGTTATATCATGGTTGGTTATAACATGGTAATAACATGGTTGGTTATAACATGGTAATAACATGGTTGGTTATAACATGGTTATAACATGGTTGGTTATAACATGGTTGGTTATAAGATGGTTGGTTATAAGATGGTTGGTTATAACATGGTTGTAACATGGTACGTTATAACATGGTTGTAACATGGTACGTTATAACATGGTTGTAACATGGTTGGTTATAACCGTTAGGGTAATTTACATCTGGCTCTGTATTTAGATTTTGTAATTATCTTATATTTTATATATTTGTAATTTATATTTTATTGTGATTTTATTTGTACTGCGATTTTAATGGAAAGCACTTTGGTGTACTTCGGTCTTAAAAATGTGCTATATAAATAAATTTTGATTGATTGATTGATAACATGATTGGTTATAACATGGTTGGTTATAACATGGATGGTTATAACATGGTTGGTTATAACATGGTTGTAACATGGTTGGTTATAAGATGGATGGTTATAACATGGTTAGTTATAACATGGTTGTAACATGGTTGGTTATAACATGGTTGTAACATGGTTGGTTATAACATGGCTATAACATGGTTGGTTATAACATGGTTATATAGTTGGTTATAACATGGTTATATGGTTTGTTATAACATGGTTGGTTATAACATGGTTATAATATGGTTGCTTATAACATGGTTATAACATAGTTGGTTATAACATGGTCGGTTATAAGATGGTTATAACATGGTCGGTTATATAATGGTTATAACATGGTTGGTTATAACATTGTTATAACCTGGTTAATTATAACATTGTTATAACATTGTCGGTTATATCATGGTTGGTTATAACATGGTAATAACATGGTTGGTTATAACATGGTTATAACATGGTTGGTTATAACATGGCTATAACATGGTTGGTTATAACATGGTTAGTTATAACATGGTTGGTTATAACATTGTTATAACCTGGTTGGTTATAACATTGTTATAACATGTTCGGTTATATCATGGTTGGTTATAACATGGTTATAACTTGGTTGGTTATAACATGGTTATAACATGGTAGGTTATATAATTGTTATAACATGGTTGGTTATAACATGGTACGTTATAATATGGTTGTAACATGGTTGGTTATAACATGGTTATAACATGGTTAGTTATAACATGGTTATAACATGGTTGGTTATAACATGGTTATAACATGGTTGGTTATAACATTGTTATAACATGGTTGGTTATAACATGGTTATAACATGGTTGGTTATACCATGGTTATACCATGGTTGGTCATATAATGGTTATAACATGGTTGGTCATATAATGGTTATAACATGGTTGGTTATACCATGGTTATAACATGGTTGGTCATATAATGGTTATAACATGGTTGGTTATACCATGGTTATAACATGGTTGGTTATAATATGGTTGTAACATGGTTAGTTATAACATGGTTATAACATGGTTGGTTATAACATGGTACGTTATAATATGGTTGTAACATGGTTGGTTATAACATGGTTATAACATGGTACGTTATAACATGGTTGTAACATGGATGGTTATAACATGGTTGGTTATAACATGGTTGGTTATAACATGGATGGTTATAACATGGTTGGTTATAACATGGTTATAACATGGTACGTTATAACATGGTTGTAACATGGTTGGTTATTACATGGTTGTAACATGGTTGGTTGTAACATGGTTGGTTATAACATGGATGGTTATAACATGGTCGGTTATATAATGGTTATAACATGGTTGGTTATAACATTGTTATAACCTGGTTAAATATAACATTGTTATAACATGGTCGGTTATATCATGGTTGGTTATAACATGGTAATAACATGGTTGCTTATAACATGATTATAACATGGTTGGTTATAACATGATTATAACATGGTTGGTTATAACATGGTTATAACATGGTTAGTTATAACATGGTTATAACATGGTTGGTTATAACATTGTTATAACATGGTTGGTTATACCATGTTATAACATGGTTGGTTATATAATGGTTATAACATGGTTGGTTATAACATGGTTATAACATGGTTGGTTATACCATGGTTATAACATGGTTGGTTATATAATGGTTATAATATGGTTGGTTATACCATGGTTATAACATGGTTGGTTATACCATGGTTATAACATGGTTGGTTATAACATGGTACGTTATAATATGGTTGTAACATGGTTGGTTATAACATGGTTATAACATGGTTGGTTATAACATGGTACGTTATAATATGGTTGTAACATGGTTGGTTATAACATGGTTATAACATGGTACGTTATAACATGGTTGTAACATGGTTGGTTGTAACATGGATGGTTATAACATGGTTGGTTATAACATGGTTGTAACATGGATGGTTATAACATGGTTATAACTTGGTTGGTTATAACATGGTTATAACATGGTAGGTTATATAATTGTTATAACATGGTTGGTTATAACATGGTACGTTATAATATGGTTGTAACATGGTTGGTTATAACATGGTTATAACATGGTTGGTTATAACATGGTTGGTTATAAGATGGTTGGTTATAACATGGTTGTAACATGGTACGTTATAACATGGTTGTAACATGGTACGTTATAACATGGTTGTAACATGGTTGGTTATAACATGGTTGGTTATAACATGGTTGGTTATAACATTGTTATAACCTGGTTGGTTATAACATTGTTATAACATGTTCGGTTATATCATGGTTGGTTATAACATGGTAATAACATGGTTGGTTATAACATGGTTGGTTATAAGATGGTTGGTTATAAGATGGTTGGTTATAACATGGTTGTAACATGGTACGTTATAACATGGTTGTAACATGGTGGGTTATAACATGATTGGTTATAACATGGTTGGTTATAACATGGATGGTTATAACATGGTTGGTTATAACATGGTTGGTTATAACATGGTTGTAACATGGTACGTTATAACATGGTTGTAACATGGTACGTTATAACATGGGTGTGACATGGTTGGTTATAACATGGTCGTAACATGTTTGGTTATAACATGGATGGTTATAACATGGTTGGTTATAACATGGTTGTAACATGGTTGGTTATAAGATGGATGGTTATAACATGGTTGGTTATAACATAGTTATAACATGGTTGTAACATGGTATATTATAACATGGCAATAACATGGTTGGTTATAACATGTTTATAACATGGTTGGTTATAACATGGTTGGTTATAACATGGTTGGTTATAACATTGTTATAACATGGTCGGTTATATCATGGTTATAACATTGTTATAACATGGTCGGTTATATCATGCTAATAACATGGTTGGTTATAACATGGTTATAACATGGTTGCTTATAACATGATTATAACATGGTTGGTTATAACATGATTATAACATGGTTGGTTATAACATGGTTATAACATGGTTAGTTATAACATGGTTATAACATGGTTGGTTATAACATGGTTATAACATGGTTGGTTATAACATTGTTATAACATGGTTGGTTATAACATGGTTATAACATGGTTGGTTATACCATGGTTATAACATGGTTGGTCATATAATGGTTATAACATGGTTGGTCATATAATGGTTATAACATGGTTGGTTATACCATGGTTATAACATGGTTGGTCATATAATGGTTATAACATGGTTGGTTATACCATGGTTATAACATGGTTGGTTATAATATGGTTGTAACATGGTTAGTTATAACATGGTTATAACATGGTTGGTTATAACATGGTACGTTATAATATGGTTGTAACATGGTTGGTTATAACATGGTTATAACATGGTACGTTATAACATGGTTGTAACATGGATGGTTATAACATGGTTGGTTATAACATGGTTGGTTATAACATGGATGGTTATAACATGGTTGGTTATAACATGGTTATAACATGGTACGTTATAACATGGTTGTAACATGGTTGGTTATTACATGGTTGTAACATGGTTGGTTGTAACATGGTTGGTTATAACATGGATGGTTATAACATGGTCGGTTATATAATGGTTATAACATGGTTGGTTATAACATTGTTATAACCTGGTTAAATATAACATTGTTATAACATGGTCGGTTATATCATGGTTGGTTATAACATGGTAATAACATGGTTGCTTATAACATGATTATAACATGGTTGGTTATAACATGATTATAACATGGTTGGTTATAACATGGTTATAACATGGTTAGTTATAACATGGTTATAACATGGTTGGTTATAACATTGTTATAACATGGTTGGTTATACCATGTTATAACATGGTTGGTTATATAATGGTTATAACATGGTTGGTTATAACATGGTTATAACATGGTTGGTTATACCATGGTTATAACATGGTTGGTTATATAATGGTTATAATATGGTTGGTTATACCATGGTTATAACATGGTTGGTTATACCATGGTTATAACATGGTTGGTTATAACATGGTACGTTATAATATGGTTGTAACATGGTTGGTTATAACATGGTTATAACATGGTTGGTTATAACATGGTACGTTATAATATGGTTGTAACATGGTTGGTTATAACATGGTTATAACATGGTACGTTATAACATGGTTGTAACATGGTTGGTTGTAACATGGATGGTTATAACATGGTTGGTTATAACATGGTTGTAACATGGATGGTTATAACATGGTTATAACTTGGTTGGTTATAACATGGTTATAACATGGTAGGTTATATAATTGTTATAACATGGTTGGTTATAACATGGTACGTTATAATATGGTTGTAACATGGTTGGTTATAACATGGTTATAACATGGTTGGTTATAACATGGTTGGTTATAAGATGGTTGGTTATAACATGGTTGTAACATGGTACGTTATAACATGGTTGTAACATGGTACGTTATAACATGGTTGTAACATGGTTGGTTATAACATGGTTGGTTATAACATGGTTGGTTATAACATTGTTATAACCTGGTTGGTTATAACATTGTTATAACATGTTCGGTTATATCATGGTTGGTTATAACATGGTAATAACATGGTTGGTTATAACATGGTTGGTTATAAGATGGTTGGTTATAAGATGGTTGGTTATAACATGGTTGTAACATGGTACGTTATAACATGGTTGTAACATGGTGGGTTATAACATGATTGGTTATAACATGGTTGGTTATAACATGGATGGTTATAACATGGTTGGTTATAACATGGTTGTAACATGGTTGGTTATAAGATGGATGGTTATAACATGGTTGGTTATAACATGGTTGTAACGTGGTTGGTTATAACATGGTTATAACATGGTTGGTTATAACATTGTTATAACATGGTTGGTTATAACATTGTTATAACATGGTCGGTTATATCATGGTTATAACATTGTTATAACATGGTTGGTTATATTATGCTAAGAACATGGTTGGTTATAACATGGTTATAACATGGTTGCTTATAACATGATTATAACATGGTTGGTTATAACATGATTATAACATGGTTGGTTATAACATGGTTATAACATGGTTGGTTATAACATGGTTATAACATGGTTGGTTATAACATTGTTATAACATGGTTGGTTATAACATGGTTATAACATGGTTGGTTATACCATGGTTATAACATGGTTGGTTATATAATGGTTATAACATGGTTGATTATACCATGGTTATAAAATGGTTGGTTATATAATGGTTATAACATGGTTGGTTATACCATGGTTATAACATGGTTGGTTATATAATGGTTATAACATGGTTGGTTATAACACGGCAATAACATGGTTGGTTATATCATGGCTATAACATGGTTGGTTATAACATGGCTATAACATGGTTGGTTATAACATGGTTATAACATGGTTGGTTATAACATGGTTGGTTATAACATGGTAATAACATGGTTGGTTATAACATGGTTGGTTATAACATGGTTATAACATGGTTGGTTATAACATGGTTGGTTATAACATGGTTTGTTATAACAAGGTTGTAACATGGTACGTTATAACATGGTTGTAACATGGTTGGTTATAACACGGTTGTAACATGTTTGGTTATAACATGGATGGTTATAACATGGTTGGTTATAACATGGTTGGTTATACCATGGTTATAACATGGTTGGTTATACCATGGTTATAAAATGGTTGGTTATATAATGGTTATAACATGGTTGGTTATACCATGGTTATAACATGGTTGGTTATATAATGGTTATAACATGGTTGGTTATAACATGGTACGTTATAATATGGTTGTAACATGGTTAGTTATAACATGGTTATAACATGGTTGGTTATAACATGGTACGTTATAATATGGTTGTAACATGGTTAGTTATAACATGGTTATAACATGGTTGGTTATAACATGGTACGTTATAATATGGTTGTAACATGGTTGGTTATAACATGGTTATAACATGGTACGTTATAACATGGTTGTAACATGGTTGGTTGTAACATGGATGGTTATAACATGGTTGGTTATAAAATGGTTGTAACATGGATGGTTATAACATGGTTGTAACATGGATGGTTATAACATGGTTATAACTTGGTTGGTTATAACATGGTTATAACATGGTAGGTTATATAATGGTTATAACATGTTTGGTTATAACATGGTACGTTATAATATGGTTGTAACATGGTTGGTTATAACATGGTTGGTTATAACATGGTAATAACATGGTTGGTTATAACATGGTTGGTTATAACATGGTTATAACATGGTTGGTTATAACATGGTTGGTTATAACATGGTTTGTTATAACAAGGTTGTAACATGGTACGTTATAACATGGTTGTAACATGGTTGGTTATAACACGGTTGTAACATGTTTGGTTATAACATGGATGGTTATAACATGGTTGGTTATAACATGGTTGGTTATACCATGGTTATAACATGGTTGGTTATACCATGGTTATAAAATGGTTGGTTATATAATGGTTATAACATGGTTGGTTATACCATGGTTATAACATGGTTGGTTATATAATGGTTATAACATGGTTGGTTATAACATGGTACGTTATAATATGGTTGTAACATGGTTAGTTATAACATGGTTATAACATGGTTGGTTATAACATGGTACGTTATAATATGGTTGTAACATGGTTAGTTATAACATGGTTATAACATGGTTGGTTATAACATGGTACGTTATAATATGGTTGTAACATGGTTGGTTATAACATGGTTATAACATGGTACGTTATAACATGGTTGTAACATGGTTGGTTGTAACATGGATGGTTATAACATGGTTGGTTATAACATGGTTGTAACATGGATGGTTATAACATGGTTGTAACATGGATGGTTATAACATGGTTATAACTTGGTTGGTTATAACATGGTTATAACATGGTAGGTTATATAATGGTTATAACATGTTTGGTTATAACATGGTACGTTATAATATGGTTGTAACATGGTTGGTTATAACATGGTTATAACATGGTACGTTATAACATGGTTGTAACATGGTTGGTTGTAACATGGATGGTTATAATATGGTTGTTATAACATGGCTATAACATGGTTGGTTATAACATGGCTATAACATGGTTGAATATAACATGGTTAGTTATAACATGGTTGGTTATAACATTGTTATAACCTGGTTGGTTATAACATTGTTATAACATGTTCGGTTATATCATGGTTGGTTATAACATGGTACGTTATAATATGGTTGTAACATGGTTGGTTATAACATGGTTATAACATGGTACGTTATAACATGGTTGTAACATGGTTGGTTGTAACATGGTTGGTTATAACATGGATGGTTATAACATGGTCGGTTATATAATGGTTATAACATGGTTGGTTATAACATTGTTATAACCTGGTTAAATATAACATTGTTATAACATGGTCGGTTATATCATGGTTGGTTATAACATGGTAATAACATGGTTGGTTATAACATGGTAATAACATGGTTGGTTATAACATTGTTATAACATGGTTGGTTATAACATGGTTATAACATGGTTATAACATGGTTGGTTATACCATGGTTATAACATGGTTGGTTATATAATGGTTATAACATGGTTGGTTATAACACGGCAATAACATGGTTGGTTATATCATGGTTATAAAATGGTTATAACACGGTTGGTTATAACATAGTTATAACATGGTTATAACATGGTTGGTTATAACATGGTTATAACATGGTCGGTTATATAATGGTTATAACATGGTTGGTTATAACATTCTTATAACCTGGTTAATTATAACATTTTTATAACATTGTCGGTTATATCATGGTTGGTTATAACATGGTAATAACATGGTTGGTTATAACATGGTTATAACATGGTTGGTTATAACATGGTTATAACATGGTAGGTTATATAATGGTTATAACATGGTTGGTTATAACATGGTTATAACATGGTAGGTTATAACATGGTTATAACATGGTAGGTTATATAATGGTTATAACATGGTTGGTTATAACATGGTACGTTATAATATGGTTGTAACATGGTTGGTTATAACATGGTAATAACATGGTTGGTTATAACATGGTTATAACATGGTACGTTATAACATGGTTGTAACATGGTTGGTTGTAACATGGATGGTTATAACATGGTTGGTTATAACATGGATGGTTATAACATGGTTGGTTATAACATGGTTATAACATGGTACGTTATAACATGGTTGTAACATGGTTTGTTATAACATGGTTGTAACATGGTTGGTTGTAACATGGATGGTTATAACATGGTTGGTTATAACATGGTTGTAACATGGTTGGTTATTACATGTATGATTATAACATGGTTTGTTATAACATGGTTGGTTATAACATTGTTTGTCATAACATAGTTGGTTATAACATGGTTAGTTATAACATGGTTGGTTATAACATGGTTTGTTATAACATGCTTGGTTACACCATGGTTATAACATTGTCGGTAATATCATGGTTGGTTATAACATGGTACGTTATAATATGGTTGTAACATGGTTGGTTATAACATGGTTATAACATGGTACGTTATAATATGGTTGTAACATGGTTAGTTATAACATGGTTATAACATGGTTGGTTATAACATGGTACGTTATAATATGGTTGTAACATGGTTGGTTATAACATGGTTATAACATGGTTGGTTATACCATGTTATAACATGGTTGGTTATATAATGGTTATAACATGGTTGGTTATAACATGGTTATAACATGGTTGGTTATACCATGGTTATAACATGGTTGGTTATATAATGGTTATAACATGGTTGGTTATACCATGGTTATAACATGGTTGGTTATACAATGGTTATAACATGGTACGTTATAACATGGTTGTAACATGGTTGGTTGTAACATGGATGGTTATAACATGGTTGGTTATAACATGGTTGTAACATGGATGGTTATAACATGGTTGTAACATGGATGGTTATAACATGGTTATAACTTGGTTGGTTATAACATGGTTATAACATGGTAGGTTATATAATGGTTATAACATGGTTGGTTATAACATGGTACGTTATAATATGGTTGTAACATGGTTGGTTATAACATGGTTATAACATGGTACGTTATAACATGGTTGTAACATGGTTGGTTGTAACATGGATGGTTATAACATGGTTGTTATAACATGGCTATAACATGGTTGGTTATAACATGGCTATAACATGGTTGGTTATAACATGGTTAGTTATAACATGGTTGGTTATAACATTGTTATAACCTGGTTGGTTATAACATGGTTATATAGTTGGTTATAACATGGTTATATGGTTTGTTATAACATGGTTGGTTATAACATGGTTATAACATGGTTGCTTATAACATGGTTATAACATGGTTGCTTATAACATGGTTATAACATAGTTGGTTATAACATGGTTGGTTATAAGTTGGTTGGTTATAACATGGTTGGTTATAACATGGTTGGTTATAACATGGTTGTAACATGGTACGTTATAACATGGTTGTAACATGGTACGTTATAACATGGTTGTGACATGGTTGGTTATAACATGGTTGTAACATGTTTGGTTATAACATGGATGGTTGTAACATGGTTGGTTATAACATGGTTGTAACATGGTTGGTTATAAGATCGATGGTTATAACATGGTTGGTTATAACATGGTTATATAGTTGGTTATAACATGGTTATATGGTTTGTTATAACATGGTTGGTTATAACATGGTTATAACATGGTTGCTTATAACATGGTTATAACATGGTTGCTTATAACATGGTTATAACATAGTTGGTTATAACATGGTTGGTTATAAGTTGGTTGGTTATAACATGGTTGGTTATAACATGGTTGGTTATAACATGGTTGTAACATGGTACGTTATAACATGGTTGTAACATGGTACGTTATAACATGGTTGTGACATGGTTGGTTATAACATGGTTGTAACATGGTTGGTTATAAGATCGATGGTTATAACATGGTTGGTTATAACATAGTTATAACATGGTTGTAACATGGTATATTATAACATGGCAATAACATGGTTGGTTATAACATGGCTATAACATGGTTGGTTATAACATGTTTATAACATGGTTGGTTATAACATGGTTGGTTATAACATGGTTGATTATAACATGGTTGGTTATAACATTGTTATAACATGGTCGGTTATATCATGGTTATAACATTGTTATAACATGGTCGGTTATATCATGCTAATAACATGGTTGGTTATAACATGGTTATAACATGGTTAGTTATAACATGGTTATAACATGGTCGGTTATAACATGGTTATAACATGGTTGGTTATAACATTGTTATAACATGGTTGGTTATAACATGGTTATAACATGGTTGGTTATACCATGGTTATAACATGGTTGGTCATATAATGGTTATAACATGGTTGGTTATACCATGGTTATAACATGGTTGGTTATATAATGGTTATAACATGGTTGGTTATAACATGGTACGTTATAATATGGTTGTAACATGGTTAGTTATAACATGGTTATAACATGGTTGGTTATAACATGGTACGTTATAATATGGTTGTAACATGGTTGGTTATAACATGGTTATAACATGGTACGTTATAATATGGTTGTAACATGGTTGGTTGTAACATGGATAGTTATAACATGGTTGGTTATAACATGGTTGGTTATAACATGGATGGTTATAACATGGTTGGTTATAACATGGTTATAACATGGTACGTTATAACATGGTTGTAACATGGTTGGTTATTACATGGTTGTAACATGGTTGGTTGTAACATGGTTGGTTATAACATGGATGGTTATAACATTGTCGGTTATATAATGGTTATAACATGGTTGGTTATAACATTGTTATAACCTGGTTAAATATAACATTGTTATAACATGGTCGGTTATATCATGGTTGGTTATAACATGGTAATAACATGGTTGCTTATAACATGATTATAACATGGTTGGTTATAACATGGTTATAACATGGTTGGTTATAACATGGTTATAACATGGTTGGTTATAACATTGTTATAACATGGTTGGTTATAACATGGTTATAACATGGTTGGTTATACCATGTTATAACATGGTTGGTTATATAATGGTTATAACATGGTTGGTTATAACATGGTTATAACATGGTTATAACATGGTTGGTTATACCATGGTTATAACATGGTTGGTTATAACACGGCAATAACATGGTTGGTTATATCATGGTAATAACATGGTTGGTTATAACATTGTTATAACATGGTTGGTTATAACATGGTTATAACATGGTTATAACATGGTTGGTTATACCATGGTTATAACATGGTTGGTTATATAATGGTTATAACATGGTTGGTTATAACACGGCAATAACATGGTTGGTTATATCATGGTTATAAAATGGTTATAACACGGTTGGTTATAACATAGTTATAACATGGTTATAACACGGTTGGTTATACCATGGTTATAACATGGTTATAACATGGTCGGTTATATAATGGTTATAACATGGTCGGTTATATAATGGTTATAACATGGTTGGTTATAACATTGTTATAACCTGGTTAATTATAACATTTTTATAACATTGTCGGTTATATCATGGTTGGTTATAACATGGTAATAACATGGTTGGTTATAACATGGTTATAACATGGTTGGTTATAACACGGCAATAACATGGTTGGTTATATCATGGCTATAACATGGTTGGTTATAACATGGCTATAACATGGTTGGTTATAACATGGTTATAACATGGTTGGTTATAACATGGTTAGTTATAACATGGTTGGTTATAACATGGTTTGTTATAACATGCTTGGTTACACCATGGTTATAACATTATCGGTAATAACATGGTTGGTTATAACATGGTCGGTTATATAATGGTTATAACATGGTTGGTTATAACATTGTTATAACCTGGTTGGTTATAACATTGTTATAACATGTTCGGTTATATCATGGTTGGTTATAACATGGTAATAACATGGTTGGTTATAACATGGTAATAACATGGTTGGTTATAACATGGTTATAACATGGTTGGTTATAACATGGTTGGTTATAAGATGGTTGGTTATAAGATGGTTGGTTATAACATGGTTGTAACATGGTACGTTATAACATGGTTGTAACATGGTACGTTATAACATGGTTGTAACATGGTTGGTTATAACCGTTAGGGTAATTTACATCTGGCTCTGTATTTAGATTTTGTAATTATCTTATATTTTATATATTTGTAATTTATATTTTATTGTGATTTTATTTGTACTGCGATTTTAATGGAAAGCACTTTGGTGTACTTCGGTCTTAAAAATGTGCTATATAAATAAATTTTGATTGATTGATTGATAACATGATTGGTTATAACATGGTTGGTTATAACATGGATGGTTATAACATGGTTGGTTATAACATGGTTGTAACATGGTTGGTTATAAGATGGATGGTTATAACATGGTTAGTTATAACATGGTTGTAACATGGTTGGTTATAACATGGTTGTAACATGGTTGGTTATAACATGGCTATAACATGGTTGGTTATAACATGGTTATATAGTTGGTTATAACATGGTTATATGGTTTGTTATAACATGGTTGGTTATAACATGGTTATAATATGGTTGCTTATAACATGGTTATAACATAGTTGGTTATAACATGGTCGGTTATAAGATGGTTATAACATGGTCGGTTATATAATGGTTATAACATGGTTGGTTATAACATTGTTATAACCTGGTTAATTATAACATTGTTATAACATTGTCGGTTATATCATGGTTGGTTATAACATGGTAATAACATGGTTGGTTATAACATGGTTATAACATGGTTGGTTATAACATGGCTATAACATGGTTGGTTATAACATGGTTAGTTATAACATGGTTGGTTATAACATTGTTATAACCTGGTTGGTTATAACATTGTTATAACATGTTCGGTTATATCATGGTTGGTTATAACATGGTACGTTATAATATGGTTGTAACATGGTTGGTTATAACATGGTTATAACATGGTACGTTATAACATGGTTGTAACATGGTTGGTTGTAACATGGTTGGTTATAACATGGATGTTTATAACATGGTCGGTTATATAATGGTTATAACATGGTTGGTTATAACATTGTTATAACCTGGTTAAATATAACATTGTTATAACATGGTCGGTTATATCATGGTTGGTTATAACATGGTAATAACATGGTTGGTTATAACATGGTAATAACATGGTTGGTTATAACATTGTTATAACATGGTTGGTTATAACATGGTTATAACATGGTTATAACATGGTTGGTTATACCATGGTTATAACATGGTTGGTTATATAATGGTTATAACATGGTTGGTTATAACACGGCAATAACATGGTTGGTTATATCATGGTTATAAAATGGTTATAACACGGTTGGTTATAACATAGTTATAACATGGTTATAACATGGTTGGTTATACCATGGTTATAACATGGTTATAACATGGTCGGTTATATAATGGTTATAACATGGTCGGTTATATAATGGTTATAACATGGTTGGTTATAACATTGTTATAACCTGGTTAATTATAACATTTTTATAACATTGTCGGTTATATCATGGTTGGTTATAACATGGTAATAACATGGTTGGTTATAACACGGCAATAACTTGGTTGGTTATAACATTGTTATAACATGGTTGGTTATAACATGGTTATAACATGGTAGGTTATATAATGGTTATAACATGGTTGGTTATAACATGGTACGTTATAATATGGTTGTAACATGGTTGGTTATAACATGGTAATAACATGGTTGGTTATAACATGGTTATAACATGGTACGTTATAACATGGTTGTAACATGGTTGGTTGTAACATGGATGGTTATAACATGGTTGGTTATAACATTGATGGTTATAACATGGTTGGTTATAACATGGTTATAACATGGTACGTTATAACATGGTTGTAACATGGTTTGTTATAACATGGTTGTAACATGGTTGGTTGTAACATGGATGGTTATAACATGGTTGGTTATAACATGGTTGTAACATGGTTGGTTATTACATGTATGATTATAACATGGTTTGTTATAACTTGGTTGGTTATAACATTGTTTGTCATAACATGGTTGGTTATAACATGGTTTGTTATAACATGCTTGGTTACACCATGGTTATAACATTGTCGGTAATAACATGGTCGGTTATAACATGGTCGGTTATATAATGGTTATAACATGGTTGGTTATAACATGGTTGGTTATAACATGGTTGGTTATAAGATGGTTGGTTATAACATGGTTGTAACATGGTACGTTATAACATGGTTGTAACATGGTACGTTATAACATGGTTGTAACATGGTTGGTTATAACATGGTTGGATATAACATGGTTGGTTATAACATGGTTGGTTATAACATTGTTATAACATGGTTGGTTATAACATGGTTATAACATGGTTGCTTATAACATGATTATAACATGGTTGGGTATAACATGATTATAACATGTTTGGTTATAACATGGTTATAACATGGTTAGTTATAACATGGTTATAACATGGTTGGTTATAAAATTGTTATAACATGGTTGGTTACAACATGGTTATAACATGGTTGGTTATACCATGGTTATAACATGGTTGGTTATATAATGGTTATAACATGGTTGGTTATACCATGGTTATAACAAGGTTGGTTATATAATGGTTATAACAAGGTTGGTTATACCATGGTTATAACATGGTTGGTTATAACATTGTTATAACATGGTTGGTTATAACATGGTTATACCATGGTTATAACATGGTTGGTTATACCATGGTTATAACATGGTTGGTTATAACACGGCAATAACATGGTTGGTTATATCATGGTAATAACATGGCTGGTTATAACATGGTAATAACATGGTTGGTTATAACATTGTTATAACATGGTTGGTTATAACATGGTTATAACATGGTTATAACATGGTTGGTTATACCATGGTTATAACATGGTTGTTTATACCATGGTTATAACATGGTTGGTTATAACACGGCAATAACATGGTTGGTTATATCATGGTTATAAAATGGTTATAACACGGTTGGTTATAACATAGTTATAACATGGTTATAACATGGTTGGTTATACCATGGTTATAACATGGTTATAACATGGTCGGTTATATAATGGTTATATCATGGTTGGTTATAACATGGTAATAACATGGTCGGTTATAACATGGTTATAACATGGTTGGTTATAACGCGGCAATAACATGGTTGGTTATATCATGGCTATAACATGGTTGGTTATAACATGGCTATAACATGGTTGGTTATAACATGGTTATAACATGGTTGCTTATAACATGGTTAGTTATAACATGGTTGGTTATAACATGGTTTGTTATAACATGCTTGGTTACACCATGGTTATAACATTATCGGTAATAACATGGTTGGTTATAACATGGTCGGTTATATAATGGTTATAACATGGTTGGTTATAACATGGTTATAACCTGGTTGGTTATAACATTGTTATAACATGTTCGGTTATATCATGGTTGGTTATAACATGGTAATAACATGGTTGGTTATAACATGGTTATAAGATGGTTGGTTATAAGATGGTTGGTTATAACATGGTTGTAACATGGTACGTTACAACATGGTTGTAACATGGTACGTTATAACATGGTTGTAACATGGTTGGTTATAACATGATTGGTTATAACATGGTTGGTTATAACATGGATGGTTATAACATGGTTGGTTATAACATGGTTATAACATGGTTGGTTATAACATGGATGGTTATAACATGGTTAGTTATAACATGGTTGTAACATGGTTGGTTATAACATGGTTGTAACATGGTTGGTTATAACATGGTTATAACATGGTTGGTTATAACATGGTTATATAGTTGGTTATAACATGGTTATATGGTTTGTTATAACATGGTTGGTTATAACATGGTTATAACATGGTTGCTTATAACATGGTTATAACATAGTTGGTTATAACATGGTCGGTTATAAGTTGGTTGGTTATAACATGGTTGGTTATAACATGGTTGGTTATAACATGGTTGTAACATGGTACGTTATAACATGGTTGTAACATGGTACGTTATAACATGGTTGTGACATGGTTGGTTATAACATGGTCGTAACATGTTTGGTTATAACATGGATGGTTATAACATGGTTGGTTATAACATGGTTGTAACATGGTTGGTTATAAGATGGATGGTTATAACATGGTTGGTTATAACATAGTTATAACATGGTTGTAACATGGTATATTATAACATGGCAATAACATGGTTGGTTATAACATGGCTATAACATGGTTGGTTATAACATGTTTATAACATGGTTGGTTATAACATGGTTGGTTATAACATGGTTGGTTATAACATGGTTGGTTATAACATTGTTATAACATGGTCGGTTATATCATGGTTATAACATTGTTATAACATGGTCGGTTATATCATGCTAATAACATGGTTGGTTATAACATGGTTATAACATGGTTGCTTATAACATGATTATAACATGGTTGGTTATAACATGATTATAACATGGTTGGTTATAACATGGTTATAACATGGTTAGTTATAACATGGTTATAACATGGTTGGTTATAACATGGTTATAACATGGTTGGTTATAACATTGTTATAACATGGTTGGTTATAACATGGTTATAACATGGTTGGTTATACCATGGTTATAACATGGTTGGTCATATAATGGTTATAACATGGTTGGTCATATAATGGTTATAACATGGTTGGTTATACCATGGTTATAACATAGTTGGTCATATAATGGTTATAACATGGTTGGTTATACCATGGTTATAACATGGTTGGTTATAATATGGTTGTAACATGGTTAGTTATAACATGGTTATAACATGGTTGGTTATAACATGGTACGTTATAATATGGTTGTAACATGGTTGGTTATAACATGGTTATAACATGGTACGTTATAACATGGTTGTAACATGGTTGGTTGTAACATGGATGGTTATAACATGGTTGGTTATAACATGGTTGTAACATGGTTGGTTATAACATGGATGGTTATAACATGGTTGGTTATAACATGGTTATAACATGGTACGTTATAACATGGTTGTAACATGGTTTGTTATATAATGGTTATAACATGGTTGGTTATAACATTGTTATAACCTTGTTAATTATAACATTGTTATAACATTGTCGGTTATATCATGGTTGGTTATAACATGGTAATAACATGGTTGGTTATAACATGGTAATAACATGGTTGGTTATAACATGGTTATAACATGGTTGGTTATACCATGGTTATAACATGGTTGGTTATAACATTGCTATAACCTGGTTAATTATAACATTGTTATAACATTGTCGGTTATATCATGGTTTTTTATAACATGGTAATAACATGGTTGGTTATAACACGGCAATAACATGGTTCGTTATATCATGGTTATAACATGGTTGGTTATAACATGGTTATAACATGGTTGGTTATAACATGGTTGGTTATAACATGGTAATAACATGGTTGGTTATAACATGGTTGGTTATAACATGGTTGGTTATAACATTGTTATAACATGGTTGGTTATAACATTGTTATAACATGGTTGGTTATAACATGGTTGGTTATAACATGGATGGTTATAACATGGTTGGTTATAACATGGTTGGTTATAACATGGTTATAACATGGTACGTTATAACATGGTTGTAACATGGTTTGTTATAACATGGTTGTAACATGGTTGGTTGTAACATGGATGGTTATAACATTGTTGGTTATAATAAGGTTGTAACATGGTTGGTTATTACATGTATGATTATAACATGGTTTGTTATAACATGGTTGGTTATAACATTGTTTGTCATAACATAGTTGGTTATAACATGGTTAGTTATAACATGGTTGGTTATAACATGGTTTGTTATAACATGGTTGGTTACACCATGGTTATAAAATTGGCGGTAATAACATGGTTGGTTATAACATGGTCGGTTATATAATGGTTATAACATGGTTGGTTATAACATTGTTATAACCTGGTTGGTTATAACATTGTTATAACATGTTCGGTTATATCATGGTTGGTTATAAGATGGTTGGTTATAACATGGTTGGTTATAACATGGTTGTAACATGGTACGTTATAACATGGTTGTAACATGGTACGTTATAACATGGTTGTAACATGGTTGGTTATAACATGGTTGGTTATAACATGGTTATATAGTTGGTTATAACATGGTTATAACATGGTTGCTTATAACATGGTTGTAACATGGTACGTTATAACATGGTTGTAACATGGTACGTTATAACATGGTTGTAACATGGTTGGTTATAACATGGTTGGTTATAACATGGTTGGTTATAACATGGATGGTTATAACATGGTTGGTTATAACATGGTTGTAACATGGTTGGTTATAACATGGTTGTAACATGGTTGGTTATAACATGGTTATAACATGGTTGGTTATAACATGGTTATATAGTTGGTTAAAACATGGTTATATGGTTTGTTATAACATGGTTGGTTATAACATGGTTATAACATGGTTGCTTATAACATGGTTATAACATAGTTGGTTATAACATGGTTGGTTATAACATGGTTGGTTATAACATGGTTGGTTATAACATGGTTGTAACATGGTACGTTATAACATGGTTGTAACATGGTACGTTATAACATGGTTGTAACATGGTACGTTATAACATGGTTGTGACATGGTTGGTTATAACATGGTTGTAACATGTTTGGTTATAACATGGATGGTTATAACATGGTTGGTTATAACATGGTTGTAACATGGTTGGTTATATCATGGTTATAAAATGGTTATAACACGGTTGGTTATAACATAGTTATAACATGGTTGTAACATGGTATATTATAACATGGCAATAACATGGTTGGTTATAACATGGCTATAACATGGTTGGTTATAACATGTTTATAACATGGTTGGTTATAACATGGTTGGTTATATCATGGTTGGTTATAACATGGTTGGTTATAACATTGTTATAACATGGTCGGTTATATCATGCTAATAACATGGTTGGTTATGACATGGTTATAACATGGTTGCTTATAACATGATTATAACATGGTTGGTTATAACATGATTATAACATGGTTGGTTATAACATGGTTATAACGTCGTTAGTTATAACATGGTTGGTTATACAATGGTTATAACATGGTTGGTTATAACATGGTACGTTATAATATGGTTGTAACATGGTTGGTTATAACATGGTTGGTTATAACATGGATGGTTATAACATGGTTGGTTATAACATGGTTGTAACATGGTTGGTTATAAGATGGATGGTTATAACATGGTTAGTTATAACATGGTTGTAACATGTTTGGTTATAACATGGTTGTAACATGGTTGGTTATAACATGGTTATAACATGGTTGGTTATAACATTGTTATAACATGGTTGGTTATAACATTGTTATAACATGGTCGGTTATATCATGGTTATAACATTGTTATAACATGGTTGGTTACATTATGCTAAGAACATGGTTGGTTATAACATGGTTATAACATGGTTGCTTATAACATGATTATAACATGGTTTGTTATAACATGTTTATAACATGGTTGGTTATAACATGGTTGGTTATATCATGGTTGGTTATAATATGGTTGGTTATAACATTGTTATAACATGGTCGGTTATATCATGCTAATAACATGGTTGGTTATGACATGGTTATAACATGGTTGCTTATAACATGATTATAACATGGTTGGTTATAACATGATTATAACATGGTTGGTTATAACATGGTTATAACGTCGTTAGTTATAACATGGTTGGTTATACAATGGTTATAACATGGTTGGTTATAACATGGTACGTTATAATATGGTTGTAACATGGTTGGTTATAACATGGTTGGTTATAACATGGATGGTTATAACATGGTTGGTTATAACATGGTTGTAACATGGTTGGTTATAAGATGGATGGTTATAACATGGTTAGTTATAACATGGTTGTAACATGTTTGGTTATAACATGGTTGTAACATGGTTGGTTATAACATGGTTATAACATGGTTGGTTATAACATTGTTATAACATGGTTGGTTATAACATTGTTATAACATGGTCGGTTATATCATGGTTATAACATTGTTATAACATGGTTGGTTACATTATGCTAAGAACATGGTTGGTTATAACATGGTTATAACATGGTTGCTTATAACATGATTATAACATGGTTTGTTATAACATGATTATAACATGGTTGGTTATAACATGGTTATAACATGGTTAGTTATAACATGGTTATAACATGGTTGGTTATAACATTGTTATAACATGGTTGGTTATAACATGGTTATAACATGGTTGGTTATACCATGGTTATAACATGGTTGGTTATATAATGGTTATAACATGGTTGGTTATACCATGGTTATAAAATGGTTGGTTATATAATGGTTATAACATGATTGGTTATACCATGGTTATAACATGGTTGATTATATAATGGTTATAACATGGTTGGTTATAACATGGTACGTTATAATATGGTTGTAACATGGTTAGTTATAACATGGTTATAACATGGTTGCTTATAACATGGTACGTTATAATATGGTTGTAACATGGTTGGTTATAACATGGTTATAACATGGTACGTTATAACATGGTTGTAACATGGTTGGTTGTAACATGGATGGTTATAACATGGTTGGTTATAACATGGTTGGTTATAACATGGATGGTTATAACATGGTTGGTTATAACATGGTTATAACATGGTACGTTATAACATGGTTGTAACATGGTTGGTTATTACATGGTTGTAACATGGTTGGTTGTAACATGGTTGGTTATAACATGGATGGTTATAACATGGTCGGTTATATAATGGTTATAACATGGTTGGTTATAACATTGTTATAACCTGGTTAAATATAACATTGTTGTAACATGGTCGGTTATATCATGGTTGGTTATAACATGGTAATAACATGGTTGGTTATAACATGGTAATAACATGGTTGGTTATAACATGGTTATAACATGGTTGGTTATAACATGGTTATAACATGGTTATAACATGGTTGGTTATACCATGGTTATAACATGGTTGGTTATATAATGGTTATAACAAGGTTGGTTATAACACGGCAATAACATGGTTGGTTATATCATGGTTATAAAATGATTATAACACGGTTGGTTATAACATAGTTATAACATGGTTATAACATGGTTGGTTATACCATGGTTATAACATGGTTATAACATGGTTATAACATGGTTGGTTATACCATGGTTATAACATGGTTGGTTATATGATGGTTATAACATGGTTGGTTATAACACGGCATTAACATGGTTGGTTATATCATGGCTATAACATGGTTGGTTATAACATGGCTATAACATGGTTGGTTATAACATGGTTATAACATGGTTGGTTATAACATGGTTGGTTATAACATGGTTGTAACATGGTTGGTTATAACATGGTTGGTTATAACATGGTTGTAACATGTTTGGTTATAACATGGATGGTTATAACATGGTTGGTTATAACATGGTTGGTTATACCATGGTTATAAAATGGTTGGTTATATAATGGTTATAACATGGTTGGTTATACCATGGTTATAACATGGTTGGTTATATAATGGTTATAACATGGTTGGTTATAACATGGTACGTTATAATATGGTTGTAACATGGTTAGTTATAACATGGTTATAACATGGTTGGTTATAACATGGTACGTTATAATATGGTTGTAACATGGTTAGTTATAACATGGTTATAACATGGTTGGTTATAACATGGTTATAACATGGTACGTTATAACATGGTTGTAACATGGTTGGTTGTAACATGGATGGTTATAACATGGTTGGTTATAACATGGATGGTTATAACATGGTTGGTTATAACATGGATGGTTATAACATGGTTGGTTATAACATGGTTATAACATGGTTGGTTATAACATGGTTATAACATGGTTGGTTATACCATGGTTATAACATGGTTGGTTATAACATTGCTATAACCTGGTTAATTATAACATTGTTATAACATTGTCGGTTATATCATGGTTGGTTATAACATGGTGATAACATGGTTGGTTATAACACGGCAATAACATGGTTCGTTATATCATGGCTATAACATGGTTGGTTATAACATGGTTATAACATGGTTGGTTATAACATGGTTGGTTATAACATGGTAATAACATGGTTGGTTATAACATGGTTGGTTATAACATGGTTGGTTATAACATGGTTGGTTATAACATTGTTATAACATGGTTGGTTATAACATTGTTATAACATGGTTGGTTATAACATGGTTGGTTATAACATGGATGGTTATAGCATGGTTGGTTATAACATGGTTGGTTATAACATGGTTTTAACATGGTACGTTATAACATGGTTGTAACATGGTTTGTTATAACATGGTTGTAACATGGTTGGTTGTAACATGGATGGTTATAACATGGTTGGTTATAATAAGGTTGTAACATGGTTGGTTATTACATGTATGATTATAACATGGTTTGTTATAACATGGTTGGTTATAACATTGTTTGTCATAACATAGTTGGTTATAACATGGTTAGTTATAACATGGTTGGTTATAACATGGTTTGTTATAACATGGTTGGTTACACCATGGTTATAACATTGGCGGTAATAACATGGTTGGTTATACCATGGTCGGTTATATAATGGTTATAACATGGTTGGTTATAACATTGTTATAACCTGGTTGGTTATAACATTGTTATAACATGTTCGGTTATATCATGGTTGGTTATAAGATGGTTGGTTATAACATGGTTGGTTATAACATGGTTGTAACATGGTACGTTATAACATGGTTGGTTATAACATGGATGGTTATAGCATGGTTGGTTATAACATGGTTGGTTATAACATGGTTTTAACATGGTACGTTATAACATGGTTGTAACATGGTTTGTTATAACATGGTTGTAACATGGTTGGTTGTAACATGGATGGTTATAACATGGTTGGTTATAATAAGGTTGTAACATGGTTGGTTATTACATGTATGATTATAACATGGTTTGTTATAACATGGTTGGTTATAACATTGTTTGTCATAACATAGTTGGTTATAACATGGTTAGTTATAACATGGTTGGTTATAACATGGTTTGTTATAACATGGTTGGTTACACCATGGTTATAACATTGGCGGTAATAACATGGTTGGTTATACCATGGTCGGTTATATAATGGTTATAACATGGTTGGTTATAACATTGTTATAACCTGGTTGGTTATAACATTGTTATAACATGTTCGGTTATATCATGGTTGGTTATAAGATGGTTGGTTATAACATGGTTGGTTATAACATGGTTGTAACATGGTACGTTATAACATGGTTGTAACATGGTACGTTATAACATGGTTGTAACATGGTTGGTTATAACATGGTTATAACATGGTTGGTTATAACATGGTTATATAGTTGGTTAAAACATGGTTATATGGTTTGTTATAACATGGTTGGTTATAACATGGTTGGTTATAACATGGTTGTAACATGGTTGGTTATAACATGGTTGTAACATGGTTGGTTATAACATGGTTATAACATGGTTGGTTATAACATGGTTATATAGTTGGTTAAAACATGGTTATATGGTTTGTTATAAAATGGTTGGTTATAACATGGTTATAACATGGTTGCTTATAACATGGTTGGTTATAACATGGTTGTAACATGGTACGTTATAACATGGTTGTAACATGGTACGTTATAACATGGTTGTGACATGGTTGGTTATAACATGGTTGTAACATGGTTGGTTATAACATGGTTGTAACATGGTTGGTTATAACATGGTTATATAGTTGGTTGGTTATAACATGGTTATAACATGGTTGGTTATATAATGGTTATAACATGGTTGGTTATAACACGGCAATAACATGGTTGGTTATATCATGGTTATAAAATGGTTATAACACGGTTGGTTATAACATAGTTATAACATGGTTGTAACATGGTATATTATAACATGGCAATAACATGGTTGGTTATAACATGGCTATAACATGGTTGGTTATAACATGTTTATAACATGGTTGGTTATAACATGGTCGGTTATATCATGCTAATAACATGGTTGGTTATAACATGATTATAACGTCGTTAGTTATAACATGGTTGGTTATACAATGGTTATAACATGGTTGGTTATAACATGGTACGTTATAATATGGTTGTAACATGGTTGGTTATAACATGGTTATAACATGGTTGGTTATAACATGGTACGTTATAATATGGTTGTAACATGGTTGGTTATAACATGGTTATAACATGGTACGTTATAACATGGTTGTAACATGGTTGGTTGTAACATGGATGGTTATAACATGGTTGGTTATAACATGGTTGTAACATGGATGGTTATAACATGGTTATAACTTGGTTGGTTATAACATGGTTATAACATGGTTGGTTATAACATGGTTATAACATGGTAGGTTATATAATGGTTATAACATGGTTGGTTATAACATGTTACGTTATAATATGGTTGTAACATGGTTGGTTATAACATGGTTATAACATGGTTGGTTATAACATGGTACGTTATAATATCATTGTAACATGGTTGGTTATAACATGGTTATAACATGGTACGTTATAACATGGTTGTAACATGGTTGGTTGTAACATGGATGGTTATAACATGGTTATAACATTGTTATACCATGGTTGGTTATAACATGGATGGTTATAACATGGTTATAACATTGTTATAACATGGTTGGTTATAACATGGATGGTTATAACATGGTTATAACATGGTACATTATAACATGGTTGTAACATGGTTTGTTATAACATGGTTGTAACATGGTTGGTTGTAACATGGATGGTTATAACATGGTTGGTTATAACATGGTTGTAACATGGTTGGTTATTACATGTATGATTATAACATGGTTTGTTATAACATGGTTGGTTATAACATTGTTTGTCATAACATAGTTGGTTATAACATGGTTAGTTATAACATGGTTGGTTATAACATGGTTTGTTATAACATGCTTGGTTACACCATGGTTATAACATTGTCGGTAATAACATGGTTGATTATAACATGGTCGGTTATATAATGGTTATAACATGGTTGGTTATAACATTGTTATAACCTGGTTGGTTATAACATTGTTATAACATGTTCGGTTTATCATGGTTGGTTATAACATGGTAATAACATGGTTGGTTATAACATGGTAATAACATGGTTGGTTATAACAAGGTTATAACATGGTTGGTTATAACATGGTTGGTTATAACATGGTTGGTTATAACATGGTTGTAACATGGTACGTTATAACATGGTTGTAACATGGTTGGTTATAACATGGTTATATTGTTGGTTATAACATGGTTATATGGTTGGTTATAACATGGTTGGTTATAACACGGCAATAACATGGTTGGTTATATCATGGTTATAAAATGGTTATAACACGGTTGGTTATAACATAGTTATAACATCGTTGTAACATGGTATATTATAACATGGCAATAACATGGTTGGTTATAACATGGCTATAACATGGTTGGTTATAACATGTTTATAACATGGTTGGTTATAACATGGTTGGTTATAACATGGTTATAACATGGTTGCTTATAACATGGTTATAACATAGTTGGTTATAACATGGTTGGTTATAACATGGTTGGTTATAACATGGTTGGTTATAACATGGTTGGTTATAACATGGTTGTAACATGGTACGTTATAACATGGTTGTAACATGGTTGGTTATAACATGGTTGTGACATGGTTGGTTATAACATGGTTGTAACATGTTTGGTTATAACATGGATGGTTATAACATGGTTGGTTATAACATGGTTGTAACATGGTTGGTTATAAGATGGATGGTTATAATATGGTTGGTTATAACATGGTTGTAACATGGTTGGTTATAACATGGTTGTACCATGGTTGGTTATAACATGGTTGTAACATGGTTGGTTATAACATGGTTATAACATGGTTGGTTATACCATGGTTATAACATGGTTGGTTATACCATGGTTATAACATGGTTGGTTATATAATGGTTATAACATGGTTGGTTATAACACGGCAATAACATGGTTGGTTCTACCATGGTTATAACATGGTTATAACATGGTTATGACATGGTTGGTTATACCATGGTTATAACATGGTTGGTTATATGATGGTTATAACATGGTTGGTTATAACACGGCAATAACATGGTTGGTTATATCATGGCTATAACATGGTTGGTTATAACATGGCTATAACATGGTTGGTTATAACATGGTTATAACATGGTTGGTTATAACATGGTTGGTTATAACATGGTAATAACATGGTTGGTTATAACATGGTTGGTTATAACATGGTTATAACATGGTTGGTTATAACATGGTTGGTTATAACATGGTTTGTTATAACAAGGTTGTAACATGGTACGTTATAACATGGTTGTAACATGGTTGGTTATAACATGGTTGTAACATGTTTGGTTATAACATGGATGGTTATAACATGGTTGGTTATAACATGGTTGGTTATACCATGGTTATAACATGGTTGGTTATACCATGGTTATAAAATGGTTGGTTATATAATGGTTATAACATGGTTGGTTATACCATGGTTATAACATGGTTAGTTATAACATGGTTATAACATGGTTGGTTATAACATGGTACGTTATAATATGGTTGTAACATGGTTAGTTATAACATGGTTATAACATGGTTGGTTATAACATGGTACGTTATAATATGGTTGTAACATGGTTGGTTATAACATGGTTATAACATGGTACGTTATAACATGGTTGTAACATGGTTGGTTGTAACATGGATGGTTATAACATGGTTGGTTATAACATGGATGGTTATAACATGGTTGGTTATAACATGGTTATAACATGGTACGTTATAACATGGTTGTAACATGGTTGGTTGTAACATGGATGGTTATAACATGGTTGTAACATGGTTGGTTATAACATGGATGGTTATAACATGGTTGGTTATAACATGGTTATAACATGGTACGTTATAACATGGTTGTAACATGGTTTGTTATATAATGGTTATAACATGGTTGGTTATAACATTGTTATAACCTGGTTAATTATAACATTGTTATAACATTGTCGGTTATATCATGGTTGGTTATAACATGGTAATAACATGGTTGGTTATAACATGGTAATAACATGGTTGGTTATAACATGGTTATAACATGGTTGGTTATACCATGGTTATAACATGGTTGGTTATAACATTGCTATAACCTGGTTAATTATAACATTGTTATAACATTGTCGGTTATATCATGGTTGGTTATAACATGGTAATAACATGGTTGGTTATAACACGGCAATAACATGGTTCGTTATATCATGGCTATAACATGGTTGGTTATAACATGGTTATAACATGGTTGGTTATAACATGGTTGGTTATAACATGGTTATAACATGGTTGGTTATAACATGGTTGGTTATAACATTGTTATAACATGGTTGGTTATAACATTGTTATAACATGGTTGGTTATAACATGGTTGGTTATAACATGGATGGTTATAACATGGTTGGTTATAACATGGATGGTTATAACATGGTTATAACATGGTACGTTATAACATGGTTGTAACATGGTTTGTTATAACATGGTTGTAACATGGTTGGTTGTAACATGGATGGTTATAACATGGTTGGTTATAATAAGGTTGTAACATGGTTGGTTATTACATGTATGATTATAACATGGTTTGTTATAACATGGTTGGTTATAACATTGTTTGTCATAACATAGTTGGTTATAACATGGTTAGTTAAAACATGGTTGGTTATAACATTGTTTGTTATAACATGGTTGGTTACACCATGGTTATAACATTGGCGGTAATAACATGGTTAGTTATAACATGGTCGGTTATATAATGGTTATAACATGGTTGGTTATAACATTGTTATAACCTGGTTGGTTATAACATTGTTATAACATGTTCGGTTATATCATGGTTGGTTATAAGATGGTTGGTTATAACATGGTTGGTTATAACATGGTTGTAACATGGTACGTTATAACATGGTTGTAACATGGTTGGTTATAACATGGTTGGTTATAACATGGATGGTTATAACATGGTTGGTTATAACATGGTTGTAACATGGTTGGTTATAACATGGTTGTAACATGGTTGGTTATAACATGGTTATAACATGGTTGGTTATAACATGGTTATATAGTTGGTTAAAACATGGTTATATGGTTTGTTATAACATGGTTGGTTATAACATGGTTATAACATGGTTGCTTATAACATGGTTATAACATAGTTGGTTATAACATGGTTGGTTATAACATGGTTGGTTATAACATGGTTGGTTATAACATGGTTGTAACATGGTACGTTATAACATGGTTGTAACATGGCACGTTATAACATGGTTGTAACATGGTTGGTTATAACATGGTTGTAACATGTTTGGTTATAAGATCGATGGTTATAACATGGTTGGTTATAACATGGTTGTAACATGGTTGGTTATAAGATCGATGGTTATAACATGGTTGGTTATAACATGGTTGTAACATGGTTGGTTATAACATGGTTGTAACATGGTTGGTTATAACATGGTTATATAGTTGGTTATAACATGGTTATATGGTTGGTTATAACATGGTTGGTTATAACACGGCAATAACATGGTTGGTTATATCATGGTTATAAAATGGTTATAACACGGTTGGTTATAACATAGTTATAACATGGTTGTAACATGGTATATTATAACATGGCAATAACATGGTTGGTTATAACATGGCTATAACATGGTTGGTTATAACATGTTTATAACATGGTTGGTTATAACATGGTTGGTTATATCATGGTTGGTTATAACATGGTTGGTTATAACATTGTTATAACATGGTTGCTTATAACATGATTATAACATGGTTGGTTATAACATGATTATAACATGGTTGGTTATAACATGGTTATAACGTCGTTAGTTATAACATGGTTGGTTATACAATGGTTATAACATGGTTGGTTATAACATGGTACGTTATAATATGGTTGTAACATGGTTAGTTATAACATGGTTATAACATGGTTGGTTATAACATGGTACGTTATAATATGGTTGTAACATGGTTAGTTATAACATGGTTATAACATGGTTGGTTATAACATGGTACGTTATAATATGGTTGTAACATGGTTGGTTATAACATGGTTATAACATGGTACGTTATAACATGGTTGTAACATGGTTGGTTGTAACATGGATGGTTATAACATGGTTGGTTATAACATGGTTGTAACATGGATGGTTATAACATGGTTATAACTTGGTTGGTTATAACATGGTTATAACATGGTTGGTTATAACATGGTTATAACATGGTAGGTTATATAATGGTTATAACATGGTTGGTTATAACATGGTACGTTATAATATGGTTGTAACATGGTTGGTTATAACATGGTTATAACATGGTTGGTTATAACATGGTACGTTATAATATCATTGTAACATGGTTGGTTATAACATGGTTATAACATGATACGTTATAACATGGTTGTAACATGGTTGGTTGTAACATGGATGGTTATAACATGGTTATAACATTGTTATAACATGGTTGGTTATAACATGGATGGTTATAACATGGTTATAACATGGTACATTATAACATGGTTGTAACATGGTTTGTTATAACATGGTTGTAACATGATTGGTTGTAACATGGATGGTTATAACATGGTTGGTTATAACATGGTTGTAACATGGTTGGTTATTACATGTATGATTATAACATGGTTTGTTATAACATGGTTGGTTATAACATTGTTTGTCATAACATAGTTGGTTATAACATGGTTAGTTATAACATGGTTGGTTATAACATGGTTTGTTATAACATGCTTGGTTACACCATGGTTATAACATTGTCGGTAATAACATGGTTGGTTATAACATGGTCGGTTATATAATGGTTATAACATGGTTGGTTATAACATTGTTATAACCTGGTTGGTTATAACATTGTTATAACATGTTCGGTTATATCATGGTTGGATATAACATCGTAATAACATGGTTGGTTATAACATGGTAATAACATGGTTGGTTATAACATGGTTATAACATGGTTGGTTATAACATGGTTGTAACATGGTACGTTATAACATGGTTGTAACATGGTATGTTATAACATGGTTGCAACATGGTTGGTTATAACATGATTGGTTATAACATGGTTGGTTATAACATGGATGGTTATAACATGGTTGGTTATAACATGGTTATATGGTTTGTTATAACATGGTTGGTTATAACATGGTTATAACATGGTTGCTTATAACATGGTTATAACATAGTTGGTTATAACATGGTTGGTTATAAGATGGTTGGTTATAACATGGTTGGTTATAACATGGTTGGTTATAACATGGTTGTAACATGGTACGTTATAACATGGTTGTAACATGGTTGGTTATAACATGGTTGTGACATGGTTGGTTATAACATGGTTGTAACATGTTTGGTTATAACATGGATGGTTATAACATGGTTGGTTATAACATGGTTGTAACATGGTTGGTTATAAGATGGATGGTTATAACATGGTTGGTTATAACATGGTTGTAACATGGTTGGTTATAACATGGTTGTAAAATGGTTGGTTATAACATGGTTGTAACATGGTTGGTTATAACATGGTTATATAGTTGGTTATAACATGGTTATATGGTTGGTTATAACATGGTTGGTTATAACACGGCAATAACATGGTTGGTTATAACATGGATGGTTATAACATGGTTGGTTATAACATGGTTGTAACATGGTTGGTTATAAGATGGATGGTTATAACATGGTTGGTTATAACATGGTTGTAACATGGTTGGTTATAACATGGTTGTAACATGGTTGGTTATAACATGGTTATAACATGGTTGGTTATAACATGGTTATATAGTTGGTTATAACATGGTTATATGGTTTGTTATAACATGGTTGGTTATAACATGGTTATAACATGGTACGTTATAACATGGTTGTAACATGGTTGGTTATAAGATGGATGGTTATAACATGGTTGGTTATAACATGGTTGTAACATGGTTGGTTATAACATGGTTGTAACATGGTTGGTTATAACATGGTTATATAGTTGG
Organism: Copadichromis virginalis; assembly: GCF_057382275.1. Lineage (NCBI taxonomy): Eukaryota > Metazoa > Chordata > Actinopteri > Cichliformes > Cichlidae > Copadichromis > Copadichromis virginalis. Next base: position 25,300,110 of record NC_140620.1, on the reverse strand, counting down.
TTATAACATGGTTATATGGTTGGTTATAACATGGTTGGTTATAACACGGCAATAACATGGTTGGTTATGTCATGGTTATAAAATGGTTATAACACGGTTGGTTATAACATAGTTATAACATCGTTGTAACATGGTATATTATAACATGGCAATAACATGGTTGGTTATAACATGGTTGGTTATAACATTGTTATAACATGGTTGGTTATAACATGGTTATAACATGGTTGCTTATAACATGATTATAACATGGTTGGTTATAACATTGTTATAACATGGTTGGTTATAACATGGTTATAACATGGTTGCTTATAACATGGTTATAACATAGTTGGTTATAACATGGTTGGTTATAACATGGTTGGTTATAACATGGTTGGTTATAACATGGTTGTAACATGGTACGTTATAACATGGTTGTAACATGGCACGTTATAACATGGTTGTAACATGGTTGGTTATAACATGGTTGTAACATGTTTGGTTATAAGATCGATGGTTATAACATGGTTGGTTATAACATGGTTGTAACATGGTTGGTTATAAGATCGATGGTTATAACATGGTTGGTTATAACATGGTTGTAACATGGTTGGTTATAACATGGTTGTAACATGGGTGGTTATAACATGGTTATATAGTTGGTTATAACATGGTTATATGGTTGGTTATAACATGGTTGGTTATAACACGGCAATAACATGGTTGGTTATATCATGGTTATAAAATGGTTATAACACGGTTGGTTATAACATAGTTATAACATGGTTGTAACATGGTATATTATAACATGGCAATAACATGGTTGGTTATAACATGGCTATAACATGGTTGGTTATAACATGTTTATAACATGGTTGGTTATAACATGGTTGGTTATATCATGGTTGGTTATAACATGGTTGGTTATAACATTGTTATAACATGGTCGGTTATATCATGCTAATAACATGGTTGGTTATAACATGGTTATAACATGGTTGCTTATAACATGATTATAACATGGTTGGTTATAACATGATTATAACATGGTTGGTTATAACATGGTTATAACGTCGTTAGTTATAACATGGTTGGTTATACAATGGTTATAACATGGTTGGTTATAACATGGTACGTTATAATATGGTTGTAACATGGTTAGTTATAACATGGTTATAACATGGTTGGTTATAACATGGTACGTTATAATATGGTTGTAACATGGTTGGTTATAACATGGTTATAACATGGTACGTTATAACATGGTTGTAACATGGTTGGTTGTAACATGGATGGTTATAACATGGTTGGTTATAACATGGTTGTAACATGGATGGTTATAACATGGTTATAACTTGGTTGGTTATAACATGGTTATAACATGGTTGGTTATAACATGGTTATAACATGGTAGGTTATATAATGGTTATAACATGGTTGGTTATAACATGGTACGTTATAATATGGTTGTAACATGGTTGGTTATAACATGGTTATAACATGGTTGGTTATAACATGGTACGTTATAATATCATTGTAACATGGTTGGTTATAACATGGTTATAACATGATACGTTATAACATGGTTGTAACATGGTTGGTTGTAACATCGATGGTTATAACATGGTTATAACATTGTTATAACATGGTTAGTTATAACATGGTCGGTTATATAATGGTTATAACATGGTTGGTTATAACATTGTTATAACATGGTTGGTTATAACATGGTTATAACATGGTTGCTTATAACATGATTATAACATGGTTGGTTATAACATGATTATAACATGGTTATAACATGGTTATAACGTCGTTAGTTATAACATGGTTGGTTAAACAATGGTTATAACATGGTTGGTTATAACATGGTACGTTATAATATGGTTGTAACATGGTTGGTTATAACATGGTTATAACATGGTTTGTTATAACATGGTACGTTATAATATGGTTGTAACATGGTTGGTTATAACATGGTTATAACATGGTACGTTATAACATGGTTGTAACATGGTTGGTTGTAACATGGATGGTTATAACATGGTTGGTTATAACATGGTTGTAACATGGATGGTTATAACATGGTTGTAACATGGATGGTTATAACATGGTTATAACTTGGTTGGTTATAACATGGTTATAACATGGTTGGTTATAACATGGTTATAACATGGTAGGTTATATAATGGTTATAACATGGTTGGTTATAACATGGTTATAACATGGTTGGTTATAACATTGTTATAACATGTTCGGTTATATCATGGTTGGTTATAACATGGTAATAACATGGTTGGTTATAACATGGTAATAACATGGTTGGTTATAACATGGTTATAACATGGTTGGTTATAACATGGTTGTAACATGGTTGGTTATAACATGGTTGGTTATAACATGGTTGGTTATAACATGGTTGGTTATAACATGGTTGTAACATGGTACGTTATAACATGGTTGTAACATGGTACGTTATAACATGGTTGTAACATGGTTGGTTATAACATAGTTGTAACATGTTTGGTTATAACATGGATGGTTATAACATGGTTGGTTATATCATGGTTGAAACATGGTTGGTTATAAGATGGTTGTAACATGGTTGGTTATAACATGGTTGTAACATGGTTGGTTATAACATGGTTATAACATGGTTGGTTATAACATTGTTATAACATGGTTGGTTATAACATGGTTATAACATGGTTGCTTATAACATGATTATAACATGGTTGGTTATAACATGATTATAACATGGTTGGTTATAACATGGTTATAACGTCGTTAGTTATAACATGGTTGGTTAAACAATGGTTATAACATGGTTGGTTATAACATGGTACGTTATAATATGGTTGTAACATGGTTGGTTATAACATGGTTATAACATGGTTTGTTATAACATGGTACGTTATAATATGGTTGTAACATGGTTGGTTATAACATGGTTATAACATGGTACGTTATAACATGGTTGTAACATGGTTGGTTGTAACATGGATGGTTATAACATGGTTGGTTATAACATGGTTGTAACATGGATGGTTATAACATGGTTGTAACATGGATGGTTATAACATGGTTATAACTTGGTTGGTTATAACATGGTTATAACATGGTTGGTTATAACATGGTTATAACATGGTAGGTTATATAATGGTTATAACATGGTTGGTTATAACATGGTTATAACATGGTTGGTTATAACATTGTTATAACATGTTCGGTTATATCATGGTTGGTTATAACATGGTAATAACATGGTTGGTTATAACATGGTAATAACATGGTTGGTTATAACATGGTTATAACATGGTTGGTTATAACATGGTTGTAACATGGTTGGTTATAACATGGTTGGTTATAACATGGTTGGTTATAACATGGTTGGTTATAACATGGTTGTAACATGGTACGTTATAACATGGTTGTAACATGGTACGTTATAACATGGTTGTAACATGGTTGGTTATAACATAGTTGTAACATGTTTGGTTATAACATGGATGGTTATAACATGGTTGGTTATATCATGGTTGAAACATGGTTGGTTATAAGATGGTTGTAACATGGTTGGTTATAACATGGTTGTAACATGGTTGGTTATAACATGGTTATAACATGGTTGGTTATAACATGGTTATATAGTTGGTTATAACATGGTTATATGGTTGGTTATAACATGGTACGTTATAACATGGTTATAACATGGTTGCTTATAACATGGTTATAACATAGTTGGTTATAACATGGTTGGTTATAAGATGGTTGGTGATAATATGGTTGCTTATAACATGGTTGGTTATAACATGGTTGTAACATGGTGCGTTATAACATGGTTGTAACATGGTACGTTATAACATGGTTGTGACATGGTTGGTTATAACATGGTTGTAACATGTTTGGTTATAACATGGATGGTTATAACATGGTTGGTTATAACATGGTTGTAACATGGTTGGTTATAAGATGGATGGTTATAACATGGTTGGTTATAACATGGTTGTAACATGGTTGGTTATAACATGGTTATAAAATGGTTATAACACGGTTTGTTATAACATGGTTATATGGTTGGTTATAACATGGTTGGTTATAACACGGCAATAACATAGTTGGTTATATCATGGTTATAAAATGGTTATAACACGGTTGGTTATAACATAGTTATAACATGGTTGTAACATGGTTATATGGTTGGTTATAACATGGTTGGTTATAACACGGCAATAACATGGTTGGTTATATCATGGTTATAAAATGGTTATAACACGGTTGGTTATAACATAGTTATAACATGGTTGTAGCATGGTATGTTATAACATGGCAATAACATGGTTGGTTATAACATGGCTATAACATGGTTGGTTATAACATGGTTGGTTATAACATTGTTATAACATGGTCGGTTATATCATGGTTATAACATTGTTATAACATGGTCGTTATATCATGCTAATAACATGGTTGGTTATAACATGGTTATAACATGGTTGCTTATAACATGATTATAACATGGTTGGTTATAACATGATTATAACATGGTTGGTTATAACATGGTTATAACATGGTTAGTTATAACATGGTTGGTTATACAATGGTTATAACATGGTTGGTTATAACATGGTACGTTATAATATGGTTGTAACATGGTTGGTTATAACATGGTTATAACATGGTTGGTTATAACATGGTACGTTATAATATGGTTGTAACATGGTTGGTTATAACATGGTTATAACATGGTACGTTATAACATGGTTGTAACATGGTTGGTTGTAACATGGATGGTTATAACATGGTTGGTTATAACATGGTTGTAACATGGTTGATTATAACATGGATGGTTATAACATGGTTTGTTATAAAATGGTTGGTTATAACATGGTTGGTTATAACATGGTTTGTTATAATATGGTTATTAACATGGTTTGTTATAACATGCTTATTTATACCATGGTTATAACATTGTCGGTAATAACACGGTTGGTTATAACATGGTCGGTTATATAATGGTTATAACATGGTTGGTTATAACATTGTTAAAACCTGGTTGGTTATAACATTGTTATAACATGGTCGGTTATATCATGGTTGGTTATAACATGTAATAACATGGTTGGTTATAACATGGTTGGTTATAACATGGTTATAACATGGTTGGTTATAACATGGTTGGTTATACCATGGTTATAACATGGTTGGTTATATAATGGTTATAACATTGTTGGTTATAACATTGTACGTTATAATATAGTTGTAACATGGTTGGTTATAACATGGTTATAACATGGTTGGTTATAACATGGTACGTTACAATATGGTTGTAACATGGTTGGTTATAACATGGTTATAACATGGTACGTTATAACATGGTTGTAACAAGGTTTATTTATAACATGGTTATAACATGGTACGTTATAACATGGTTGTAACATGGTTTGTTATAACATGGTTGTAACATGGTTGGTTGTATCATGGATGGTTATAACATGGTTGGTTATAACATGGTTGGTTATAACATTGTTTGTCATAACATAGTTGGTTATTACATGGTTGGTTATAACATGGTTGGTTATAACATGGTTTGTTATAATATGGTTATTAACATGGTTTGTTATAACATGCTTGGTTACACCATGGTTATAACATTGTCGGTAATAACATGGTTGGTTATAACATTGTTATAACCTGGTTGGTTATAACATTGTTATAACTTGGTCGGTTATATCATGGTTGGTTATAACATGGTAATAACATGGTTGGTTATAACATGGTAATAACATGGATGGTTATAAAATGGTATGTTATAACATGGTTGTAACATGGTACGTTATAACATGGTTGTAACAAGGTTTATTTATAACATGGTTATAACATGGTACGTTATAACATGGTTGTAACATGGTTTGTTATAACATGGTTGTAACATGGTTGGTTGTATCATGGATGGTTATAACATGGTTGGTTATAACATGGTTGGTTATAACATTGTTTGTCATAACATAGTTGGTTATAACATGGTTGGTTATAACATGGTTGGTTATAACATGGTTTGTTATAATATGGTTATTAACATGGTTTGTTATAACATGCTTGGTTACACCATGGTTATAACGTTGTCGGTAATAACATGGTTGGTTATAACATTGTTATAACCTGGTTGGTTATAACATTGTTATAACTTGGTCGGTTATATCATGGTTGGTTATAACATGGTAATAACATGGTTGGTTATAACATGGTAATAACATGGATGGTTATAAAATGGTATGTTATAACATGGTTGTAACATGGTACGTTATAACATGGTTGTAACATGGTTGGTTGTAACATGGATGGTTATAACATGGTTGGTTATAACATGGTTGTAACATGGTTGGTTATAACATGGTTGGTTATAACATGGCTGTAACATGGTATGTTATAACATGGTTGTAACATGGTACGTTATAACATGGTTGTAACATGGTTGGTTATAACGTGGTTGTAACATGTTTGGTTATAACATGGATGGTTATAACATGGTTGGTTATAACATGGTTGTAACATGGTTGGTTATAAGATGGATGGTTATAACATGGTTGGTTATAACATGGTTGTAACATGGTTGGTTATAACATGGTTGTAACATGGTTGGTTATAACATGGTTATATAGTTGGTTATAACATGGTTATATGGTTGGTTATAACATGGTTGGTTATAACACGGCAATAACATGGTTGGTTATATCATGGTTATAAAATGGTTATAACACGGTTGGTTATAACATAGTTATAACATGGTTGTAACATGGTATGTTATAACATGGCAATAACATGGTTGGTTATATCATGGCTATAACATGGTTGGTTATAACATGGCTATAACATGGTTATAACATGGTCGGTTATAACATTGTTGGTTATAACATTGTTATAACATCGTTGGTTATAACATATTTATAAAATGGTTGGTTATAACATGGTCTCAGGAGGGGAAAGCGGTACTCTACCTGCACTGTGTATAGTGCTGGCGGAGCGCTGCTGACGTCGACTGAGAAAATTGCCAGGCGGTGGAAGGAATACTTCGAGGACCTCCTTGATCTTACTGACACGTCTTCCAAGGAGGAAGCAGAGTCTGGGGATGAGCGGAATGACCCGCCAATTTCCGGGGGCGAGGTCACTAAGGCATTTAAACAACTCCTTGGTTGCAGAGCCCCTGGTGTTGATGAGGTCTGCCCCGAGTTCCTGAAGGCTCTGGACGTTGTAGGGCTGTCCTGGTTGACACGCCTCTGCAATGTTGCGTGGAGATCAGGGGCAGTACCTGTGGACTGGCAGACCGGGGTGGTGGTCCCCATCTTTAAGAATGGGGACTACCTGTAGTTGGTGTGTTCCAACTACATGAGCTCCCACCGGCACGGGATCATTAAGCTAAGACTCCAAGTCAGTGTGTAGCATTAGGAAGTGCGGATCGTGTGTGTGCGCGCAGGTCCAGTGTTTAACGGCTGCTTCTGTATTGTCCTGCAGGTGAAACGAGGGACCAGAAGGGCAGCACGCACAGGGTGTGCAGTAACACAACAGCGGGGAGCACGAGCACGAGCACAGACGTCGGAGGGAAGCACGCACACGGGGTTCGAGGGAGCAACGGGGAGTTATTGTGTTTACAGCTTTCCACTGTAAATAAAGAGCACTGTTTGCATCGCAGAGTCTGCGTTTTGGGTCCTCCTTTCCCCACATCCCCACGGTCTGCCAGCGAGCCGTGACAGAATGATCCCGCCAACCACCATGGACCCAGAAAACTCAGGAGTCGCCACGGAGGAGAGATCGCTCGCGCAGCTATGGGATTACTGCCGGAGCGTAATCCAGGCTGTAGACCCACACAAGAGACACCTACAGGTAGTGTTCCTTGACAATTACCTCACATCCACTACCCTCACCATGAACATTTTGGACATTAACAAACTTAGGCAATTGGTCACTAGTTTAAGGGAGAGCTCGAGTTTTGAATTATTTGGCTTGGGTGGCCCGAACACGGACAGTTCGGCCGCTCTCCTAGAGACTCTAGCCGCTTGGTTTTTCACGCGTCGGCGGAGGGCTTTCCCGTCGATGCTCGCGGCACAATCGTTTGATCCGCCATTATAGAAGGCATGCCACACTCTCCACCACCATTCCATTACGCCTCAACCCACTCCTGCGGTTTCAGCCCGGTCAGCTAGCAACGGACCGACAGTGCTCATTACCGCAGTGAGTAAACCGGACTATATTGTTTCGATAATAAACCCTGTCATTGACGATCAAAACACAGATGAACAGCGGATTTCAGTTTAAACGCGGCCCCGCCTTCACGGAGGAGAAGGCGTCCTCGCAAGCAGCGTTCAACCACATCCACACTCACTCCTGTGCTGGTCGAAGACTCAGGACCAGCGGCTCTGGATGCCACAGTGAGTAAAATGGACTCTGCCGGTGTTATAAATTCCCTTCCTGTAAACATGAAAATAGAAACTGTTTGCTGTACCTCCAAAGACTCAGAAAATGTTCCCTCTGAGACTGTAAGCTGGGAGCTAGGGAGTTCCGAGCATACAGACCCAAATGACTTTTTGGCTCAGTCTGACCGCATGGAGACGGAGTTTCTCCCCAGGGCTTCCCCAGATGCCAAACTGGAGGTCTCAGTTGCCTCTGGACCCCTGGAATTTGTTGAGCCAGCTGTAACATTTTCATCCTCTCCACCCTTCATAATAGCCATCTCACCCTCACCTCAGCCTGCTGCCCAGCTGGTAGCTCAGTCTTCAGTCCAGTCAGCCTCTCACCTTCATCCTCAGTTGGAGGTCGATATGCCGGCTGGACCACCTCTGCCATCATTTCACCCATCTGTCCCTGCATCGCTGTCCAGTCTACCAGGAGTAGCTGCCACACCATCGTCGCCTCCGCCCTCTGCAGCCACTTCTTTACCAGAGTTCCGTCCAACTGCAGCGACCACAGTATTCTCGGCTTCGCTGTCCGCATCACCTACTCTACCTTCACCTTCCCCACCTGCGGACACCGCGTCACCATCTTAGCCTCCGGATCATCCATCTGTGGCTGACGCGCAGCCGGAGATGCCCGCACCGCCAGCGGAGTCCGCACCGCCAGCTGAGGAGCTCAGCGAGCCGGAGGAGTCCGCACCGCCAGCTGCGGAGCCCAGCGAGCCGGAGGAGGAGCAGCTCAGCATGCCGGAGGAGCTAGGCGAGCCGGAGGAGCCCGCACCGCCAGCTGCGGAGCCCTGCGAGCCGGAGCAGGAGCAGCTCAGCGTGCCGGAGGAGCTAGGCCAGCCGGAGGAGCCCGCACCGCCAGCTGCGGAGCCCTGCGAGCCGGAGCAGGAGCAGCTCAGCGAGCCGGAGATAGGCGAGCGGGAGGAGCTCGGCGAGCGGGAGGAGCTCAGCGAGCCTGTGGAGCCCGCGCTGCCACCGGAGGAGCTCGGAGGTCCGGAGAGACCCGCTCAGCCTGAACTGGAGGTCAGCGAGTCAGATGGACCATCATGTCTAGCGCGCCCTCCACGCCAGCTATGCCCAGCGCGTCTGCGTCAGCGACCGGCGCGTCATCGACCGGCATGTCATCGGCCATGTACCACACCTCGCTGTTGTTCACCGGAGCTGCGCCGCCACCACTGGATCCCGGGCAGGCCGCCTGGGGAGCAGCAGCACCGCCACTGGATCCCGGGCAGGCCGCCTGGGGAGGAGCGCCGCCGCCGTTGGACCCGGGGCAGGCCGCCGGAGGAGCAGCAGCTCCGCCACCGCCACTGGATCCCGGGCAGGCCGCCTGGGGAGGAGCGCCGCCGCCGTTGGACCCGGGGCAGGCCGCCGGAGGAGCAGCAGCTCCGCCACCGCCACTGGATCCCGGGCAGGCCGCCTGGGGAGCAGCGCCGCCGTCGGACCCGGGGCAGGCCGCCGGAGGAGCAGCAGCGCCGCTACCGCCACTGGATCCCGGGCAGGCCGCCTGGGGAGCAGCGCCGCCGCTACTGGGCCCGGGGCTCGCCACCGGAGGGGCAGCAGTGCCGCCGCCACTGGAGCAGTGGCAGGCCCCCAGAACTGTTTTGCTGCTGCTGCCGGACCTGTGGCCGTCTGCCGGAGCTGCAACAGCGCCGCCGCTACTGGACCCGGGGCCCGCCACCGGAGGGGCAGCAGTGCCGCCGCCACTGGAGCAGTGGCAGGCCCCCAGAGCTGTTTTGCTGCTGCTGCCGGACCCGTGGCCGTCCGCCGGAGCTGCAACGTTGCCGCCATTGGACTCGAGGTAGGCCCCCTGAACTCTTTTGTTGTAATGATGGGCCGCCTGAGACTGTTTTGTGGCATTTTTCCTTTTTTTTTTTTGCTCCGCTGCAGGGGGTGCGGTCGGACTTTGGAACTGTGATCTTGGGGGGGTTGTTTCTTTTGTGGTTTTTGCTTGTTTTGGTTCTGGTTCTTGGTTTGGGTCCTCCTTTCCCCACATCCCCACGGTCTGCCAGCGAGCTGTGACACCTTTTGAATTCTGCAATACTTACAGTCAGGTGTACAGTAGCTATGCTGGACTTCTACTTATTTTAACAATCACATGAGATACAGTACAAACAACAATTCAACGCACAGCACTGTCCTGTGCGTCATCACCGGTCTAGTTGATGCTAACATCTCCACACCATTCACGGTCAGTGTGGCAAATGTGATGGCATTTCTACGTATCAGTCTGTGTTTTCAGTGCTCACTGTTCACCTCACAGTGTGCATCAATGAATGCGATCTTACCTGAGAGCCTGTTTTTTGGTTCACTGAGAAATGAAGAGAGAAAAATCATTTAGTTTTGATTTTTATTTTTTTAGAAGTCAGGGATGTCTCTTCAGGAGATCATGCTGCTTGTTACACATCGGCTCTCAGCCTTCACTGCTGTTTTGATGCTTTAGCACTTCTCCTCTGCAGAGGTAAATATATACAGTTACAGGTTGGGCACATACGGATCTTCTCAACCAGAATTCAACCAAATCTAAGCCATTATTTTTGTTTATCCCACTGAGCCATGTGCTGCTGATCAGAGGTAAATAAGTCGCAGTGGTGCCCAGCTCTTCCAGCCTCAATTGCCTTTAAGTTGCTTCTGGTGTGGTCACCCTGAGTTTCTAACAAAGGTTATCGATACAACCAGGAGCTGGTGCTTTGACCTGCTGGTGTGCTCATGTATTGATTCATGTGGGTATTCAGCTTGGTAGCTATGATACCTGAAAGGAGCTTCCATATTGTAGAGAGACAGGTAATCATCTGGTAATTTGATGATATCCCACCCTTATGGGGATCAGTCATCAGCAGCATTGCTCTTTTTTGCATTAGTAATTCCTTTTGTGCATAATTTTATATTATCGTTAATAATAAATTAATTAAAGCAACAAAACAACCCGAAGAGCCAGTTCGGAGCCGAAAGAGACGGCTCTTTTTAGTGAGCCGAGCCGAAAGAGCCGGTTCTCTAAAAAGAGCCGGAATTCCGATCACTACTGAAGACTGTTATCCGCTTCGCTGTCACCGGCCGTGAGAAAGTCTTTTTTCCCTTAGAAAGTTCAAGACCTGCAGCTCGCGCAATCTGTCTGTCATGCACATCCCAATGACTGACCCCCGTCCGCTCCCAGGAGGTTATAGTATGACGTGTCTGACGTCACTCTCTCTCTCCCTGTCATTTATTTGGCTGGAAACACATATTAACAAATTGCTAAGTGAAAACTATGGAATGCCAGGACTGCCATAATGAATTAATTAAATACACCATTAAATAATTAATTAAATGTGGCAATAATTAATTAAAATGTGAAATAAATAAATAATTAGTTAAATGTGTCAATGATTAATTCATTAAATGTGTCAAAAACATTTTTTAATTAATTATTTAGGTAAGGCTGCAGTTTTTGCAGCGATCTCGTATAGAAAACTATTCCGCGCATATATAAAACAGGTCCACGGCTCCGAACCGTAGTAAAGGGACCTCTGGCTAATACATCAGCTAGAGGTCCCTGGTTGATCAGGTTCCGTGCTGGGCCCGTAGCCGAAAACTAGCTTTACTTTGTCACATCTTCTTTTATATATATTAAAAATAATGGTTTATATTATTTATAATGTATTATAATGCAATTGCAAGTGTTTTTTTCTTTTTGCAGTGTTTTTCATTTTGCAGCATTTTTCTTTTTGCAAGTGTTTTCTGAAGTTGCAGTCCTTTTGGTCTCTCAGGGCCACCGTAGATATCCTTCTAATGTGACATGTTTTTAGTGCTCACATGTAAATTGCGCGGTGTGAATGTCCTAACTTTAGAACAAGGTGACGTAGGATTTTCAGAATAATGCTTCAGGTCCGTCTGCTAAAAATCTCTGACAGGTTTGATTTGTGTAATACTGGTTTTACCATTAGAGGGAGCCACACATCAAAATGTTGCCATCCAGCAGCAAAGAGCCAGAGGAAATGAAAGACCCTAAAGTGAACACGATGTGTTTCAGTCTGTGGAACAAAGTTAAAAATGATCTAGAAATGTGTCACACACTTCAGAAATGTAGAAGTTTGTATGTGATGAGCCTGTTAACATCCACCAGGACACCAGTGAAATACAGGTACAACTGTGTTTTAGCCACATGTTAAACCAGCAGATGCCTCTGAGCCAGATGTGTGCGTCTGTAATTAAAAGTGTGTATTCTATTTTGTGTGTGTGTATATATTTATATGTACAGTATGTTAATACTTTACATTTGCAACAGTAGGCACTGTGTGCTGTATCACAATTTTTTTTTTTTAAATGTTGTTTTATTGTAAACACATTTATTGTATTTTTATTCTAATATGCTGGTTTGGTGCTTCCATGGTGTGGTGGATGATGCGATGCTCTGACACTTTAGAGTTTGATGAATTTGGCCGAAACCGAGTTGTCACTTTAAGAATAATCAATTTCATGTAATAAAATTACAAGAAGCGTTATTTCCTTGTTTTATGTTTACGTCCTCGTTTGTTGTTTTAGAATAGCTACATTCATCCGTGCTTTTTTAAAAGGCATATTTTGATTCATAATTAAAAATTGGTCATTCATTCATGTAATCCCACCAATTAATTCCATGTTGTGTTTTTGAGTTATGTAGTTAATGCTGAAGTCCGCTGTCTAAATTTCGCATTGTTATTTGACTCATATTTACTTTAACACCTTCTGCCATGTTTTGAAATGAACGACATCCTTAAAAAGAAATATTCAAACTACTTTGGGTAAGTATGAGTGTGTGAAAACTAGAATGTTGTTAACGTGTAGGGATCACCCCCAAGACCCTTACTGTCTAACCTGCAGATAAAATTGAGGGGCAGGTAGCAGTAATGGGGTGAATGAGGCTACTGCAGCAGCCACACCCACCAGCCTCTGACTCCAGTTCACCTCCAAAGGCCTTCAGGGCCCTGTTTGTGTGGTGATATGTTGTGAACCTAATGACTAGAGTGTAATTAAAAAAAGAGGAAGTGTGTGAGACATGTTGACATCCTCGTCTCGTCAAACAGTCCAAAATGTAAATCTCAGAAGTGAAAATGACACAAAATACGTGGACTGGGCACCATTTAAGAACTTTAAAACATCAGAATCAGAAAGACTTTATTTATCCCCAACAGAGCAGATAACCTTGAAGATAAGAACAATAATTCAATTCAATTCAATTTTATTTATATAGCGTCAAATCACAACAAAAGTCGCCTCAAGGCGCTTCATAGATACAGAGAAAAACCCAACAATCATATGACCCCCTATGAGCAAGCACTTTGGCGACAGTGGGAAGGAAAAACTCCCTTTTAACAGGAAGAAACCTCCGACAGAACCAGGCTCAGGGAGGGGCAGCCATCTGCTGCGACCAGTTGGGGTGAGAGAAGGAAGACAGGATAAAAGACATGCTGTGGAAGAGAGACAGAGGTTAATAACAAATATGATTCAATGCAGAGAGGTCTATTAATACATAGTGAGTGAGAAAGGTGACTGGAAAGGAAAAACTCAATGCATCATGGGAATCCCCCGGCAGCCTACATCTATTGCAGCATAACTAAGGGAGGATTCAGGGTCACCTGGTCCAGCCCTAACTATATGCTTTAGCAAAAAGGAAAGTTTTAAGCCTAATCTTAAAAGTAGAGATAGTGTCTGTCTCCCGAATCCAAACTGGAAGCTGGTTCCACAGAAGAGGGGTCGGAAAACTGAAGGCTCTCCCTCCCATTCTACTTTTAAATACTCTAGGAACAACAAGTAGGCCTGCAGAGCGAGAGCAAAGTCCTCTAATAGGGTGATATGGTACTACAAGGTCATTAAGATAAGATGGGGCCTGATTATTTAAGACCTTGTATGTTAGGAGCAGGATTTTGAATTCAATTCTGGATTTAACAGGAAGCCAATGAAGGGAAGCCAAAACAGGAGAAATATGCTCTCTCTTTCTAGTCCCTGTCAGCACTCTTGCTGCAGCATTTTGGATCAGCTGAAGGCTTTTCAGCGAGTTTTTAGAACATCCTGATAATAATGAATTGCAGTAGTCCAGCCTGGAAGTAATAAAAGCATGAACTAGTTTTTCAGCATCACTCTGAGACAGGATATTTCTAATTTTAGAGATATTGCGCAAATGGAAGAAAGCAGTCTTACATATTTGTTTAATATGTGCGTTGAAGGACATATCCTGGTCAAAAATGACTCCAAGGTTCCTCACAGCGTTAATGGAGGCCAAGGTAATGCCATCCAGAGTAAGAATCTGCTTAGATACCATATTTCTAAGCTTTTCAGGGCCGAGTACAATAACCTCAGTTTTATCTGAATTAAGAAGCAGAAAGTTAGTGGCCATCCAGGTCTTTATGTTTTTAAGACATTCCTGCAGTTTAACTAATTGGTGTGTGTTATCTGGCTTCATGGACAGATAGAGCTGGGTGTCATCTGCATAGCAGTGAAAATGTCTTCTAATGATACTGCCTAAGGGAAGCATGTATAATGTAAACAGAATTGGTCCTAGCACTGAACCCTGTGGAACTCCATAATTAACCTCAGTGTGTGAAGAGGACTCTCCAGCAATAAGAACAGAATACACAGTTTTAAAATTACAGTTTAAAATTAAAGTGACTGAAAGGTGAATACATAACTGTAAGTAACTAAGAGTGAATAAATTGTCGGTAGTATAAGAAGAGTGTAGAGTAGTTTTTGTTTCTGGTGTGGGAAATGGTCTTATCGGCTGGAGTTAAAAAGCAGATTGGCCTTGGGGACAAAGGTGGCTCTCCTCCTCTCAGTCCTGCAGGAAATGCAGCAGAAGCGTCACACAGAGGGCAGCCATTGAAACGCGGGGTGAAGAATGTGAGAGGGGTCATAGATGATTTTGGCTGCCTGTCAGCCCGTTGGCTGAAAACCTGTGCCAGAGTTCTGACAGGCAGGCCAATGATATTAGAGCACACTGATGCAGTGTGCTGCAGTCTGTTCCTGTTCTGTAGGCTGAGGGAGTGGAACCAGCAGGTGATGGAGAAGGTCATGATGCTTTCCGGGAAGGCATTGTAAAAAGTCATCATGATGGGTGTGCTGACTCCAAAGGAGTTGAGTTTCCTAAGGAGGTGTAGCCGTTGGTGGCACCTCCTGAGAATCTCCTCTGTGTTGGCAGAGAATTTCAGGAGGTTGTCAAAGATGGTTCCCAGGTATTTGTACTCCTCAACTACCTCCACTGGCTTCCCGTGGATGGTGGTGGTGACTGAATCAGCCAGATCCCTCTGCCTACTGGAGAAGGTCACCACCATCTCTTACCACCATCTCAAACCTGGTGTAGAAAGCGTTGAGGTCGTCAGGGAGGGAGGAGGGGTTCCTGCCCTCCACCTGGATGGTTCTGGGGGTGATGACCACAGTATTCACAGAGGCCATGGTTTTGAGAAACTGCCAGGCTGAGTGGAGGTCCCTTGTGGTGAATTTTTTTTCAACTGTGTTTTTCTAATGTAGTTTAGCAGTTTTTATGGCTCTCTTGAGCTCCTGGTTGACCTCCTTTTTGTCCAGAGCAGAGCCGGTAACATGAGAAAAGCACAAGAAAAAAGCTGAAGTCAGAAAAGGTTAAAAGGTGAAATATTTGACCACTTGTAGTCTTAATCATGTTGAACTGGTCTCTGTAGTGCAATACATAACTATACTACTGCACACTGTGCAACCTAAACTTTACACCTGTTATATTAAAGTTTTCCACACTTCCTAAAAGACACTTCTTGAAGTCTTCTGCCCTTTTGCCTAAACTTTAAACACAAATACTCTACAAAAAAACAAACAAACAACAACCACACAAAAACATTCAAAACTGGTTAAACTCAGAATCACACAGTATCACTCTGACTCTGTTACTTCTGACCTTTAATAACCTATTTATGCCACTGTTACAGGGCGTAAACTCACTTGTCAGTAGTGCACAGATCTTATCTGCAGTCTGGAATTCTGGTCTTATCAGAGCAGCAATAAAGAGTTCATAACATTTCTGAAATTTGCAATATGTGTGTGTGTGTGTGTGTGTGTGTGTGTGTGTGTGTGTGTGTGTGTGTGTGTGTGTGTGTGTGTGTGTGTGTGTACCACGGCTAAATACTCAAAATGCGGTTTTAGTGTCAGGGTTAGAGTTATCGTTATGGTTATAGTAAGCAGCTAGGGAAAGCATTATGTCAATTAGATGTCCACACAAAAATATGAAAACACAACTTTCTCTGTGTGTGGCTATGCGTGTGTGTTAAATACAATGATATAAAAAGAGAACAAATCTGAGTGCATAACTTTGTAATGATTAATGATTCAGGAACCTTTGTACAAATGTATGAGTCAATCCAGGCTTGAGCAGCAAAACCTATAATTGTTCAAAGTCCAACAACAATACTTAGAAGAAGCAGGAGACACAGAGGCTGCTATTCCAGTGCTTTGAAAAACATTTGTTCGAGGTAGGATTTCTTATTTTCTGTATCATCACATCCCTGCCACAGACCAACAATATAATCGGCTTTTCCTTCTTGGAAGTTTTATCAGAGAATCAGTTTCAGTGTGACAGAAAGTGGTTTGAGCATTTCGCTCAAGATCACATTCATGAATTTCCACTGTTGTCTAATGCCACTTAGCTTGCGTGAGTAAACACCCACCACTAGAGTTGTATGAAGACTACGGGTGAAGTCAGTGAGTGTTTGGAGAGAGACTCCAGTTTTTACCAGGTTTTGAATTTCGCACCATTTTGTAGAATTGACCTCAATGGATTAGTCTGTACCATTTTGTGTCCACATTGTTAGACTTTGTTGAAGAGTTGTCGACTCTCCTTCTGAGAAACTGCAGTGAGAGACAGTTGTTGCTCAGTATTGCTCTGTTAGACCCAAACAGACAAAAGAAAATCTGAAAAGCATAAAAACTTACAAAAATCTGAACAATCTCATTTAACCAAATGAGTGTAAATAAGCCAATCCTCAAATCCAATCAGCCATGAAAACCCAGAAGTACACGTAGAGGCGTAGGAGCTGTCACCTGTACTTTCTGATATTTTAAAGGGTTTAGAAAAAGCTACGTTACAAAACACATTGTTGTCTTGGTTTCTTTGACAGAGAAAATAGTAACAGGAAGCTTGCTTTTCTTTTTAATTTTCACAGTAATGAGCAATGCTCTTCAGGAGCTCAGTTTGATCTTCACACAAACCCTCAGCTTTCTCTGCTGCTGTGGGAACAGGAAGCAGGTGAAGAAGAGCACCAGAGAGAAAATCTGTAGAGAAAGTCTTTGAACAAAGAAGAAATTATTTCCAGTGTCTCCAAAAGTGTTTCTTTGAGGTATTTTTTTTTTCTAATTTGAGCTTTCATATTTAAGACTGTAATGTTTAATGTTTCAGAGGATTGTGCTGGTGCTTCCTGTAAGACAGAGATAAAGAGCATTTGTTTTTGTTAATTTTCAGAGGTGAATCATGGCTCTTTATCAGATTTCTGGACTTTTTACACTTCGACTCTCATCCTTCATTAATGCTGCCCTGTCTCTAACTCTTCTCTTCTGCAGAGGTAAGTTTAGAGGCATAACACACCATTACAGGCTGAAAACACATGTTCATCTTCAGATTATGAAAGAGTCGAGCCCTGGTCATGTACACAGAGAGACTCTTTACACAATAAAAAACACAGAAAAATGGGACCAAATTACTAACATAATGGTACAAATGTAATTTATTTGCATTGTTGTTGCTCTTTGTGTCATTTACTCTCTGAGTTTAAATAAAGAACAGACTCTTTTAGACTTCATCTGTGCAGAGATCCATCCATGTCTGAGGTGTTGCTTCAATCAGCCTTTCATCTGAATCCTACAGGAGTAAATCAAATCTGATGTGTTTCTTTGCAGGTTATTCTCAGGAAGCTCCAACAAAGCAAATAGTGGCTCTGCTGGGTGATGATGTTGTTTTACCCTGTTTCCTGACAACTCCTGTGGATGTATCACAGCTGCAGCTGGAGTGGGCAAGAACTGACCTGACACCAGGATTTATCTACATGTGGGACAAAAATAAAGAAAATGTGGAGTTGAAAGAGCCGTCGTACGCTGGAAGAACCTCACTGTCCTTTAATAAACTGAAGCATGGAGACGTCTCACTGACTCTCTCCAAAGTACAGCTGTCTGATGAAGGACCGTACAGATGTTTCATTCCACAACTGGGTCAAATGTCATATGTTCATCTTATTGTTGGTAAGATTATTTTATTTAACTTTATTATGACTAATTCCTACTGTCAAAGTTTATTAGCACAAAATAATCTTTTAAAAGTTTTCTGGAATATGTGACATTATTTGTCTTTTCCAGTGTAAATAAATAATTCAAAGTTACGATATTGATAATCTCACACACAGTTAGTAGATATCCAAATGTTCTCTTGTAAATTGAGTGCAGCAGATTACTGTGATTTCTCTCGTCTCCCTTCATCAGGGTCAGCATCTACACCCGTCATGAAGGTGATGTCAAATGTCAGCAGCAGGGTGGTGTTACAGTGTGAGTCTGCAGGCTGGTATCCAGAGCCTGAGCTGCTGTGGTTGGACGGTGAGGGAAACCTCCTCTCTGCTGGACCTGCAGAGACCCTCAGAGGTCCTGATGACCTCTATACTGTCAGCAGCAGAGTGACTGTGGAGAAGAGACACAGCAACAACATCACCTGCAGAGTCCAACAGAGGAACACTAACCAGAGCAGAGAGACACACATACATGTTCCAGGTAATAATGACTCACAGTCAGAAACTATGTCATTATTTCACCCTCATCATGTGCAGTTTGAACCAAATCAGAGCTAGTTTTACAAAAATAACTTGTATTTCTTTATGTTTTAAGGCTCTGCTGTCAGGAAGGAACCATCGGCCACTTTCATCATCGTGATCGTTGGCCTGCTGTGGATTTGTACCATTGTCACTGTTGTGTGGAATTTCATACCATCAAAAAAACCTGGTGCGTCACACGTTTGTTTCCCCTCTCATTAATAATCAGACAATGTTTTTTGACACTGTGGATTTATGATACTCAGCTGAAATAACTAAGCAGAGCGTCACCTTTGTTCCACTCTATAAAAGTCTTTGATAACAACCAAACACATTCAATTCAATTTTATTTATACAGCACCAAATTACAACAACAGTCACCTCAAGGTGCTTTATATTGTAAAGTAGACCCTACAATAATACATACAGAGAAAAACACAACAGTCATATGACCCCTATGAGCAAATGCTTTGGTGACAGTGGGGAGGAAAAACTCCCTTTTAATAGGAAGAATCCTCCTTATTTTGTCATTTCTGTGTGCAGACCCCAAAGAGATTGAAACTGAGAAGAAAACAACAAAACAAAAATGCACCAGAGCTCCTGCTGACAACACCGAGATCATAGCAATAAAAGCAGTGCCGCCATCAGAACAGCTGGAAGACGACACATCTGCTGCTGAGGAGATCAAAGAAGACGAGAAGGAAAAGAAACAGAAGAAACAGAAGTACAGAATAAGTGGTTCAAAGAAAAAAGCTCAAATTTGATGACCGTTTGTCTTAAAAACAGAACTTTAGCTCTCATGCTGCATCCAATGTTTCGAGGAGCTGACGCCATAACATGCATGACGTGAGACACAGAAGACTCCAAACATGTTTGACACTCTGTTTCTGTGCTCACCGTCACTTCATCATCACATGACGGAAAACATCAAACTTGTGATGTGTTCAGGAGTTTTCATCTATGAGGGAACTGCAGTGACGTCACAGAAAAAACTAAAAACCCTGCAGTTTGTTTCGCAGCACTTCCAGACTCACACACTGCATCGTGTGGTAAAGGCTTTACCCACTGGAGGGAACCACAGATCTGACTGTTGTGATAAAGCAGAGTGCACGTCAGCCTGTGGGTCACTTTTAAAGAGGAAGTTCAGAAATGTAAAATGAGTCATGTGACCTTCCTTATGCGTTTGCTTCTTTGAGTCTGTCAGCTACCTCCGCATTATCTGGAGGATGTTAGGAAGTTAATGATTGTTGCGACTCAACAGACGGACGTGCTTTCAGCTTTTCTAGTGTGTTATTTTCCTCATGTGTGTCATTGCCTTCAGTTTACATCCATGTTTATCGACCATCCAGTTTCATGTTGTGCTTTGTGCTGCACAACTGATGAAGTTCAGAATCACATTTATTTAAGTTTGTGCACAAACCAGTGTCACAGCTTATAACTGAGGTGTGAGGGGTCGGCAGCAAGCTTCCACTTTCCACTGCAGAAAGACTTCAGATTGTTTGGAAGTGACCTTACAACCTTTCTCAGAGTGAAGAGCAACAGCCTGGCTTTGATTAGATTCATGTAGTGTCTTTGAAAAGTGTACAACATAATGAAATGAAGTTTAGCATCTAATCCAAAGTGTAAACTATGTGTGTAGATGTATTTGTATATACAATACACACACACACACACACACCAATTACAAGATGTACAGTATTTGCATGCAATATTAAAATACGCGGTGTGTGTATGATGTCCATGTGTACAGGGCTTTAGTTTTGCAGTTTTACTTTCAGTTCAGCAGAATGTTCAGCTGGATCTAAAACTCTGGTGTGATTACAGCGAGGGCGATCAGAGTGTGACGCACGCTGGGTCACTCTCACAGGTAACAGACTCACAGTGTAAGACAGAGACGGCGATCACTGGATTTGATGGTTTTATTATCAGACACAAAACACACTGATCGGTAAGTGTGTCATCTGTGAGATTTGTGACCTGCAGCAGTCTCTGTTAGTAACGCTTCACAGTTTGTGTAATCTGAAGCCAGACTGTGCAGTTAAGACAAGTAAAAACTTGTTTCATTCAGAATCTGATGCCAACTTACCAGAGCATCCAGTTTGACCACAGCAGAGCCCAAAGACGATGACGTGCTGCCTTTCTGCTGGTTTTTTATCTCTGCTGAGCTCCAGCAAACTCTCATAACGACTTTATAACGACCGATTTACTGTAAAACTCAGGACAACAGGAGTTACAGTCTGCACCACTGCGGTAAGCCTTTTTTAATATATAATAATGTATCTGTGTGTCTGTGTAAGCGTGTGTCTCTGTTTCGCTGTAGAGTTCCTGGTGAGTGTGATGGTGCACGTCCAGCTTTAGCAGACCGATGAACAGGTGAACACAGCGGACATGTTTCAGCATTAGCAGCATCATAAACAAACATGTTCTAAAAACGATATTTAAATATGAATTATGGTCTTAACAACAAATTTTCTCTTATAAAGTCAGACTTTCTGTCCACATTACTTTGATTTTTACTAGAAGTAATTTGTCAAAAAGACACAAAACACAGAACTGTTTCTTTTTCCAGATATTTTTCTTTTATTGGCGTTCTGAATAACACACAAACCCACCCTATAAAACCACCCTGTTGCTTTACAGAGCGTCCTGGGGTGGGGTCAGATTCCCACGCTTACGTTGTTATTTTTGCTCGTCTTGGTTCAAATTGTTTCCACTGATTGAAGGTGGATCAGGTTTGTTTATTTGACCTAAAATCATGCAAAGAAATCACATTATACAGAGTACACACTTGCCTGTGTCGGACTGTGACATCATTGTTAACACGAGCCACGATCCTTGATCCGAGCTCATGAGGTCGTCATTAAATTAAAAGCAACTCTAACTATGCACATCTTACATTTACATTTGTTAAAGTTACACTTACACTCTGTGGTCTCGCTTCATGTTGTGTCAGTGTGATATTGTGGTAACACCTAAGTGGACATTAAATGTTTCCATATGTAGGCTTACTGATACAAGATGCAAACCGGTGTCCCTCTGTGCTCACGTGCAATATGAGCACAGACTGTTTTACATTTGTTTGTTTTTTATTATCATTATTAATGTGAGATTAATCAGCTCTGTCTGTTTGATAGTCCACCGTTCACAGGTTTCAAGATGCGTTATCTTCAAACTTTGCCACAATAAACTAGGCCTTCAGGAACACGAGTAGCTAGGCTGGCTAAACATTTAAACCTTGACCTTTATTGTTCTTGCACCCAAAGTCAAAGTTAACCTTGGAAAATTATTTCAAGAAACCATCTTGAGTAATATATCATATGAAAAGGCGTGGAGAGAGCCATACGACACACTTTTTAGTTTTTTCAATTTGATGCCCTACAACATCCCAGTGACACCATAACAGGCTGATGTCTGCCTTTCACTCTCTGGGTGGAGGTCTGTGATGAAAACAGAAGCATTAGGGCAAGTGGTGAAAGACAGATGCTAATGTGTTCTATGGCAAAGAATAAAAGCATGAAAGATGTGTGTCTAAGTTAATTTGATCCATTTATTAATTAATTTAAGCAGTCACCTCAACGCACTTTATATTGTGAGGTATAGACTCTACAATAATACAGAGAAACCCCGGCGATCCACTATGAGCAAGCACTTGGTGACAGGGAGAAGAAGAAAACCTGTTGTAGAAGCAGACTCAGGGAGGGACGACCAATCATATATGACATATTTTAGTCATATTTCGATGACTAAAGAAAGACATAAAATATGTTCTCATCAGTCCATGTTGAACTTTATTTTGAACTTATATTCATATGAAGATAAGTTCATATTGAATCAAAAATAAAACAGGGTTTGTGCATCATGTAACCTCTGAGACTGTGGGGTTTCAGGCCCAGTGTTGATGTCTAAGCGAGGGTCTGAAACCTTTCCATTGCTGGAAACATGTCACAGTTCTGATTATAATATTTACAGACAGTTTCAGCCTCCGTTCTGCGGCAGATTGCAGTTAAGTGTTGAGAGAGAGGAATGAAAATTAACACCTAAGTGGACAAGTTCAAGTATCTCAACGTTCTATTTATAGCAGTGCAGTGAGAGTGGATCGACAGACTGGTGCAGCGTCTGCAGAGATGTGGCCTGAGAGAAAACTGTAAGCTGTTGGTTTACTGGTCGGTCAACATTCCTAACCTCACCCAGGAGTGACATTTCAGAAACAAACAACTTTAAAATGTGTTTGAGCGCTCACTTAGAGAAAGTTCAGACACGTGTTGTTGTGTTTACTTCAATCATTTTGTTTGAACTGACAAAAAAATTTCCCAAATCTCTGATGAATAATTTTGATCATATCTTTTCATTAAATGCAGTAATGATGATCTTTTGAATGACCTTTATTTTGTTTTGTTTTTTATAAAGACTGAACATCACTCATTACAAAATAGAAAACAAATTTAGAATGGACGTAAAAGGGAAGTTTTTTTTTCTAGAAATAACTATATTACCGAATCAGTTTCCACAATATCAGACCATTCACTGAGAGCTGAAGAGAGTAAAAGCCTTTTGTTTTGACTTTCAGATAAGAAGCGATGGATGTCTCTTCAGGAGATCTTCTGGAGACCGTCAGCTGTCACTTCTGTTTTGGTGCTTCTAACACTTCTCTTCTGCAGAGGTAAACCTCTGATGTTCCTGTACACTATCTCAGACACTTGGTTGTGCTCATTCCCAGCTTGTACCTTACCTCATGTTGCTATGTGTCAGATAGTCTCTGGGACACCTTGGGGCAGCCTGTAGCTCTGGTCCTGTTGGCTGTGGTAGAGTCTTAGCTCTATGGATCTGATCTTAGGGCCTCTTCTTGTGCTGCCATGATCAGAGCCTCTGTACAGTCCTGTAAGGTGGTCTTTTCCAACCACTGGTAGGATTTCTTGATACCAGCCATTTCCTCAATCGATCGATGGTACATCCCATGCAGGTGTTTGGTCGTCCATGACAGTTTCTGTCCTGTTCCTCCTCATTGTCCTCTTCAGCTAGGTGATGGAGTCTTGAAGCAGCTGATCTCAGGGGGGCTTTTTCCTGATGTATTCATGGATGGTTCATATTTAATCCTGGATTGTGGTTCTGCCACATGAATTCTCACAATTTCTCTGTTGCTCATAGAGCATCAGGATGCTGGACTTTGGGTGGACTCCTGCACGCATAATAATCTGTATCTGTCTTTACATCAGTCACACATATCTTCTCATGTGATGATT
Organism: Copadichromis virginalis; assembly: GCF_057382275.1. NCBI lineage: Eukaryota > Metazoa > Chordata > Actinopteri > Cichliformes > Cichlidae > Copadichromis > Copadichromis virginalis. The sequence continues at coordinate 25,275,675 of NC_140620.1, read as the reverse complement.
TTGTTACTGCAGCTGAGTATCTTATGACTGTTATGAAATAGTATGTATAAAACATGTCAGGTCCTGATGCTGTCCAGCTCTTCATTCTGGAGACTCATTGTTAGTTGTCTGCATTTCTGATGTTGACTGACTCTCTGTGGTCTACTCTTAGGTCCACCACCCACTTGCTGTTAGTGTTGTGTGATGTGCCCTTCTCCCAGATGTTCTTGCAGACCTTGTTCTAGTCTTCTCTTGAAGCTGAGAGTACACCTTGGACTAATATTTGGAGAGCAGCCTATTTACTCTCCAGGCCTCTGCTTCTCTGGCATATCTCTTCAGCCTCAAATGAGTGAACAGACCTGTGAGCAGTTGTTTGGCACTTTTCAGAATCTCAGTCATGAACATCTTGCTCTTCATCATATCATCCAGGACCCGTCTTATAAAGCTCTACGGAGTGGAGAAGTTTCAGTGTGTGAGACAAAAACTGGCTTTTTTTTTGCATATGAACCCTAAAAGACCAATTCTGCTGGAGGCGTAACACAAGGTAACAATGGTAATATTTTTATTTTAAAAAATGGATTTTACTAATTATAGAAGCATCTAGAGACATCAAACTCTTTTTTTACTGTGAAGAATGAGGTGAAATTAAAGAAAAAGCTTTGAAAAAGGTCTATCCAATTACCCTGCATGCAATGGCTCAGTGGTTTCTCTCGTCTCCCTTCCTCAGGGTCAGTCTCTACACCCGTCATAAAGGTGATGTCAAATGACAGCAGCAGGGTGGTGTTACAGTGTGAGTCTGCAGGCTGGTATCCAGAGCCTGAGCTGCTGTGGTTGGACGGTGAGGGAAACCTCCTCTCTGCTGGACCTACAGAGACCCTCAGAGGTCCTGATGACCTCTATACTGTCAGCAGCAGAGTGACTGTGGAGAAGAGACACAGCAACAACATCACCTGCAGAGTCCAACAGAGGAACACCAACCAGAGCAGAGAGACACACATACATGTTCCAGGTAATAATGACTCACAGTCAGAAACAAACTATTTTATTATTTCACCCTCATCATGTGCAGTTTGAACCAAATCAGAGCTAGTTTTACAGGAATAACTTGTATTTCTTTATCTTTTAAGGCTCTGCTGTCAGGAAGGAACCATCGGCCACTTTCATCATCGTGATCATTGGCCTGCTGTACGTTGGCGCTGCTATCGCTTTCGTTTGGAATTTCATGCTATCAAAAAAACCTGGTGCGTCACACGTTTGTTTCCCTTCTCTATTTTTTCTGGAGCTTCAAAGGCTGAATTTCTGAGACTAAACTGAGCACAGTGTCAGCTTTGTTTCCCTTTATAGGAGTCTGAATATGTTCGTTCATGGACAGTAATGCTGCTCTGGACTTTGGAAATTAACAAGTGATCATTTCAGCATTATCTTACCTGAATGAATATTTTATTCTCACACTGCTCAGTTTCCAGTTTATGATTGCTCAGTATTTTTACACTGTGGTTCAGGGATGAATGTAACATTACAGGATCTTACAAAGAAAAGCGTCTGGACTTCTTTAAGGCCCCACCTTGCATGATAAGGTGGGGCCAGGTTTCACAATGAACTCACCCAAAACTCTGGCTGATTGGAGCCCACACCCAGTTTCACACCTTGGCTCAGCAATTAGAGGATCATCAGGGGGTCCATTTGTCCCTCTGTGGGGGGAAACTCCCACTAGGTTTATATCTGGGACTCTCCACCATTTGACCTTAGAACTGAAGAAGCTTCTCGGATGAGAGGTGAAACGTCTTCAAGTAACTTAAAGAAGTCCAGACGCTTTTCTTTGCAAGCTTCTTTGACTACGATGACCTGGATGACTGAGAACCTTCACAGACATTACAGGATCTTAACCAGCAGGAGGGACCAGAGGGAGTGTCAGTGGGGTTAAACAGGAATATAAATCAACAAACGCATGATAATTGCTCTGACTAATGCGTACTTTTATTTTAATGTTCCAACACAGTTACAGGTATTTTATGGTCACATAAAAATTTCAATAGGAAAGCTGTATTCAAACACACAAACACATGTATATGTATGACACTTTTCCTTTCTGTGTTTAGACACCAAGGTGAATGAAACTGAGCTGAAAACAATGAAACAAAAACGCAGCAGAGCTCGTGGTGACGACACCGAGAACAAAGAAATAAAAGAAGAGCCGCCATCAGAACAGCTGGAAGATGACACATCTGCTGTTGACATGAGTGAGGTGATCAAAGAGGGCGAGGAAAACCAGGAAACAGAGACTCAGAGTACGGCACAGTCAGCCTTAACCAGCAGTGAAAACTAAAGAACAAGAAGCTCTCTGAGAGCACAAACCTCAGGCAGCTCGCTGTTTGTGCAGTGCTTACTTTTAAGCAAGAATAGTGTATTTTTATATAACATTACACTGGAGTAGGATAATAAGTATGTGAAAATAAATGGACATTAATGACTTGAACTTATTATGTAATATTGTACTGCATTATATTTATAACTAACTCATTCATTCTCCTGACAATACTTTAAAGATTTAACACATTTTGGGGTCAACGTGAAAGAAAGACAGATGTGAAATGTAAAAGTGAGGTCAGAGGTCAAAACTGACATCATATTTTAAATGTACTTTCTATATGTTAACGATACACACCACACTTGTAAGAATCATAAAGTTTAACTCTTTTTTGTTAGTTTTCCATCAGTAAACCATCAAACATGACCCCACTCTGAATCCCTGAAAAGTTTTATCAGAAGTCATTCAAACTTTTCCAGCTCTGGTGTTTACAGATGCAATGACCCACAGAGACGATCAGATGATAGAAAAGTCCAAACTCATGATGTTTTTAATTGCGTTTCACTTTCAGTTACTTTTTTGTTTTTGATTATCTGCTGACAATTCATTTCACTTTTCTTTATGCAGCATCAAATCACATCAGCAGTTAACTTCCAGGTTAACACATTACATTGTGTGTTCCCACTAGAGGGAGCTACAGAGCAATCTGCTGCTATGACACCAGGATGAAGCAGGTTGTGTTTACAGCACAGCAAAGAGCCAGAGGACATGAAAAGATGTTCAGAAATATAAAATGTGGAACTTCCTGTTGATGTGACCTTCCTCTTGTGCATTTGGTTTTGTGGTTCTTCTTTGGGCGTCGACTGTATCTCTGTCAAAGCTGATGGATGGTTAGAGGGTCGTGATTGTTGATTTGTTGATGCCAACACAATCAGATGATCCCAAAGACACCAGTGTGTGTTTTTAAATGAGTCAGTGTGGAGTAAAGTTCCTTTACTGTTTAATGGTACAGTGTGCCACACATGTTTTTATCTGTTTTTTCTAATGTGTGTCATTGCCTCCTGTTTAAAGCCACATTTATGGGCCATCCAGGCACTATGTGTTTGTTTTTGTGTTGTTTCTCTTGGTTTTGTAAATGATTTCTGTTTTTGTAAATAAAGTTTCTAAGTTACTCCCTTATTCTGCCTCCACAGTCGAGCTGTGACAGTATTTATGTCTGACTAAATACACCCACTGAACAGAGAGTACATACGCTGTCCATTCTGAGGGTTACATAACAGGACATACAAAAAATAAAAAAGCTCTTAATTTTTTTTTTTTATATAAAACCTCAAATAAACAAAAGCACATATTATGCCTTGTTGTTGTTTATTTAATAGAAAATAAGTCAAACTACAGAAGCAGTCCTGCAAAAAACTGAGCACAGACTCTTATTCAGTACCACACATAGTAGGATTAACTTGATGTAATAGTTTTGGTATGATTTTATGGGTCATCTTTACATCCTGACATGCAAGTATTTGTTCATGCACAGCTCTCTGAAGGTCCCACAACAGTATTTGAGTCAGGCTGAGGTTTGGACTGACCGGCTCATTGCTGCATTTTGGTTCTTTTCACTTTCAGTGGTGTAGATTTGCTGCTGTGCTTGGGATCACTTTCCCTGATGATCCAGTTTCAGCCAAGCTTTAATATAATACTTTGGTGTACAGAGAAGTTGATGTTGAACTCAATAGCTGTGAGGTGCCTGAATCATCACGCCTCCAACACCGGGCTGTCAGCTGTGACGAAGCATGAAGTGAGCTTTGTAAATGTTGTTGTTAAAAGTCCGCTTGTTCACTGTAGCTGTTTTATACTACGTTACCCATGATGCACCTCGGTATCTGTACTTCCGGTTGGGAACGTGTTCAGCGCAGCGCTGCACAGATGAGAGGTGTGTCGGAGGAGTAACGTATTAACGTGCATTCGGTGTGAGTTAATACTGCGTGCGTGCTTACCATGTGAGTATTGTAAGATGAGAGTGAGGCTTGTTGACTTTATCTGTGTAATTTGCTATCGCTAAGAGGCTAGTCCCGTTGCTATCGCTAAGAGGCTAGTCTCATTGCTATCGCTAAGATGCGTTTTGTTTGGCCTACTACAGGCAGCCTTGTGTTCAGCCCATATTTCATTCCATATACGACTTACTGTCAAGCATTGTGGTTGTAGGTGGATGTAACTATTTACTATGTTTATTCTCTGAATCGTTGCAATCTGCAGAGGTCTGGTTTGCCAATGTATATACAAGCCAGAAATTCATTTATGGTCTTAGGGTGCCATCTAGTGGCCATGAGGTTATGGCAGATTGTATAACATTACGCTGGAAACCCACAGTACTGTATAAGGGGTACACTGCTATCCATAGTGGTTAATACAAATGTTTGTTCTTTCTGTTTACAGATGATCTGTCACGGCGGGGTGCGCCGATGTGTGCGGAAGCAGGACCCAAAAGCAGATGATGATGAGGAATAGTAATGATTAACAGAAAAGTGAACCTTTATTGCGATGGCGGCAGGAAATGAACCAAGAGACCAAAGCAAACAGGCAAAACACTAAGAAACAAAACACTGAACTGACAAAACACTAAGAAACAAAACACTAAAGGTACTAAGACCAAAAACTATAACTATGACCGAGGTGGAAAATAAACAGGCTAAGACTATGACTATGACCATGATTCTGGTGAGAATAAACAGACGAACTGACAATGGCATGAAGAAAACAAAAGGCTTAAATACAGACATGAGGTGATCAGGGGAAGTGGCGACACATGAGGAAACAGCTGACTGACATGAATCTAATGACAGGACCAGGAGGAGTGAAAACTAAATACAATGACCAAAGAACACATGACACTGTCAGAATAAAACAGGAAACACTAAAACTAGAAATACAAACTTAACATACCAAATACGTGATGAATAATGCAAGAACTCAAACAGAAAACCCAGGAACAATAACTGCCTAAACTAAAGGCAAATAGGAAATAACACAAAACTAACAACATCTCAAAAATTGAGAACAATACAAAGAAAGCTCAAAGTGCTGGGTCGGAGACCCAGCCTGTGACAGAGCCCCCCCCCTTAAGGGCGGATTCCAGACGCCCTAAAACCTCGAAAAACAAAACCAAAAACAACCCACCAAGGGCGGGCGGTGGGGGTCCAGGACGGAGGGCCAGAAACAAGGCCAAAAAAAACCAAAAACAACCCACCAAGGGCAGGCGGTGGGGGTCCAGGACGGAGGGCCAGAAACAAGGCCAAAAAAAACCAAAAACAAAACGTCCATCAAAATCCCAGGAGCGCAGGGAACAGTTCATGACTCCTCAGGGGGCCGACCCGGAGGGTGACGGTCCAGAAAGTCATAGTTCATGTGATCAGGGGGCCGACCCGGAGGGTGACGGTCCAGAAAGTCATAGTTCATGTGATCAGGGGGCCGTCCGTGCGGACGGCAACGGCGGCGACACGGAAACGGTTCAGGGGGCCGACCTCGACGGCGGCGACGTGGAAACAGTTCAGGGGGCCGGCCGAGCGGAAGGCGGCGGCGGCGCCCAAGTGTCAGGCGTACCGGCCGAGGCTTGGAGGGCACAGGACCAGGCGACGCTGAAGCAGAGGCTGAGGCCGGACCAGGCGACGCTGAAGCAGAGGCTGAGGCCGGACCAGGCGTAGCAGAAGACTCCGACGAGGCCGGACCAGGCGTAGCAGAAGACTCCGACGAGGCCGGACCAGGCGTAGCAGAAGACTCCGACAAGGCCGGACCAGGCGAGGCTGAAGACTCCGACGAGGCCGGACCAGGCGTAGCAGAAGCACAGGCAGAGGCCGGACCAGGCGTAGCAGAAGCCGGACCAGGCGTAGCAGAAGCACAGGCAGGACCAGGCGTAGCAGAAGCACAGGCCGGACCAGGCGTAGCAGAAGCACAGGCCGGACCAGACGAGGCTGAAGACTCTGACGAGGCCGGACCAGACGAGGCTGAAGACTCTGACGAGGCCGGGCCAGACGAGGACGAAGACTCTGAGGCTGAAGCCGGAGCCGGACCAGGTGGAGCAGGAGCAGCTGATGCAGAGGCCGGACCGGGCGAGGATGAAGGCTCTGAGGCTGCGGCTGACGAAGCACAGGCTGGAGCTGCGGCTGACGAAGCACAGGCTGGAGCTGGACCGGGCGAAGCACAGACCGGAGCTGGTCCTGGCGTAGCAGAGGCAGAACCAGGTGACAGTGAGGCAGCCACAGGTGGTGAAGCAGAAGGTGGCCAGACGGGCTCCTCAGGCCCTCCAGCTGACGAAGCATGAGGCTGAACGGGCTCCTCGGGCCCGCCAGCTGACGTGGCGTGAGGCTGGACGGGCTCCTCGGGCCCGCCAGCTGACGTGGCGTGAGGCTGGACGGGCTCCTCGGGCCCGCCAGCTGACGTGGCGTGAGGCCGGACGGGCTCCTCGGGCCCCCCAGCAGACGTGGCTTGAGGCCGGAAGGGCTCCTCGGGCCCTCCAGCAGACGTGGCATGAGGCTGGTGCGGTTCTCCTGAACCCCCAGCTGACGTGGCATGAGGCTGGATGGGCTCCCCGGGCCCTCCAGCTGACGAGGCATGAGGCTGGATGGGCTCCTCGGGCCCTCCAGCTGACGAGGCATGAGGCTGGATGGGCTCCTCGGGCCCTCCAGCTGACGAGGCATGAGGCTGGTGTGGTTCTCCTGAACCTTCAGCAGACGAAGCATGAAGCTGGCTGGATTCTCCTGAACCTTCAGCAGACGAAGCATGAGGCTGGCTGGATTCCCCTGAACCTCCAGCAAACGAAGCCTGAAGCTGGCTGGATTCTTCTGAACCTCCAGCAGACGAAGCATGAAGCTGGCTGGGTTCTCCTGAACCTCCAGCAAACGAAACATGAGGCTGGCTGGGTTCTCCTGAACCTCCAGCAGACGAAACATGAGGCTGGCTGAATTCTCCTGAACCTCCAGCAGATGAAGCATGAAGCTGGCTGGGTTCTCCTGAACCTCCAGCAGACGAAGCATGAAGCTGGCTGGGTTCTCCTGAACCTCCAGCAGACGAAACATGAGGCCGGACGGGCTCCCCGGGCCCTCCGGCTGACACTGAAATTGGCTGCACCAGCTGTACCTCCGTCTCCGGCTCCAAACCGGCCTGGATAGCAGTCCCACAGCAGCTTAGCTGAGCCTGATGGCTAGCTTTTCCAGGGCAAACAGTCTCTGTATAGCCGGGTTGCGTTTGTGATACGGAGCGTCGGTGGCGCGCACGCCGCTTTTTCTTAGGAGTGGAAGACGGCGGAGCGATGGGTGGAAGTCCCTGGTAACTCCGAGGTCCCCCGAGAGCCAGTCGAGTTCCCCGGAAAGAGTGCTCGTGCTCCGGAATGAGCCACGGCTTCCACCGGAGCTCCTCCTCCAAGAGAGCGCAGAATATAGACTGGCGCTCGTCGTCGTCCAAGTCTATGGTGTGCGGCGCTTCCTCGCGCTGAACTGTGACAGGAGTATGGCGAGACTGTGATGAGGGCGTGGAAACTGGTGAGCTGAGAGGTGGTGACGCTGCGGCGAATCTCAGCGAACCGACACGAACACACTCAGGTTCCGGAGGCAGCAATGGAGATGACTGATTGTGGGGTTGTTGTGACTGGTGGGTGCTGGAAGCCATTTCCTGACTCGACAGTCCCTGGGCCTGCAGCATCTCCTTTATCCTCGTAAAGGCATCAACTATGGCAGGTGAGTCCGGGAGCTGGAGAAGGCGGGGATCCCTCTCCATAATAGCTTCAGCAGCGTTAATCATTACCAGCTTGCTCTTTAAATCGGGCGCTGTAAAGAAGCGGTCGAGGATCGCTTGGATCCGAGCAGTCTCCTCCAGACACTCGGTGAGAGCAGAATCCGCTGGGTCCATGACTGGTCAGTTTGTTCTGTCACGGCGGGGTGCGCCGATGTGTGCGGAAGCAGGACCCAAAAGCAGATGATGACGAGGAATAGTAATGATTAACAGAAAAGTGAACCTTTATTGCGATGGCGGCAGGAAATGAACCAAGAGACCAAAGCAAACAGGCAAAACACTAAGAAACAAAACACTGAACTGACAAAACACTAAGAAACAAAACACTAAAGGTACTAAGACCAAAAACTATAACTATGACCGAGGTGGAAAATAAACAGGCTAAGACTATGACTATGACCATGATTCTGGTGAGAATAAACAGACGAACTGACAATGGCATGAAGAAAACAAAAGGCTTAAATACAGACATGAGGTGATCAGGGGAAGTGGCGACACATGAGGAAACAGCTGACTGACATGAATCTAATGACAGGACCAGGAGGAGTGAAAACTAAATACAATGACCAAAGAACACATGACACTGTCAGAATAAAACAGGAAACACTAAAACTAGAAATACAAACTTAACATACCAAATACGTGATGAATAATGCAAGAACTCAAACAGAAAACCCAGGAACAATAACTGCCTAAACTAAAGGCAAATAGGAAATAACACAAAACTAACAACATCTCAAAAATTGAGAACAATACAAAGAAAGCTCAAAGTGCTGGGTCGGAGACCCAGCCTGTGACATGACCACACACACACACATACCCATATACACACTCACACCCCCGTTACCTGCATGTGAATACTGTAATGCCTCCCTACCAACGCTGTACATCCTGTTGATGTCATCTGCCACCTCTTTAGTAAAGTTATTTGAACTACATCACTGTGGAGTACCATTCCTTCTGACCGAGGACGACTCAGTTGAAGCGTGATCGGCAATCAGTGCAAACATACATTACAAGTGGTCCTTCGAGCCGGATTCGCCTTGGCTGAGTTAATGAGATGGCAAACCCTCAGGATAGAGGTGCATCGAGTAGCTCCAAGTAGTTCAAGCAGCTCCGACTATGAAGAGGATGAGAGATGGCAGAAGATGGAATCAGTTTGGAGCAGTGTCCTCCAACACATGACTCAACTGCAAGTGTCTATGGAGGAAACTCATGGGACATTACTGAAGCGGGTGGAGCGTTTGGAGCAAGCTTCTAAACCTGGCAGTCCTCTTCCCCCAGAAACAGGAGCGTTAGAACAACCCCAACATATTTCCTCCATAACAGAAGTTGCACCACTACAACCTAGCAATGAGGTGTTACATGACACCACAACACCGGCGAACATGCCGACGCCAGTGGAAACATCTGCTCCATCACCTCCCCGTAAAGCGAGCCTTCACATTCAGCCAGTGCTGCACCCTGCCACTTATGTAGCTGCATCGACGCCACTCAGGAGACCTGGGCGATGCACTGCTGAACCCTTCTCATATCAGCGATCGGAACATCAGCTCCTGATGAACAGGCCAGGCCAGGTGCAGCTATTACATTCTGCATCCCCAGCTGATCAGCCACTACAACATGCTCATCTTTCAGTGCACCAGCTATCACAGGCTGTGGACCCAATGAGTCTGCAGCAGATGTCACATCCCGCTGCTCCTGTCTTCCAAGTCAGACATCCAGCTAATCCTGTGTACTTGCAGCAACCTTCACGTCCACCAGCGCCTGTGACCCAGCCATCACAGTGGACAGAAGCTCATCGCCCTGTGCCCACCATACTGCATCCTGAAGCTGTGCCTGATCCAGCTGGCAAGTACTATGTTCCTTATCCCTCAGGCAGTAACTATTCATCATCTTCCTCTGCTGAACACCATAATCCACAGGTTGCCACACTCACACCCCCGTTACCTGCATGTGAATACTGTAATGCCTCCCTACCAACGCTGTACATCCTGTTGATGTCATCTGCCACCTCTTTAGTAAATTTTTGAACTACATCACTGTGGAGTACCATTCCTTCTGACCGAGGACGACTCAGTTGAAGCGTGATCGGCAA